>NW_020954590.1:62238627-62411856 GCF_900497805.2 Vombatus ursinus
AGAAAGAAAGAAAGAAAGAAAGAAAGAAAGAAAGAAAGAAAGAAAGACAGACAGACAGACAGACGGCAGACAAAACTTAGAACAATGAGATGGAAGTTGAAGGAAGACAGATTCAGGCTTTAGGTAAAGGAAAACTTCCTAAGAATCAGAGTTATACTAATGTGGACTGGCCTGTTTTAGAAGGTAGATGGTTCCCCTTAAGACTGAGGTCCTCAAACAAAGGCTGGATGACCACTTTTAGGAGTGTCATAGAAGGGGTTGCTCTCCACATACAGGTTTGACTAGTTGACCTCTGAGGTCCCTTCCAACTGTGAGGTTTGTGATCATATGCCCCTTTAGAGATATATGATCAAGATGAGCTCTTTCCATTTAACTAATTAAAACTACAGGAGCAAAGAGCTATATAGCCCACATTTGTTTTTGTTAATATTTTATGTCAATCAGACCATGCACAGAAAAGTTCATCTGGAGCTTAAAAAATGAGAATAAATCATACTGTTAACCCAACACAAAGCATCTATGAGAAAAAAATAAATCACACAAAATCTTTAGAACATTATATTTCATAAAAGACAATGATAAAAAAGTACAAACATTTTCATGAAGAGCAAAATAAAAATCAAAACATGATAGTACACAGTAAGTTCCCAGCATTCAGTGCATTTTTGTAAAAGCCTTTCACACCTTTGTAAATAAAAGTCTTAAGTACACTTTCTCTTGATATACACCATTGCATCCTTTTTATTTTTCTTCACTAGCACACTCATGATTCCACTGCAACAAGACTAGTATTCTATTCCTTAGTTGAGAAAGATAAAAATGAAATATAATGCAGACCACTAAAGGTCAAATAAAATGGGAAACATTTTGCATTCACTTGTCAGAATATCCTCCCCAAAAAGGGAGGAAGATCTATTGATTTTTTTTTCCATTTTGGTTCAAAATGGAAATCAATGATTTGGCTAGGAGAGTAGTAGAGACAGTCTTTCAATAAGCAATCACTTTTCCATGCAAACTGAGTGGATGAGGTACAATCATTAATCCCCCCATTCTGCCAAATACAAGAAATAGAATTTGAAAACTGGATTTTCCAAGTTCTTTATATCCTATATTTGGCATGAGTTTGTTTTCCTATTTCTGTCAAGTGTAGAAACCAGAAAAGATGGAATTTTATACTTAAATTGTGAATTAGAAAAGAATCTCAGCAGCAGACAGACCACGTGTACAAAACTTTGCTCACAAGCATGCACCCTACTCATTACATTTCCTTTTTGTAAAAGGCACTATATTAATTCCTGCTATAGCACAGTGGGCACTAAAGACAATTTAAAATCATACCCACAAGGTAGTCTTTTTAAAAAATCCTGGATTGTTATTGAGTATTTAAGCTATTTAACAAATCCTTTATATTCTTTTATTAAGACAAACATAATTTAAGCCTAAGCAAAACTGACTTGATTTAAGAACATATTGTTGTATGTGAGTACATTTATATGCTATTTTAATTTCTCTGGAGTAAATTAGGATATATTTTAACTATAATTAAGCAACTGGGCAAGGTTGGATCCACTAATATTGAGCCACATCCACGTTCACTGGTTTAACTATAAAATTGATTATCTAGACTTTTTACAAAAAGGTACATACAATTTCCAACTACGTGTACCTGAATGTTTCCAAATATTGTTTCAAAGCTGAAAAAAATAAGTCATGTCAAAAAACATATAGGCCAAACAAACATGGCAGACAACTTCCAGTATTATGTTTTAATATTGCAGCGACACATTTAAATGAAAAGGCCAAAACGTGGGCAACTCACAACTTTTAAAAGTTTAAAAAAAAAAGCATAAGATTTGTACCTGCTTAGAACATTGTAAGAAAAAAAAATGTTTCTTTAATGAGAAATAGGAGCCCACATTAATTCTCCTCTCCATCTGCAACCTCATCCCCTCATTGTCAGTGTATTTACTAATTAGGCTTACTTTGTTCCCAAAAAAACAAAAACAAAAAACTTAGTGCATTGTAGGTCTTGATAAATGCTATTTTTCCATTACAGCGTCTTTCGTTTTATGGAAGTAAGAAAATACAGTTGATTTAAGAGAAAAATGGCCAGAGAATAAAATTTTTAAAGCACTCCAAATAGCCATTTTAAAAAGTTTGGCTGACATTTATTTATGCCACAGAAGAAAGTGAAAACAAAATATATAAAAAATAAAAAACATTTCCAAGCAACATAACAGAAATAAATTTATCTCATCTCCTAATTTTATGCCAAACAACTTTCTGTTTTCTCAAAGTTACAGGCAACTTAATGATTTTTAGGACCTGGGTTATGATCCTTTGTTCTGTCAAGGTTGCCAGAGCAAAAATTACTTTAAAGTTATGTTCACAACCTGAGATGACCCAACTATAGATCTCCTCAGAGGAATCCATGAAGCAAATATTCGGGTATAAATAAGGTAGCATGTTTTTTTTAATTCTGCAACTACCCATTTTGTTTGACATTCATCATAACATTTAGGGATTAAAAAAATCTTTGGTTCAAGAAACGCTAAATGACTATGATTGACAATTGTCAAAAAAAAGGTAGCAGGTTGGTATAATTTGCTTCAACATTGAAAAGTTCACTTAAAATTTAAATATATCATGTTTCTAAATAAAGTAAAACCTTTTTATGACCCTAGTGTTAGAGACTTGACTAACACCTACTTATGAACTGTTTTATATTAGGCATTTTCTAAATGTAGTTATGGGGGAGAGGGAGAATGACATAATTTGATTCATCTCTAAGTCAATTTCATAACAACTTCTTTTATAACAGGGTTCTGTCTGTGAATGCTTTTTGTTGGCAAATGTAATCAGTAATACCATACGAGTGATCCTTAAAGTGAATGATACAGAAGAGGCAGCATGGTATAGTGACATGAGGACCGGACCAACAGTCAGGAGAACAGGATTCTGATCTTGATTCTACCCTCAGTTAGATGATCTTGGGCAAGTCAATTCATTTCCACCTCAGTGTCCTCATCTGTAAGATGGGAAAGTTGGATTAGATGATCTCTTAGGTCCCTTTCCAACTATAATTTTCTGAATATACAAAATGTTGACTGAATCAAACTTTAAAAATATGATACTTCCTTCTAATATTTATCTCCACAAAATAGAAAGTTCAATTCTTTATTTAAACCCCCAAACTGATTAGCGTAACACAAGCACTGCAAGGTTTCTCATAATTCATTCTTTAGAAACAACAGCAACAAAACCATAGTGGGTGGTGGTTTTTCTTTGAAATGAAGACTTTTTTGGCTCTTTTGATTTGGGAAGATAAAAGTGCTGTTCACTAGCAATAATAATGAAAAAAATACTACAGTGTACAAACACCCAGGAACTTGAGAACATTGTTTTAGGCACAGAATCCCTGACACTAACACTAGTGGCACATATGAAGATGCTTAAAATAAGATGTCCTTTATATAATGATATATAAGAATTTTTAAGATTTTCTTGGTATTATACATGCAATATGCATAAAGAATATAGCTGTGATTTAGCAAAACTAGATGTGAAAGTGAGCAAGGAAATCACATAAACCTAGCAGGAAGGGAACTACTTAATTCTTTCCCTTTACCATTAACATCTGATGAAAGCTATGAATCTATCTAATAAAAAAGGCTGGAGGCCTAAAGCTCAAAACCAGTGTAACAGTTTGCTATCATAGCTGGCCATCGATTATTGACAGTTCCTTCATTTCACACAAGGGTTAACTTCTGTTTGGTAACAAATTTACATTGGTTCTTCCATGCAAATTTTAAAAAAATCCTACAAAAAACAAATAACGGCATGCAGAATTTCAACACGTTATCATATTTAAAAGCTATTTGACCACATAAATTTACATCCCATATATTTACAAAACATTTTAAAAGGAAATAAAGCATTCACTTAAATTAAAATCATAGTTTTTAATATAAAATTTTTTTTCTGGTAGAAGAAAGCTTTCACTCCTAAGCAATGGTATCTGTTTTCTGCAGTGCTATCCATGTATATAGCTGAGTGGCTTCTTAACACAGAGAATATAGTGAAAGAAGGCTTGACTGTTAACAGCTTCATGCTGTAAACATTGAGTATTGGCTGCTGGCATTTCTTCTTTTCGGCATACAGTGCACTGTCATACACTCTACTTCTTTTCACACATCTCTCAATAGCCAAAAAGCTCCTATAAATATTTTCCACCAGTGCACACCAAGCTTCTAGTCCAGTAGTCCAGCTGGTCTTGCCAACAAGATCCATTTCTTTCAATAGTCTTGAACAGGAGCTAAATCTGGAGTGAGGTTTACAGTGATGTTTTTATACAGCCTACTGATCAGTATTTTAGGAGTATATATTAAATTGTTCAACCCATCAATGTACTGACGCTCTCTTGAATACCGTAGCAGCTTATATCTGCAGGATGAAAAAGTACAAAAATATGGTGAAATGTTTAGAAAGAAATACAATGAACAGTATCTTTGGATCCATTTTACATTGAAAAGATGAGATGTCTTTGACATATTAAAAAAAACCTCAACAATTAAAAATTCATAAATACTTCTAAGCCAAAATCTTGGCTTTATAACTACAAACATTTTGCATTTTCAAAAGTTAAAAAAAAAACACAAAAAAATTGCCCTTTTGCAATGTAATAATCCTAGGTAATTAAATTACTACATTCTTAGTCATGTCATTAATTTTATCAGATTTATGCAAAATCTATAAAGAATAATAAGTTTTATGTTTACACCTTTGCCTTTGATTGAGATTTATATGTTCTGTAACACTCAATACCAAATTGTCTTTTTTTTCTTTTTTTTAGAAACCATGTCAGTGTCACACAGACCTAAAACAAAAGGAACAGAAATGGGGAGCTTTCTCTAATCTTGATTTACAAACTAGTCTACTTAATGATGTATAATTTACTTCATACATTTTTGAGAAATGAGGATACAAGATCAAGTTTAGAAAGAAAATAAAAACTGATGAAGCATTATGAATTTTTCTGGATATGTTGAGGAATCATCATTTTTACAAGTAAACTTAAGTCTTTAATACAATGTGTTTTTATTATAACAATGAGAGTGTCATTTCTCATCTTATCTGTTTGTTTTGCTCTTTGGTGAGGTAATCGGGGTTAAGTGACTTGCCCAGGGTCACACAGCTAGTAACTGTCGAGTGTCTGAAGCCACATTTGAACTCAGGTCCTCTTGACTCCAAGACCGGAGCTCCATCTACTGCGCCACCTAGCTGCTCCTTCATTTTTCATTTTATAAAGAATGGTAATTTAAAAATATTTAAACAAAATCTTTTTTGAGGATTTTATTAACATACAAATAACTCTTTTAAAATGTTTCACATAGTTATGACCACCTAGTTGTGAACATTTTGTATTCAAATTTCTAAATGGGAACTTACCGTCCTAAAAACTGGACTTCGCCTCGATGATGATGAGGAATGGACTTGTATTTTCCTAAGTCTCCCTCAGGTCTTGTTACATTATATCCAGCATAATGAACTCTACAGTTCAATATATGTGAAGAGAGGAAAATATAAGATAGGCAAACTTTACACATGAAAATCAGAACTGTGTTTTCAATTTAAATATGCAAAGCAATTCTGAGGAATCTTTTTTATATTCCTGTGAATTACACTAGACTGCCACTGTATAATGTTCCCCTGTCCTTTTTTTTAAAGGGCCCGGGGATAGAAAGAGAAAGGCAATTATAGAAGAAGAGTTAGGAATCAGTGCATGGCAAAATATTTATGAACAATAGTCACCCATAGAATGGACTCAGAAATACTGGAAGTCTGTCCAACAGGCATTAGGAGACAAAAGGTATAACAGTCAATTGCATTCAGTTGAACAAAGATTTTTTATTAGAACACTGTAATGTTATGAACAATTTGGTCCATTCTAACAATGGTCTAATCTAGCGTACTTCTACATCTGTTTTGATTTCTGTATGCTATGGACATGTCTGAAGAGAACAGAACTTGATCACTTGTCTTTCTACCACCTAAAGAACGATTACTGTAATTCCCTGGTTAAAACAAATTCCCTTTATAGAGCCTAGACCTATGACTTTATTGGTATAGGAAACTCCTGGTAAGTAAGTTTCATCTACCAATGTTGGTGAACATTTTCCCTGCAATAAACAGTCTTAGAGAGCTACCTAGGGAACTCTTAAGAGTTTAAGTGACTTGCCCTGGGTCACATAGCCAGTATGTGTGAGAGGTAGGACTTTTGAACCCTGGGCTTTCTGGCCTCAAAGCTAGCTCTTTACTGTGACAACATCATACTGCCTTTCATCACAATTATACCTCTAGAAATTCATAGTCAGTCACAACACTACTTTAAGCAACAAAAATTCTTTAATTTTCAGTATTTAGGACTTGCTTTCTATCAAGGTCACATAGCCAGTATACATCAGATGCAGAACATAGATAAATTATTATAATACAAACTAGAGCTGGAGAACTGGGCAGGAAAGAAAGAGGAACTATGTCTACTCCTTACTAACACTATAATCCCACTGTTCCCTTGATGCTAACTCCTCTGGCCTCCTCCAGAACTGAGCACCAGAAATCACCCCTTCTTTCTCACACCCTTTTCAATCTTTTCTTCCAAATATGTAATTTTTCCTAATTCCCACAGCCCTTCTACCCCATATACCTACCATTCCATGTCTCTTCTCTCAAACTTCTTGAAAACAAATTGTCTGTTCCCCATACCCGCATCCCCTCTCCCAACTCTCTTTACCTTGACTTCCTTCCTACCATTCTAGTGAAACTACTCTCTGAAAGTTCATCCAACTCCAATGGTTTTTTGACTCATCATCTTTGGCATCTCAGGAACATATAACACTATTGATGACTCCTAATTTTTGGCTTCAGAAGTGATATTCTCCTGGTTTTCCTCCTACCTATCTAACCACTCCTCTGTGTTTGTCCTCTTCTTGACAACTTATGGTGGATGTTCTCCCAAGACAGTTCTTACCTCTCTACCCTTCTCTCTCTAGACTCTCTTCCTTGACAATCCCATTGTCTCCCAAAGCTTCATCTAACTCCACTATAGATGACTCTTAAATCTACAACTCAGTCTCTGAACTCTCTCACAATCTCTAAACCTGTAAGGCCTATAAGCCATCTTTACCTGGAGATCCCATCAGCATCTCAATCTCAAAATGTTCAAAACCCAAGTTCCTTCTCTTTTTGACTTCATTATTTATCCCATGTTTGAAATCTTGAGGTTCTTTGTCTCTTTCTTCTTCATATCTCCCATCCAATCAGTTACAAGGTTTGTTGATTTGCCCATCAAAATGTCTCATGAATCTGTTCTTTTTTCTGTATTCTCATTACTACTCACCTAAATTACTACAAGCTATCATGCCTCAAACCAAGTCCTGAAGATTCCTCATCCCCAGAATGTCTCCACTGGGACCCCACTACCCTGATTAGTGGGTTCCTCAGTTATACACTACACATCCTGGCTCCAGCATGCTTTATATTACTCCTCAACCTTCTCTTTGCTAGTCATCTTGCGACTGCACATGTACACACATTCCCCCCCACATTAGTTTTCCATTTTTGTATCTGTAATAAAATCATCTCTGTTATTACTCCTGGAAAGGATGTGCTAACCTACTCCCTATAGCTGCACTCACTATCCTCATAATTTTCCAAACCAAAATATCCTTCCCTGGCCACTTTTTTCCTACAAGTTGTCTCCCCCCTATTTTTTGCTCCTAAAATATTTAAAGCAGCTCTTTTTGCAGTGGCAAAGAACTAGAAACTAAAGAGGTGCCCGTCTTTTGGAGAATGGCTAAAAAAATTACAGTATATGAATACAATGGAATGCTATTGTACCATAAGAAACAACAAAAGGGACAGTTTCATGGAAACCTTAGGAACATTCATATGAAGCAGAAGTGAACAGAATGAGGAGAACAAATTATACAACTTTGAAAGACTTAAAAATTCTGATCAATTTAATGAACAACATTGGTGTCAATAATAAACTATGCTACTCACCTTCTTACAAAGAGGTGATAGATTTAAGATAAAAAATGAAACACATTCATGATGGGGGAAAATAATTAGGGGGATATATTTATTTCACTATGCATATTTGTTATGAGGATTTTGTTTTTCTTTTCTCCTTTTAAATGAGGAGTGATTGAAGGGAAAGAAAATAAGTGTTCATTAACTGGATTATAAAATGAAATTTTAAGAGAGAAGTTACACTCCTTGAGGGCAGAGACTAGTTTCACTTTTATATTTGTATTCCCAGCACTTAGCAAAGTGCTCAACACAGTAAATGCTTAAAAATGCTTTTTTTCCCTCCCATTCATCCAGATCACAGAAGAAGGTCAAGTAACCCTGGACTTTTGAAAACCCACAAAGCTTATGAGAACCCTAAAGAACTAGGATACCATCTAGTGGATTATGTTGTGAGGTTAGGTCAGAAGGAGTTCAGAGAGTATAGGCAGGATGTCCTTTGCCCGGGGATCTGGACATATCAAACACCCAGGAAGAGTTGGCTTTTACTCAATCTCCAGCTTGATTTTTGTGTCACACTAGAGGTAAAAAAGGGTAATGAGGGGAAAGCTGGAGGGAGATTTGACAAATTTCATTGATTTCGGCACTTGCTGGCATCAACACACAAGGTCTAGTTCTATGTTCCTACTGGGCTGACATAGACAAGTACTAAAGAGACAAATTTGTAAAGATTTATTACGGGACTCCGTTGTAACTGACTACAACAGAGGAAACCTGGGGTTTGTGGTAAGAGACTCAAGGGATAGAAGGGGACATTATGTTCAATGCCTTTCTTAGGTCTGGTGGAGGATTACTCATCAAGTCTCTGCAACTGATGTCTGATTATTGGGTTGGAAAAATGAATTTTATTCCCTCCCTTCATTTTTAATGTGTTTACTGTTTAGATAGCCTCTGGGTATTGACCTAAGATAAGGGTTCCAATCCTTTGATCCATTTACTTCTCTGGGTTCCTGTTTGTGCTAAAAGTAAAAATCCCTGTGTACTGACTATGGCCACAGGCCACCTTTACAGGTTGGGGAGGGGGACAGACTAGAATGGTCAAGGCAAGAGGTGATGAGAATTGGGACTAGGGTGATTTTAGGTGGGAACAGAAAAGAAAAGAGGTTCAAATTACAGTGGGGAAGCAGAATTGGAAACACTTGACAACTGATTGAATGTGCCAGAGTGAGCTTGAGGGAAGATTGACTCAGAGTGATTAAGACTTATAAGGTTCCTAGTGTGGATAACTGAGAGGACAGGGATACCAAGAATAGAAACAGAGAAATCAGGAAAATGATCAGGAGGAAGACAATGAATTGAGTTAAGGACATGTTAAGTTTAAATTGCTGGCAGGATGTCCTGGTGGAAAAAATCTAACAAGTGGAAATGTAGGTTTGGAAGACATTGGAATAGAAGTGATAACTGAAGTCAAGATATTGATTAAATTCTCAAAGGAAGAGAAGAGAGCTAAGGACATAAGAATGCCTATATTCAGAATTTGGAAGAAAGAAGAATATGCAAAGGAGACAAAGAGGGACAGACTGGTTATCACAGTAGAACATGAAATTATAGTGTCACAGAAGCCAAAGAAGATAGTGAGTTTCATTAGGATACATTAATGCTTTCTTTAGGAACTTCCCTCTTCTCCCCTCTTCCCTATCTTCTATCATTTAGATGACTTCTGTCACTCTGTCCTTCTTCACCTCAGTCTCACATGATAAAGTGGCGTTATTCCTTACCAATGCTAACTCCTCTATTTGTTCAAGCAATCTCATTTCATCCCATTTTCCCCCAAAGATTGCTCCCTCTGTCATCCCCACCTCTCACTTATTTTCAATTTCTCCCTTCACTGGTTCACTTCCTGCTGCCTATAAATATGGCCATGTTGCCCCCATCCTGAAAAAAAAAACCCTGACTTGATCCTTCCATCACTGCTAACTATTGTCCTATATCTCTTCTGCCCTTTGTAACTATAAAGGCTATCTATTATAGGTGCCTCTACTTTCCTCTCACTCTCTTAACCTACATCCCAGCTTCCAACCTTATTCCACTGAAACTGTTTTCTCCAAAGTTATTACTGGATCTCTTCTCGATCCTCATTCTCCCTGAGTTCTCTGCAGTCTTTGACACTGTCGATCATTCTCTTTTCCATGATATTCTCTTCTGTTTAGGTTTTTGGTATACTTGCTCCTTCTAGCTATCTGACTACTCCTTCTCTGTATCCTCTGCTGAATCTTCTTCCAGATCACACGCTCTAACTGTAGGTGTCCCTCAAGATTCTATTCTAGGCCTTCTCTTCTCCCTCTATGCTATTTCACTTGGTAATCTCATCCCATGAATTTAATTGCTAAATCTATGCTGATGATTCTCAAACTACCTGTCCTGCCCCAAATTTTCTGCTGACCTCCAGTCTTGCATCTCAGTCTTTTAGACATCTCAACATCAGTAGACATCTTGAACTCAATATGTACAAAATGAAACTCATTATCTTCCCTCTGCCACCACCTTCCCTATTACTGTAGAATATCATCCTCCCAGTCCTTCAGGCTCACAACCTAGGAATCATCTTGTATTCCTCACTAACTCTCAATCCCATACCCAATCTGTTGCCAAGTCCTGCTGATTTCACCTTTTCAACTTCTCTTGAACATGCCCCCTCCTCTCTTCTGTTACTTTCACCGCTTTAGTGCAGGTCTTTGTTGCCTTATACTTGGATTATTGCAATAGCCTGTGGGTGGTTCTGCGTGCCTCAGGTTTCTCCCTACTCCAAATCATCCTTCATTAAGCCATTAAAGTGATTTTCTTAAAGTGCAGGCCAATCATGTCACCCCACTCAATAAACTCTAGTGGATAAAATAGAAATGCACTGTTCAATATTCAAAGCCCTTCATAACCCATCCCCCTCCTACCTTTCCAGTTTTCTTATACCTTACTCCCCAACACATAATCTTCAATTCAGTGACACTGGGCTCCTGGCTATTCCATGAATGAGATACCCCATTTTTCAACTCCAGGAATTTTCTCTGGCTGTTTCCCTTGCCTGAAATCCTCTCCCTCCTCTGCTCTGACTACCTACCTATGTGGCTTCCTGTATGTCCCAACTAAAATCTCACCTTCTATAGGAAGCCTTTCCCCAACCCCTCTTAAATTTCCAGGGCCTTCTCTCAGTTAATTATTTCCTATTCATCCTGGATATAGCTTGCTTTGTAAGTATTTTTTTAATCATAGTCTGTCCTGTGAGACTGTAAGCTCCTTGAGGGCAAGGACTGTCTTTTGCCTGTTTTTGTATCCCTACTGCTTAGTATAGTTCCTGACACTTAGGAGATACTTAATAAATGTTTATTGATTGACTTTCATTAAGATAGGGAGATCAGTGATGTCAGTTGATTCAGAATCTTCAAGGAGTTTGAAAGAAAGACCACTAGATTTGGTAATAAGGAGGTCATTAGGAATCTTGAAGAAAATACTTTCTATCCACCAAGAAAGGATTGAGAATTAACTGTGTAGACCAGTGTAAGAAACAAATAGAGACTTTCTTTCATGAAATAACTATCAATTTTGAAAAAGAAAGCTCAACAAATGCACCATCTACTAATTTGCTAACAAAAACATTAGCTAGTAAAAAGTTAATTACATGTCCCAGAAGATAATAAAGCAAGTCTTAATTTTTAAATACTGACTAAATATTTCAGTCAGATTTATGTGTTGCTATCTTGTTCCATATGAAAATTCCATAAAGAACTGTACAAGTGTTACTGAGAGATATCTAAAAAGAAAGGCTGGTAAATGCAAGAGGTCGGAAAAAAGAAATTCCATCTCTCTTAAGGTCTCCTTACCCCTTTTCCGTCCTCAAGTACAGAAAAGAGGTAAGAAAATGATTACCCTGAAATAAAAGTAAGATATGTTAAAGTGGTTTGAAGTTTTTGAAAATTTAGCCAAGTTACTAAAACTTTTGGGACTACTCCCTCCATAGTGGAAATGGTAAACTGGGTAAGATAGAAAATCACAATGCCAGTTTAAAAAAAAATTGCATTTGCTGATGGGTTTTGAATACAACACATTATTATTGGTAATGTTGATTATTATCTCCTGGTTTGATAGTTCATCTCTCCTTCCTGCCATCTTTAAGTATAGCTTTGAGAATCTGGGCTCTGCTAACTTGACCTCTAGGTCTTAATTTTTTTCTTATACAAAATAAGAGGATTAGACAATTTTCACCTTTGAGGTACATTCCAGTTGTATCTATGATTCTAATAGTTTTTTTTTAAGATGTTAGTTTATGATATCTAAGAGACCAATATTTTTCAAAGAATGGCAATTCAACTTTATAAAAGACAATTCATGTAACCTAAAATTCCCTTTCTATAAAACTTTGTTGAACCATTTCTATTTCATCAAACATGGGATTGCTATGAAAATCACAAAGATGCTGAGGCTATAATCCCATCAACTGGCCTTTCTTTGTGTCTACATGCAATCTCCCAATTCTGTTACCCTTAACCTAGCCTAGCCCTCCTGATGTCCCCTGGCCATTTCCCACACTTAATCTCCATTTTCCAGGTCCCAGGTGTTCACCCTAGTTTACTGGCCACTCCGATCCAGATCTCCTTGGACCCCTCCTCCAGTCACCCCAAACTAATAGGCCACTCCTAGATTCCTCCCATAGTCTTTCTGTATATAAGGTCCATCTTGTCTCCATTAAGGTGCTCTGATTCCTAAAATCTAGCCACTGCTCTGATTCTTAGAATCTAGCCAATACCTCACAGACTCTCAGATTCCTCTAGAGTCTGGCTGATATGGCGGATCTTTAATAAACCTTGTCTTGCTAGAAAAAAAAAGAAAAAGAAAATCACAAAGATAATCATTCCTTTTTCTTTCATTTCCCCATTAGTTTGATAGTGAAAAGAGATTTGGAATCTTGCATGAAATGAGGAACTTCTACAGTCAAGCAACATACCTATTCCAGAGATCATCATCTTCTCCTCCCCATCCCCAGAAGGCATTAGGAAATCCATTGATTTTTTTAAACTGCTCCACTGTCAGTCCACTCACACCACCAAAAAATTCATTATATGGAAGACTGAAAAAGAAAGGAGGTAAAATTTCTTCTAAGCAATAAAATTTACCTAGCAGTTTTGCATACAAATCAGAGTTTTCAGTTTATAAATGTGTAAGTATAACGGGGTGGGGGGGGAGTAATCTTATTTTCATGATGAAAGATAATATCAATCTTCATTCTAGTGCTAGAATAAAAGAGTTGTAAAAATGCTCATAAGACCTATTATTATTCCTACGTGAAAAAGCTTGTAGCATTAAAAATACATAAACTTATAACTAAAAATTATCAATAAATAGAATATTTTTATACTACAGTGAGAGGGGGGAAATGCCCTTCAAATGCACTGTCACAAAAATAGAACTATAAAAAGCAAATATAACTTTTTAATTTCAATTTTATTTTTAATTTATGTAATATAGTATTCCCATAACATGGTATAATTAAAAAAAGATGATTGCACATGAAACTGCAAATCTATTATGTACAATTTGATTTTCCTTTTAAACACATAATAGTTATCGTGTAAATTTCTTTTTTTCCTTTTATTTCCTCCCCACCCTCCAGAGATAGCTACCATTAGACACAAATGTATATGTGTGTATGTAAAATCATTCTATACACATTTCTATTATCAGTTTTTTCTATGGATACAGATAGTATCTTCCTTCATATGTCCTTTGTAGTTAATCTGGGTATTTATAATAGTCAAAATTATTCGCTCAAAGTTGTTCTTCAAACAATACTGCTGCTACTGTATACAACATCCTTTTGGTTCTGCTCATTTTGCTCTTCACTATTTCATGGAAGTCTATCTACGTTTTTCTAAAATCACTGAGCTCATCATTTCTTATAGCACAGTAGTATTTAAGTAATTGCAATATTGTTATTTTTCTAGATCTGAATACTAAGAGTGTTCAAAGTATCCATTTGATTTTTGGTACTAAAATTAAATTCTTTCCAAGTCTATCAACAATTATGCCTAAGTTGCTAAGCACCTATTAACAGCACAGTTCCATTAAAAGGTGCACTTTCTAAGAACAGGAATTGTTTTGTTTTGGTCTTTATATCCTCAGCTCATAGCACAGTACCTGACACACAGTAGATGTTTAATAAATGTTTATTTGATCAGTCAGTTGATTACATTGATAAAATACAGAAACATTATTTATTTGAAAACAAATTAATTTGCTGCCTAGAGTGAGGAAAATCAAAATGAAGATGAATAAGTAAACAAATTTATTTAGCCCAGCTGCTTATTCCTATACTACTCCTGAAAACAGGTCATAAATCAAGTATTTTACTGGTGCTGAAATGGGAACTATTCCAACAGCACAGATGAATGGTCACAGACATTTTGAGATGTAGTATCTTTGAAAAATACAGCATGACCTAAAGAAAACTTCCAGAAACACTAAAGCCATTCCATGGGAGCAGGAGGAAGAAGGAGATATTTTTCCTCCCAAATAATATTAAGAGTTATGTAATTATTTATACACAATATCTCATTTGATTCTCACAACCATGGAGGTAAGTAGTATTAATGTCTCCATTTAACAGATGAATAAACTGAAATTTAGAAAGGTTAAGTGACTCCCTCCCAATACTAATCAATTAGCATTTATTAAGTGCTTACTACATGCCAGGCACTGTGCTAAGAGTCTGAGACAGGATTCAAACCCAGGTCTTCCTGATTCCAAGTTCAGTACTTTTCCCGTTATGCCATGATGTCTCTACACAAACTTGGGTTGGTAATTTCTTATTTATTTTGAAAAAGAAATTTAGAAAACAATGGCAGTATATAATGTAGGGATATTTTAATGTACTCTACAGCCTCTAGGAAAGTCCTTCCCTGATTCCTCATTATGGAATAAAGGTAATCCTGGGTTCTTCAATTCAACAAATATTTAGTAAAGGCCTACTACATACAAGACACCAAGAACAGAAAGATTCCCCCCTAAAAAAAATAAGGTCCCTTCCCTCAGGAAGCTTACATTCTACTGGGCCGTGCCTACTCGGGAACAAATGCTAATAGATTCTACCAAGATGAAAAAGCAATAGGCCAGCAGCAGACTATATACATGTTTTCTAAAGGCCAGATTAACTAAAATAGAAAGGCTCATTACCAGTAGGGTGGCTACTATGAGATGAAATTCTTTGGTCACATTAACCCATGAAACAAAGAAAACCACCAAATGGCTCTTAGTCCTGTGCTTCCCTTTTTGTTTCCTCAGCCACCAGAAAAAGACAAGAGGATGAAGAATGCCCAAAGAGGTAGAGTCTGCTCTGCTGATGAAGGCCAATCATAAATTGAACTATCCCTATTTCCCACCTCTTCAATTGGGTGTAATTGACCTCTCCTTTATTTTGTTATCAAGACAATAGCATTTAGGAATATATCCTCCGTGGGTATCAAAGACAGAAACAAACATAGCAGCAAGCAAAGAACTTGAAACAAAGTAGGTACTCATCAATTGGGGAATGGTTCAGCAAACCTAGGTGAATGTAGTGGAATATTATTTTGCACTAAGAAATGATCAATATAAAGAATTCAAACGAGCATGGGAAGATATTATGAACTGAAGATATCCAGAATCAAAACAGCAATAGATGTGGTGCAGTGGATAGTGCACTGGCCCTGGAGTCAGGAGGACCTGAGTTCAAATCCAGTCAGACAAGACACTTGACATTTACTAGCTGTGTGACCCTAGGCAAGTCACTTAATCCTAATTGCCTCGGAAAAAAAAAGAGCCTCAACAAAATAGCAATAGACAAAATGACTATAGCAATATCACAATAAAAAGATCCCTAAATGGAAGCTGAAACTCTTAACTGAAAAACCCGTAATGTTCTAAGAGAAACTAATAATGAAATATAATTCCCTCCTCCCTACAAAGAGGCCAAGAGCTAACATTGTATATATTGTATATATTTGTATGTTGTATATTGTATATATTGTATATATTTGACAATATACTTAGCATTTCTTCTTGATTTTCTTTCTTACAATGGATGATTAAATCTGGAAGGGGGTGGGGACTGAAAGTGCTTCCAAAAGTGACTCTATGTAAAAACAAAAAGCGTGGATATATTTTTTAAACTGAAGGTTTTCTCCTGGTTTTTCCCCGCTTTGATGAGGAATTATAGTAGGACTTTGGTGAAGATGCTGTGTGCAGAGTAAATGTTTGTGAATTTAAAATTCCTTTCCCTGGTAGAAACAATTTGTTAAATATTCTACCCAGCTGCTATGTGCATAAGAGTCCTGCCTCACTTTTCATTCCTTTATTTTTTTTTCATCTTCTATTATCCCTCCAAGTAAACCAACGAAGGGCTCTGCGGCACTAGTTATTTGTTAGTCCTGGGAGTTACAAGTGACGAGGCTGAAGTCGGAGTTATTGGAATGTTCAGGTCAGTCACTTGACTCCTTCTAAATCATCCAGAATCTTTACGGAGGGAGTAAATGGAAACCACTTCATGAAGTGAGTAACTCATTTTGTTTATACAATAATCATGCATGGTATACTAAGTTTAAAAGCGTGGCTTATTCAAGCAGTAATTCCACAGTGACTAAACAAATTTACCTTTAAACATTTTTGTTGCTGTTCAGTCATTTTTCAGTTGTGTCCAACTCTTTGTGACCCCATTTGGGGTTCTCTTGGCAGATGCTGGAGTGGTTTGCCTTTTCCTTCTCCAACTTATTTTACAGATGAGGAAACTAAGGCAAACACAATTAAGTGACTTGCCCAGGGTCACACAGCTAGTAAGTGTCTGAGGTCGAATTTGAACTCAGGTCCTCCTAACTCTAGGGAGCTACTGAATATTCAACTTCAATAACAGGAATAGGTCACATTTGTATATAGCTTTAAGGTTTCACAAAGCACTTTCCTCAAAAGAACACTGTGAAGTAGGTAAAGAATTGTTATCTCCATTTTCTTGGTAAGGAAACTGAGGTTCATAGAGGTTCAGCAACTTACCAAAGGCCACTCAGCTGTTACGTGACAGAGCTGGAACTTGAACTAGGTTTGTTGGCGCTGAGGTCAGCACTCTTTCCACTATACACCAAGTTGCAATATTAAGTTTATAAACCTTACTGAGACCCTCATATTTCTGTATATAGATCACCGAAAACTGCAAGGGACGTTAGACATTCTTCCAATCCAACTCCTTCATTTTATAGAACTGAGACCCAGAAAGGTTGAGTGATTTGCACAATGTCATGCAGTAGTAGGTATCTAGGGCAGGATTTGAATTCAAGTCCTTTAACTTCAGAGCCAGTGCTCTTCCATCTCCAATTGAGTGACCATGTGACAAGACAGAGAACTAACTGTGCCGTATTAAAGTATTTCGGTTCAGCCAAAACTTGTCTACTCTGTACCAGCTACCTTGAGAAGCCCTAGACTTATAATGTTAGGTACAACAGTGACCCAACTTTCAAGAAGTTTACTATCTAACAGGGAACCAATACACGTACACAAAGCACTACACTAAAAGGAAAAATATAATTATGGGCAAAGAAGTAGTCCAGGCAAAATTCAATGAGACGTTTGCATAGGGAGGGAGGTTTTACTTCCAGCTTCAGATAAAGGGCTCAAGGACACACAGCCAGGGTTTTAACCCAATTCTGTCTCCAAGTCACTGCTCTTTCCGATTACCTACTTCATTTACTTGTTTAGTAGTAAGCATGTTACTTACTGACTTTTATAACCAGGAATCACAACACGTATGACCTCCATTGGAATGTTTCTTTCAACTCCATATTCTATGCTCATCACACTTTATTACAAAGTTTGGGATTCTACAATTTAAAAAGAATACGGAAACCTTGGACAGAATGCAGGAGAAAAACTCTCAGTGATGAAATGACCAGAATCTATAAAGAAATATTAAAGAAACTTTAACCCCAAAATAATAAAGTTGAATGAATAGATAATGTGTGGGTGATAAGTAACCAGTTATTCTTCATCTTCAAGAAAGAGAAGCAGGAGGGGAACGCTTAAAAGTACAGGAGAAAAGATCTAAATTAGATACAAGAAAGAACTTTCTGACAGAGGATTTGCAGAGTCACTAAAATAAGCTCAATTTAATTCAACATTTATTGAGCTCCTAATGTGTGCTATTGAAAAAGCAAAACCAAATGGTCCCTGCCCTGAAGGAAACTGCATTCTGCTAGTGGGAAAACAACACATATGCAGAAAAAGTTACAAAGCTACACAAAGTTATTCACACGGGGATGAGGTAGTGCAGTTATAAAGGGATTGGAGAGAGATCAGGATAGTTTTCTATAAGAAGTGGCACTTGAACTCAGCTTTGAATTCTAAGATGTAGAGGGAGGGCATTCTAGGCATGATGGATAGCTTATGCAAAGGCACAGAGGTGGGGGATGAAATGTTATGTATCGGGAGCAGCAAGCAGTTGGTTTTGCTGGAACACAGATGAGAAGTAGAATAGTGTGCAGTAAACCTGGAAATCTAGACTGGAGGCAGACTGTGAAAGACTGTAAATGCCAAACAGAAGAGCTTATATTTTATCCTGGAGGCAACTGGAGTTTATTGAGTAAGGGGGATGATATGATATTTTATGAATATCAGTTTGGCAGCTGTATAGAGGATCAATTGTTGGGAAGAGACAAAAATAATAATAGCTAGCATTTACATAGTGCTTTAAGATTGAGAGAGTATTTTACAATTGTAAACTCATTTACAGCTAGGTGACACTTACAGTGCTGGACTCCTATCTCAGAAACTTACTAGTTTTCTGAGCTTGGACAAATCATTTAAACTGTAGGTACCTCAGTTTCCTCATCTGTATGAGGATAGTAATAGCACCTACCTCACAAAGTTGTTGCAGTGTTTGACACTGCTGATCACCTTATCCTCTGGGATACCCTCTCTTCTTTCGGTTTTTATAACATAACTCTTTCTTCCTTTTCCTCCAATCTGTCTGGTTGCTCCTTTGATGGATCATGCATGTCATATCCATACAACATTCACATAATGCATGTGTAATAAATTAAATATAATGTATGCATAACATATTGCACATATGTGATATTTTTATGTTATCTAATATGTTCTGATTTTCTAACTCATTAGATTGTCCAGTCCAATCACTAATGTTCAAAGCCTGTGTCAAGGTTTATGCCAAATATGTTATATCAGGGAGGGGGGAACAAGGGGGAAAGTATACAGAGGAGAAGCACTAAGTATGAAAAGCATGGAAAGAGTCTAAAATATTACCACACTTATTCTTCCTCTATAATACAGAGTTCACAAGGATGGGATCATGTCTTACTTATCTTTTTACTTCCCCTAGTGCATAATACAGTATGCATGTAATAAATTCTTAATACTTATTGAGTTGAATACTCCCCAGAGAATATCAGGGCTCTTTAGGACAGGCAATATTTTTGAGAAGAGCAACTCCAGATCTTTCTGCCTAGAAGATACTATCTATTCACCTCTTAGAATCCCTGGTTTCCTTCAACACTCCTTGTATCACCTTGAAATTTTGACTTTTTCTCTTAATTGATGATAAAGGGAATTTAGAATTTCTAGTGTACTTTTGTTTTGGGGATTTCATTCTCCATTATTATTTGTTACCTTTAATCAAGTGATATGGCATTCAGGTTTTCTACTACCTATACCAGCTACAGATACCGACACCATCTTCTAATGCTTGTCCACAGAACTTTAATAGCTTTCCAAATTCCACATGGCTACCAAAGTGATATATTTGTACAACAGTGGTCTGATGATGTCACTCCCCTGCTAAAGAAGCTCCTGTGACTCCCTATTGCCTTTAGGATAAAACTCCTTTGTCTTTTCTTTAAAGCCCTTTACCATCTGGACCTAGGCATCTATATGTCACAATGGATAGAGTGGGCCCTGGAATCAGGAGTACCTGAGTTCAAATCTGACCTCAGACACATACTAGCTGTATGACCCTGGGCAAGTCACTTAACCCTGTTTGCCTCAGTTTCCTCATTTGTAAAATGAGTTGGAGAAGAAAATGGCAAACCACTCCAGTATCTTTGCCAAGAAAACCCCAAATGGGTTCATGAAGAGTCAGACAGAACTGAAACTACTGAACAACCACAACCTACCTTTCTGGGCTTAATATCTATTACTCTCCTTCACTCACATATACTATATTCCAGTCAAAGTAGCCTGTTTGCTACCCCATTGCTCCCAATCTCCCATCTCCTATCTTCCCATCTTCAAAAAGGCTGTCCTCTATGCCTCCACTTTCACTCTAAGAATCTTTCCTAGAAAGCCCAGCTCAGACACTACCTCCCACATGAGGCTTTTTCTGATCCCCTTATATCCTAGCATCTACCACTACCCCCAACCTAATTCTTTTCCATTATTTACCTTGTACTTAATTTGTGTGTATATCTATATAGGTATATATGCATATAAACAGTACATCCACACACATACATAAATACATACAGTCCACCTCACTGTTATATGTATATATGCATATATACAGCATATACACATACACACTCCCACACAAACACATACAATACACCACACCATGCTATTGGGTAGATTCCTGCTTTGAGTGGGGGGCTGGGGTAGATAAGCTCCAAGGTCCCTTCTAACTTTAAGATGCATTGTCTGTCCTTCATCCCTGGACTACTCTCTCATCACTGAGGCCTCTTAAAATCCGAGGCTTTCTTTAAGATTCAGCTCAAGCACAACCTTCTGGGAAAGGCCTTTCTGGTCCCCCCACCCTCCACTGCTACCTGTATGAATTTTGTAGGTACCTATTTATGTACCTAATGTCTGTTCCCCTTAGAATGTGAGCTCCCTGGGAGGAGAGAAAAAAAGGATAGCCTTTTTTCTATATTCTCAGCACTTAGCATATATTAAGTATTTAATAAATTCTTGTTTATTTATGGATTAGAGATTCAGCTCAAATATCACCTTCTGCATGAGGCAGACACCCCCTCCATCCCAGCTGCTAGTGTCTTTCCCCCAAAGGCTACCTGGCATTTGCTTTGTATATGTGTTGTATATCCCTACATCTCGAGAGTATCCCCAAAGTCTTAGCATAATTTAAAGCTTTACTAGGTTAATGAACTTCTTAAGACATAATTGCAGAGCCTAGAATTCTAGTCCCTAGTAGTTGCCTGCTGATTCATCTCATAGATTCAAGGCTCCTGAACATGCAAAATACTGGACAAAAGTCATGAGTGAATGTTCAGTTTAATGCTAGACACCCTACATATGTCAATGTTGTCTCCCCCATTAGAATATATGCTCCTTGTGGGCAGGGTCTGTTTTACTTTTGTATTCATAACCCTAGTACTCGGTAGTGTCTCCTAGCATGTTGTAGGCACTTAATAAATGCTTGTTTATTGTTTGTTAAGAGATTGGGATGCTGTGGAACTGGCAGGCAGGGAAGTATATGGGTGCTACAGAGCTAAAGTGTGGCAGTTCAGTTTTCCATACAGATCATACTGCTCAAAGAACAACTAACAATGAATTGATTGATTTCAGGGGAGACTGCTGCTATGTGATGTTTGGTAGAGCTTGAAACTAGACATTATTTGGGATGGAGGATGTTCAGTGAGGAGTGTGTTACTGGGTATGGAAAGAACATTTTGTGAGTGTTGGGGAAGAAATGACAGCTGGGAACTATAGGGCAGCTGTGATATTACCCATAGTATCCCTCTTTATGTCATTATTATGAAGGAAGGGGAGAGAAGAACAGAAGGAGGAGTCTCAGGTGTTGGCAACAGTACAGGTTGTATCTTGCAATGCTACTAAGCAATCTCTAACAGCACAGACCAGTATCGAGTATAAGAACTCCTGAAGCTATGATTTCAGTAGTCTAATATTGCTTGTCCAACTTTTCAGTGAAGCCTGTTGCAGCTCCCATTCCTAGAAAAAGGTACTGGCAACAGTAATTGACTTACATAACTCATCCATCAATTTCCCAGATCCCAGGGGTTCAAGTCTTTGAAAGCTTCCTGGCAAAGCAAAAAGGAGCCATTAAGTTTGTTCATGGCCTGAACCTCTGGCTTAACTCTTCTAAGTCAGTGTTCCCTTGAAAGCAGGGGTTCTTAACCTGAGTTCCATGGACCCAAGGGGCCTACAAATTTAAATGGGAAAATAATTACATCTTTATTTCAATATGATTGGGTTCCTTTATGGTCCTATGGTCCTATAATATGGTAAAGAATTTTATATGACAGAGTAGAAAAAAGTTAAGAACCAGTCTGGCAAAGAGTTCAGAAGAAAGATAAGGTAGGAGGATCTCATGGCCTAAAATTCTACAGGGCTAAGTAAACCAAGGAAGGATGGGAAGTTATCAAAAAGGAAATTCTAAAGGCACAACTGTAGGGTCTATTCTAGACCACTGTAGTTGCCTGCTGATTTATCCCACAGAAGCAAGACTATACCAATATGCTGAACAAAAGTCCTTCATGAATGTTAAGTTCTTTACTATTGTACCTATAGAATGCTATTTTAAAGCAGGTGTTCTCAATTTTGGGGGGTCATGGACCTATTTGGCAGTATAGTGAAGCTTACAGACTATTCAGAAAAAATTGTTTTTATATACATAAAATAAAATCCATAGAACCACAAAGGAAAACAATTATATCAAAATAAAAATGTGATTATTTTACCATCCAAATTCACAGATCCCCTGCATGAATTGACCATAGTTATGTTCTAGGAACACTAACTAGAGTTCATGTTAGATGAGAATCAGCTGAAGGAACTGGAGAGGTTTAGTCTAAAGAAGAGAAGGATCATAGGGAGCATGGTAATGGTTTTTCAAGTCTGAAAGGCCACCATGAGAAAAAGAGTTGAGATTCATTCTGTTTAGTCCCAGAAGAAAGAACTAAGAGCAACAAACAGAAGTTGCAAAGAGGCAAAATTAAGGTTGACATAAAGAAAAATTTCCTAACATTATGAGCTATACAAAAATGGAGTAGGCTGCTTCAGAGGGTACTGGGTTTTCTCCTCATTGGAGATCTTTAAGGAGGGGCTGAATGACCACTTTGTCACATAAAGGGAAATTATTTTCCTTGTTAACTAGGTGGACCATGGATAGAGTGCCTGACTAGAAGTCAGAAAGTCCTGAGTTCAAAATCTCTTTCAGACACTTTTTAGTTTTGTGACCCTGGGCAAGTCACTCACTTATCCTCTCTCAATCTCAGTTTCTTAATCTGTAAAATGAGGATAATAATAACATCTATCTCATAGGTTTGTCATAAGGACCAAATGAGATAGCATATGTAAAGTTCTTTTCAAATCTTTTAAAGCACAATAAACGTCAGCTTCCTTTCTCTTCATGTAAGAGTTGGACTACATAACCACTAATTCTTTTCCAACTCTGGAATTCTTTGACTGTGACTTGAGCCATATAATCCTATGCAGTTATTATTGATATTTTATAAATACATTTTCCCAAGGAAATTATATATTACTCACATGTACATGTATTTGTCCAGCTTTGCTGCAAAATGACGTGGCATTTCTCCACACCCATAATAGTTTCGGTCATTTTCTGGTAAATGATCCACATCATGAAAAATTATACAATCCCACATCATATCTTTCATAGCTTCTTTAAATCCAACATTAAAGAGCATTGCACGATTAAAAGGTTGGGTGCCAGTCTTTAAGGAGGGAAACCAAAGAGAAGACAAATTATAAGAACAAGAAGAATAGACATGTTTTATCATGTTTTAGAGGAAACAAATTTATTACAAAGCTTCAAGTCCAAAATCATTGTTATACTCATTTCTTTGTAAAACTCATCAGTGAAATGATACCAAAATTGCAAAAAAATTAAAACAGGTACTACTACCTGACTGAGTGGTGTACAAAAATAATAAACATTTCAGAGTATAAACATTCAAGTTCTAGTCAAAATTAACCTATAAATATTTGGCTATGTTGATAACATCAAATGAAATTGAATAAAAGCATTGCTGTCTGAGCAATTAGCTGAAACTAAGCATTTGCTAATTAGGTTACTACTGGGTTCTATCAAATCAAAATGGAGGACTTTATTTTCCCAAATTTTCCAAAATATCTAGTCTATTCAACAACAGAAATATTTATTTTCAACTTGAAAATGTAGTAAGGAATTAAAAGTGGAACCCTTTTATAATAAAGGCACAGAGATTTTATATTTTATTATACTATCAATAATAATAAAAGCCAAGTGTACTACTTTTTATTATTGAAGATATTTTAAAACCAGTTAATGAGCATTTATTAAGTGCTTACTATGTGCAGGACATTATGTGAAGCCCTAGGGATACAAAGAAAGGCAACAAATAGGCCCTGCTCAGAGCAGCTAGGTAGCACAGTAGATACAGCACTGGCCCTGGAGTCAGGTAATATGGACAAAAAAGTCATACATGAAATCTTTGGTCCATTGTCTAATTATTCTGATAACTCATACATGATGAAGATCACGGATAGAATAAGGTACACACTACCAGCTAGATGGTTCTGACAATTAATAGTCACCTTAAAACTCTATGCCCAAACAGAAGACCACATCACAACTTGATTATTTCTCAGATTATTTCCCAATGTATCTGAATCAATCACAATGATCCCTGAGTCTCAAGAGAAACTGCCTGTATAAATGTAAAAGCTGTTGCCTTCACTAGTTCTGAGGTGTCAATAGAATGTTACCCTGAAATTTCACCTCACTTCCAGCAAAATGGAAAAAATGACCCCAAAATGAACAGTCAATGTTGGAGGGGTTGTAGAATTATAAGAACACTACTATGTTTTGGTAGAACTATGAAATAATACAACCCTTTTGAAAAGCAACTTGGAATTATGCAAATAAAATGACTAAAATGTCCATACCCTTTGAACCAGAGATTCCATTAGTGGGCCACCAAGGAAGCCATAAGTAAGAATGTCCTCAAATAAAACAAAATATTTAAAGCAGCACTTTTTGCAATAGCAAAAAACTGGAAGCAAAGTACATGTCCATAAGTTGGAGAATAGCTAAACAAAATGTAGTCTGTGAATGTAATGGAATACTAATATGTTTTAAGAAATGATGTGTGTGATGAATAAAGAGAAGCTTGGAAAGATCTATATGAACTGATGCAGAGTGAAGTAAGCAAAGCCAAAAAAAATACAGAGTAACTACAACAATGTAAATGGAAAGTACTACACACCAAAAACTCAATGTAAACATGACAACAAGATAAAGATCAAGGAGAACTTCAGTGAAGAGATATGAGAGAACACCCCCAACCCACCCCTTTCTGGAGGTGGGAGGTCCACAGGTGTTACACACAGCACATGTTCTGGGACTTTTTTCAATGTGTCAATTTTTTCCCCTTTCTTAAAAAAATGTGTTTCAATATATACAATGGTTCTTTGGGAGGGGCAGAGAGAGAGATACTTGGGATAACTATGATGATGTAACAAACAAAAGACATCAATAAAAACATTTTTTTAAATGTAATGGTATAGGGGGTTGGATTTGCAAGAGAAACAAAAAACAGAGACTGATGGATGTGACACAGTATACTGACAACTGTGGCTACTTCCATTGTAGGTAAAGAAGGAATTGGTTTCCTTCCCTACAAGGAAAGAGACTAGAACTAAATGATGATAATGATGATGATGATGATGATGATGATGATGATGATGATGATGACGACGACGACGACAACGACGACGACGACGACAGTGGTTGCGGTAATGGTGATGGTGGTGAAGGTGGTGAAAGTCAATACTACAAGCTGGCTATGTTATAGTTAGAAAGATGCACATTTCATATGAATGGGGAACAAAATTTAAGAAAGAAAAAGAAGAAATATTTGTACAAACAAGGATCAAGTGACAGAAGTCCCTGAGTTTTTCCAGGGTGAGAGGTAAAGTTGAAAGATATGCATAAGAAAAAGAAAAGAAAAGAAAAAATAGAGAAGAAACTTAAGTCATTAAGTGGTACATCCTAATGAGCTTTGTAGATGAGGTTTTTTTTTTTTTCATCAAAATAGAGGAATTCTACTGACAAAGCCTAAAACGCCAGTAATCTTCAAGCAAAGAATGGATGACTGCTTGTCATGGGTTATGTAGAGATGCTCTGCCCTTCAAATGAAGGTTGGGCTAGATGAGCTCCGTGAGGTCTCTTTCAGCTCTGAAGTTTTATGATTCTAACTTTGACAATCAGATTTCGTATAAGAAATAAAAGATAAGATGGTAAAGGAGGCTGTCCAAAAATCAAAACCAAAAATATTCAAAACACAAAAAGCATTCATATTTGGAATAGAAATGCACCATTTTAGAAAGACTGTGCCAAATTTTAGCAGTTGGTATAATGGTTGAAGGGGGAAAAAGAAAAATAAAAGTGGTATCTTAAGCCACATAATGGTAAAAATGACAGATGGAGAAAAAATATATGTACTATCTACTATACTTAAATTCAAGATGTTGAGCTTAAACTATATCTAAAACGATAACAAGCCATGATTCTGGGAAGAAATTAAAAGCAACTGCCAACATGTAAAGTAAACAATGGGAGAAAAATGTGATTGCTCCACGAGGTAAAAACATAAATGTTGAAAAGAAAGGGATAAAAGCTAAAAGGGCTAAAGCACAGAAGTGGTGACAGCAACATTATCATAATAACAATGAAAGAGTTTATCTGAATAGATATTGTTGGTGAGAGGTAAAGTTAAATGATATGTCAAAAAGCAGAACATTAAGGGAGATGTAATTCTGCAAGTGTGAACAAATCGACTGTATAAGGAATCAGAATGAAGAATTTCAAAGTAGAACAAACCTAAAGGAATGAAAAACACGAAGAGAGTGGGGAAATGATTAAATAAGAAACCAGAACTAAGACCAGAGAAAAGATGACCAAAAAACAAAGGGTAAAGAATAGAAGTAGACAAGTTATCAAGGTCTGGAGAAAAGGGGCTTTTTAAAAGGCTATAATTATGAAATGATACAAGATGTAACTATAGGATATTGAGAACAGTTTGTATGTGGCTTATGGTAATCAGCCTCATGGCTTTGTCCTGCACTGTATTACTTGGTTTGATTTCTGTAATAGCACCACTTTCAAAAATTTCAGAGAGACTACATAAAACTAATTACGGTATTTAAAAAAGGAATACCTGTTCCCTAAAAAACAAACAAAAATGTATATAGTCATTAAAAACATCGAGGCCAATTCAACTACTACTCATTTCTATAGCTCAAGGCACATTTGCAACAGCTCTGTAAACAGTGTTCAAAAATAATTAGACCTTCAAATTATGTAATGGACTCCACCTATATTTATCTGTTCAACTGTCTTCTAGTCCCTAAATACTGCTCCCCATAATTAATAGGCTAGGAAAATACAAACATCTGCATACACTGTATAAAACCAGAATTCTGTTGTACAGCCACAGAATTCCCAGTAAAATCAAACAAAATGAAAATCAAAAGAATGGAAAAAGTACATTAATTTACATTTAAGTCGACGTTTGATTTTCATTTGACCAATCTTGAACTAGAAAATCTGGTATAGTATTTATTTTTATGGATAGTCAATAGCACTCTAAAAAGATCTTGCATTTTTATAATTATATTTTGTCAAAAATGCCTTTAGATAATTCATCCTTTCATTATACTTAGATGTATATGTGGGGAGAAATATGCACAGTTAAACATATAGAATCATAATACTGTCCCAGTATAGCTATATGACTGTGAAACATGAAACACCACAATCTTCGAATAACCAAAACTGTGTTTAACCTAAAGGACAATGTAAAGAGCTATGGCGGGAAGCTGCAGCACATAACCAAAGATGATTTGCTTTAAAGTAGCATTAAAAAAACACCATTAAGGTCATGTATGAGCCCAAAAGAAGGGACAACAAGAACATGGGTAATAGCCCAAGCGTGGAACCCTTATTCATGAAACATTAGAGACAAAGAAGGGCTCCAACATGCTAGGCAGATTCACTATGGAGGAGTTCTGGAAGGAGATGGGTAAGTGTTAAATAGGATAAGAAGACATGTATGAGTTGCAATTTGAACATGAAAAAGTCATATTGGCTCAAATAAGATCATGGGCTCATTAAAGTATGTATATATTATACCTATTTAAAATATTTATTAAAGGCAATTTGGTATAGAGAAAAGAGAATGAGTCAAAAAAGATCTGAGTTTATACTATTATGCTTAATCCTTACAAGATATAGACAGATTGCAACTTCTTTAAGCCTCATTTGTAAAATAGGAACACTAATAGCTGTGGTATTTATTTTCATGGCTGTTAAAGAAGCAAATGAAATAATGTATGTAAAGTGCTTTATAAACTCTAAGGTACTACATAAATATCAGTTATAAGCTTAAAGGAACTCTGTGTATTTTGCTATTTAAATTCACATACCATAAACTAAAAAACTTCTTAACTTTTTTTGGCCACTTTCCATTTTATTGATGTGTTTTGTTTTACATTGCATACATTTACAGATTACTTTCACTTTGTTGCTGTTTTAACAAAATAAAACAGTTAAATTAAACTAATAATACAGTGATTTCATATGAAATTGCATGAAACATTTCACATTTATAGCATTGCCCCCACCTCTCTAGTTTTTAAATTAACTAAAATCTATTTTCTCTCCCTCCCAACCCCACTCCATTAAAAAAAGGAAAAGAAAAAAACTAATTTCTTACAGCAAATATGTATAGTCAAGCAAAACAAATCCCCCTCCAATAGATGTACACAAAAAATATATGTCTCATTCTTCACCCAAAATCCATCACCTCTCTATAAGTAAGCATGTTTTCATCATTGGTATTCTGGAATCATGAATGGTTATTGTATTGATGATAGTTATAGCTTCAAAGGTTTTTTGATTTTTACAATATTGTTATGATTATATAAAAAACTGTTCTCCTAGTTTTGCTCATTTCATTTTTCATCAGCTTATAAAGTTCTCAAAAATGTTCATTTTTATAACATTGATGTTATGATATAAACTGTTATAGTTCATTCTATATTAGTTCACTTAATTCCCTATCTTCATGAAACCATCTAATTCTAATAACGCAACAGTATGCCATCACATTCATATACCAAACTTATTCAACCATTCCTCAACTGTTGGAAATCCTCTTAGTTTCTTGTTCTTTATCACCACAAAAGGATCTTTTACAAATATTTTTTGTGTATAAGGAGCTTTTCCTCTTTCTTTGATCTCTTTTGGATATAAACTTAGGAGGGTTTTAGCTGAATCAAAGAGCATACATGGTTTAGTAAGTTTTTGTGTATAATTACAAATTGCTTTCCAAAATAGTTGTACCCATTGATAGGCTTATCAACAGCACACAATATGCTTGTCTTCCCACAACCCATTCAATATTTATCATTATCTCATTTTGTTATCTTTGCCATTCTGAACAGTGTGAGGTGGAATCTAGAAAATACTTTAACTGCCATTTCTCTAATTGGTAATGATTTAGGGTATTTTTTCATATGCCTATAGATAACCTTTATTCCCTTGAGAATGTCTGTTCTTATCCTTAGACTATGTGTCAATTGGAGAATGGCTCTTTTTCTTATAAATTTCAATCAGTTCCTTAAGTATCCTGAAAATGAGACCTTCATTGAAAAAATCTGCTACAAATATTTTTCTTGGTTAATTGTTTCCCTTTTAGCTTATCTGATTTGCTCATACAAAAAACTTTTTAATTTTATGTAATCAAAATTATTCATGTTATCT
This sequence comes from Vombatus ursinus, assembly GCF_900497805.2. Lineage (NCBI taxonomy): Eukaryota > Metazoa > Chordata > Mammalia > Diprotodontia > Vombatidae > Vombatus > Vombatus ursinus. The sequence continues at coordinate 62,268,485 of NW_020954590.1, forward strand.
TTTATGATCCTCTCTATTTCTTGTTTGGTCATGATTTTTCAATCATCCATGGATCTGACAGGTAATTTTTTTTCTCATGCTTCTTTAATTTGTTTAATTATGTGACCTTATATGTCTACATCGTGTATCCATTTGGAGCTTATTTTTATATAAGGTATAAGGTGCTGATCTAAATCTAAATTCTTCTACATTGCTGCCATCCAATTTTCCCAAGCAGTTGTTGTCAAATACTAAGTTCTTATCCCAGTAGCTGGGGTCTTCATGTTTATCAAATACTAGGGTATTTGATACCCTTGCTTGTTATAAACCTAATCTGTTCCACTGATTGATCTTTCTATTTCTTAACCAGTATCAATTGTTTTTAATAATAACTATTTTTAATACAGTTTGGGATCTGACATTGCTAGGCCCCCTTCTTTCCCATGTCATTATTTCTTTTAGGATTGTTGAAGTTTTCCCATATGAATTTCATTATCTTTCTCTAATCCTATAAAATAACACTTAGGTAGTTTGATTGGCATGTCACTGCGTAAGTAAATTAATTTAGGTAATATTATTTCTTATTATATTGGCTTATCCTATCAATTGCTCATTTTTTCCAATTACTTAAGTCTGTATTTTTGAAAACAAATGTTTGGAATTGTCTTCGTATAGTTCGTGTGTATATTCTAAAAGGTAGGCTATCGAGTATCTTATAAATTCTGTACACAATGAGATATGGTTGATGGGGGAGGGAGTAGTGATTTTAGCACTATAAGTTAACATTGGCTATAACCTAACAAAGATTATGATTTTAAAACAGTGTAAGTCTGTATTTCTGAAAACAACTGTTTGTAGTTGTCTTCATATACTTCTTGTGTATATTCTAAAAGGTAGGCTATCGGGTATCTTATAAATTCTGTACACAATGAGAGTAATTAAGAAAAGGAATCTTAGGAAGATCTAGACCCCAGGTATTCATCTTATATAAAATGAGCAAAAACACTTCAAACGTTTTAATTCTACTCAGAAGTGAAGGTTTGTCAGTAGATGTGGCAACACAACATAGTTTTTTAAGGGATATGGTTGATTGGAGAGGGATTGGCTATAACCTAACAAAGATTATGATTTTAAAATAGTATTTATTAAAGAGCTGCTGACCAAATAAAGGAATTTGGCAGCTGGGAATTTAAACTAGATCTGAAATACAATTTTATATCAAACACATGACCATCAAGTGGCCTGGATAAGTAATGTGATTCCTAATCCATTTAATGAACGAGGTCTCAGAATTCAACACATTTATTTACCACTTTAAATAAAAAGTCTCACCTGTTCAATGACATAAAAGGCAAATTCCAATCGTTGTTTCTGTAGCATTGGTATCAGGTGCAAGAAAAAAATTGGAAGATGCTCATGGCGATTGCGAAAAGGAATGAGAATTGCCACCTTCAAAAATGAAAAATAGTGGAAAATTTCATGTCAATATAAAAATGGGTATAAAGATAAAAACTGAAAATTCCCAAAGGCTTTAATATTTAATTTTTGATACAAATGCTGCCATTAATGATGATTCTGAGACACTTTAGTTAAAAAAAAAAAAGAACTTAGCTTAAAAGATGACCCACTAGAATCTATACCTCCATGGGAATTTTTTGGTTTATGAAGTAGCCAAAACCTGAGCACCCTCAACATCTGATCACCATATACCACCCTCATGAATTATCTTAAAACATGTTAAATTAATTTTGAAGTGTATGTTAGTCTTTTACTATTTTTAGTAAAAAAAAATATTTAATTTTTTTCTACTGTTACTGCAATATTTCAAGGACCTGTGATTTCACTGCTATGACTATCGACAGATCACAATCTGATTTAGTAATAGTCTTCAAAAATTGCTGTGGCCAAAAATATTCATCATGAATTGATCATCAGAGTAATCAGCTTCTTAGAATTTAGCTGAATTAGAGATCAAAAAACAGACACTTGGTTAATACCAAAAGCCTTTCTAGGTAGAGCAGTGGATAAGCACTGAGCCTAGAGTCAGGAAGATTTGAGTTCAAATCTGGCCTCAGACACTTCCTAGCTGTGTGACCCTGGGCAAGTCACTTAACCTTTGTTTGCTCTAATTTCCTCAACTGTATAATAGCATCTACCTCCGAGACTTGATGTGAGTCTCAAATGAGATAATAGTAAAAGTGCTATATAAATATTGGAGGATGATGATGGTAATAATAATAGTAATAACATTTGTTATATTGTCACTTAACCTCTCTGAGCTTTAGCTTACTCATCTGTAAAATGGGAATAACTATATTACCTACCTGGATTGTTGTGATACTCAAATGAGGTGATGTATGTAAAGTGCTTTTTTACAAACCTTAAAATGAATTCTATTAAGTGTCACAGACAGTCTGTTGTCATTCAGTAGTTTTTCAATCACGTCTGACTCTTCATGACCCCTTTTGGGGTTTTCACAGCAAAAATACTGAAGTGGTTTGCCATTTCCTTCTCCAGCTCAGTTTACAGATGAGGAAACTGAGGCACACAGGGTTCAGTGACTTGCCCAGGATCACACAGCTAGTAAATGTCTGAGGCCAGATTTGAACTCAGAAGAAGAGTCTTCCTGACTCCAGGCCCAGCAATCTATCCACTGCACCACCTAGCTGCCTCAGAGAAAGTCTACTGTCTAACAGTTGCTCATCCAAAAGAAATCTTGGGAAGGTTTGAGGGTAGAGTAGTGGGTAGAACAATAACAGGTAAATGGCGAGTGTTTCTGTTTGGACCAGAATCTCTGAGAGTTTTCCCCTCTCAGACTGATTCTTTTGTGAAGGTAAACTAGGCCATCTTTTGCCACATTTCTTACCTAGCCTTTAATCACTGAAAGGTTGTTGTCTCAGAGAAACTGGGACCTGGAAAAGATCTTAACTTGAAAAAGCCAAAGTCTCCCAGGGCATCCTGGGCCACTGCCAGTCGTTCTGACCTATGTCTTGCCACTGGACTCTGATGACTCTGGAGGAGAGAGTGTGGCTGACGACTTTTCTCTGCCCCACTTAAATACAATTCACTTGCAAGTCAAGACATCATCCCTCTGATGTCATTGGTTCTCTTAGAGAATGAAGGACGAACAACAGAGCAGTAACAATGACAATAATAATAGTTGTCTAAGATTCAACAGAGCTGTCATTTTGCTGTTAGAGCCTTTAAGAACCCTTGGTCACCTCCATATCATAAAGCGACATCAAAGTAGGACTTTCGTGCTGGATGTTTTTAAATAATACATAAATAAAATGTGTTTTTATCTTTACAGATAAATTGGTGTATACTTGTATCTATATACAGGTAGACAAAATGCACAAAAAGCCATCAAACTTTTAATTTCTTCTATTAGTTTGTGTGCAGCATTGGTGAAGTTTCAATAAGTACTACAAGATTATTAGAATGGCAAATTATAGTGGGAACAATATTCTAACACTTTCCTCTCCCCTCCCCATGCAAATTAAGCTAGGTTTTGGGGTGTTTTGTTTGGGGGGGAGTACTAAACCATTCTCTAGACTTGGTTGGTGTAGGGTTGCTCACATCATTTCCTGGCCATAGGAGTCAAAAAAATAGCCATCAGGTGTTCCACATGCTCTCTAGGATTGGCTAGTGGAAAGCTATGGATAACTTGGGCAGAGGATCTTTGCTCAGCTGAATTAACTCAAGGTGTCCTCAATACATAGCCTTGTTTAATATCCTCCTTTTGTGGCTAAGTAAAATCCTTTTTTAAACTGCTGAATGACATACAAGTGTCTCATTTTGTCCTAATTATCAAACATGAACTACTAGGGGTCAGGCTTATCCAGAAAACAAATCAAAGTTACTACATATAACCACCTGTTGTTTCAAAGAATTCCATACGAGCAGAAGTCCTATCATAGGCTTGCTCCTGTATAATCTGAAATATGGAAAATACAACGTAAGGCCATTAAACTGCTAGCTTAATAAATTTACCAAAACAAGATATAAAATATTCTACTTTTTCAGAGCATGTTAAATCTTCCTTATATTTTAAAGACTTTAAAAAAGCCAAAGTTCTACTCAACTTTCTAATTGTGCCATGAAAGTGACCCTTGGTTCTCAAAGACTACGGCAGCTAGCAAAAGCTCTGGCAGGTTCTCCTAGGCTTTAAAGGCTTTCAGTACAGGCCAGGTGACAGGCTATATGCTTACCAGGCTAGCTGAGTATGAAGAGGTTTAGCACCTGCAAGTGGCCTCTAGGTGATGAATTCTTTGAACGTGAAACAGTTAAAAAAAACCAACAACGGAACTCCTTTTCCTGCCTAAAGTAATTTCCCAAACCAAAGTAGCTTTATAGAATAGAAATGATTATATGATACCCAGGGAGGAGGTGGGACTCACCAGGGAATAAAGTTTTCTTGTACCCAAACCCATAGATAATTGAGTTTTTTCTGCAATCTTTGTAGATAATCAATTTGTTTTATTTTCCATGGGGAAAAAAGAGAATTAATATCAATAGTAACAAATGAGGGTCAGTTCCTGGGACACAGCAGTCTCTTGTCCAGGAGCACACCATCATCTGCTCATGCCTACTGTGAGTGGATGTGAATGAAATCAAGAAAGATTATGAAAGACAATCCAAGATGCCACCAGAATTCATGGAAAACTGAGGCTCCCAGATGCCTCCTAGGACACGGTAACACAGCAGGTAAGAGCTGTGTCAAAACCTTGAGAATCAACCTTCATGCTTCTAATCATCAAACTAAATCAGCAGAACTCACTGATATTTTGAATGATTCATTTCCCAATTGTTAGCATACTCTCACTCCCTATTACACTTACTATTCTAGTAATACCGACCAGCCAAAGAACAACTCTCTCTACCCAACTCCAGGTGTTCTGCCTCCTCATTCCCATTCACCTCAAACTTACCCCCAAAATCTTTCACTCTAAAAGAGCTTATCCCTTCCACTGTGCCCTCTGGAACTCATGATCCAAAATTAGCACACTTCCTCTCATCTTAGACCACTCACTCTCTTGTTACATCTTCTGGTACTTAGTGAGACATACTTGGCTCCCTCTGGGTGAAACTGCATCCTTGGCCACCCTTTCTTCATCAGCATTTGATGCTATTGACTACCTTATCTTCCTGGATATGCTCTATATCTTTTCTATGCAAATAATTACCAGATCTATATCCAACCCACTATCTCTCCCAAGATCCAATCCCACATCAGCAACTTCTTAAACTCAACATGTCCAAAAGAGTCTCATTATATTTCCCCCATAATCCATCTATTTGCCAAACTTCCTTATTTCTGTTAAGTGCATCACTACACCCTCCTAGTCACCTAAATTCACCTCAGTATCATCCTTTTGCTCAATCCGTATATCTAAGCAAGTTTTCAGACCCTCTGATTTCTTCTCTCTCAAATGTCCCCTTCTCTCCACTCACACAGCCACCACCCTAGTTCAAACCTTCATCACCTCTCACTTGGACTACTGCAATAGTCTAATTGGTCTCTCTGCTTCAGATCTCTCCCCTCTCCAATACATCCTCCACAAAGCTACCAAAATAATTTTCCTAAAGTGTGAGTCTGATAAAGTAGAAAGTGAAGAGGAATTAAGAAGCTCCTTGATGAGAGTGAAAGAGAAAAGTATAAAAGCTGGCTAGAAGCTTAACATCAAAACACTAAGATCTTAGCAACTGGCCCCATCACTTTCTGGCAAATAGAGGGAGAAGAAATGGAAGGAGTGTCAGATTTTATATTCTTGGGCCCAAAGATCACTGCAGATGATGATCTTAACCATGAAATTAAAAGATGCTTGCTCTGTAGAAGGAAAGCTATGGCAAATCTGGAAAGCATAATAAAAAGCAGAGACATCACCTTGTTGACAAAGGTCTAAGTAGTCAAAGCTATGATTTTTCCAATAGCAATGGATGGCTGTGAGAGCTGGATTATAAGGGAAGCTGAGCACCATAGAATCAATGCTTTCAAATTGTGGTGCTGGAGAATACTTTTGAGAGTCCCTTGGATAGCAAAGAGATTAAATCAGTCAATACTTAAAAAACTTAGTTTAGACTATTCATTGGAAGAACAAATATTGAAGCTGATGCTTAAATGTTTTGTCCACATAATGAGAAGACAGGACTCGATGGAAGAGAGATTGATGTTGGGAAAGATTGAAGGCAAAAAGAGAAGAGGAAAGTAGAGGATAAGAAAAGTAAAAAGTGTCATAGAAACAATGAACATAAGTTTGGATACACTTTGGGAGACAGTGGAGGATATAGAAGGGCCTGGTGTGCAGTCAGAATTAATCAGGAGGAGGAGAATGGGAAACTTGAGGAAACTATAAAACTCCTTTAATATCTCCAAACTTCTCCCAGAAACAAATGTTCATTTTTTTAATAACAATACTCTACCAATGTTGTTGTATGGCTACAGATCATGAACAACAGTAGCCAAGGAACTGAAAATGAACATGACACAGAGGGCAACAGAGAAGTGCATGGTGGGAATACGCGGGATTCAATGTTTAACAAATAATTAACTTTGAAGAATTGGAGTTAAAGATGTCACCAAGGAAATATATGAGGTGGAAAATTATGTTTTGGTCACATGGCAAAAAAAGGATCACAGTTAGAAAACACAAGTGCTCCACAAATGTTCATCTTTGTATCAGGACAGAGCGAGGCCCCCAAATGATAGAAACATGAATCCGATAACAGACTTAGAGGGCGAAACCATCAAGATTCACATAGAATGGTCAGGCATGAAAGAGTTGTGAACTGCATCACTGGAGAGAACATCCAAATCAATGAAATTATAGAACTATTTGATAATTTGAATATTTTGAATGTTTGGGGAGAAAGTCTTGTGGAGATGCAACCTGTGAGCAGCTACGGTTACTGAAAATGCAGAGCAGAACCAAGGTTCCTGACACTTTGGATTCAAATGGTCTAACATCAGAAATGGAGATGGTTTTATCGATGAAAATGACATTTTAAAAGATGCATTTCCATATATGCTTTGCTGCTATACCCTAAAAACCACTAAGCCTTTTCAATTCAATTACCACTGAACTCTTCTACCTCTTGTCTCCCTCTATAAAATGTGAGTCCCTTGAAGACAGGTACTGTCTGGCTTTTCCATTTGAATCACCAGCACTTAGCGGTGCTTTGAACATAGTGCCTAGTAAGCCCTTCTTTCATTCCTAGATCTATGTCTAGGGAGAAGGAGACAACCTGCGATTTCATTGGTAGGAGAACTCCCGGGTGAGAAGAACTCTCTCAACCAAGAGATGCTATCATTTTTTTCTGCAAGTTTCAGTCTTGGAGAGTTTCCTGGGGCACTAAGAGGTTAAAATATTTGCCCAGGGTCCCATAGCCAGGATATGTCAGAAGCTGGACTTGAAACCAAGTCTTTATGTATCCAAGGTCATAAAAGCTAATAAGTGATGATGATGATGATAACTATCATTTATATAATGCTTTAAGTGTTTTGCAAAGCACTCGACAAATATTACCTCATTTTATCCTCATAATATTCCTAGGAAGCAGGTGCTCTTATTATTTCAATTTTACAGATGAGCAAACTCAAGCAGATAGATAAATCACTTGTCCCAGGATCACACACCTAGTATCTCTGGCCAAATTTAAATTCACATCTTTCTGACTTCAAGTGCAAAGCTCTATCCTCTGACAACTAGCTATATGCTTCTAAGTGACAGAGTCAAGATCCAAAACCAGGTTTTCTAACTCTTAATCCAAATTTATTTCACTATATCAGACTGTGATATGATCATCACCTGTTCATACTAAATCTTTTTACTAGGAACTTCAAAAAACACATACATAAAATTTACAATTATGATTGTAAATCACATCACAACTGCCAATGTGATCAATTCCATGCTCTGTCTAACATACCTTCACACTCAAAACATAATAATATTGATACAAAAAAGTGTCTCTCACCTTCCATCGGGGTTTGCAGTCTTTGGGCCTCCAATGACCACCTGGACCAATATCTAAATCCTTAGAGAATACCTGTTGAATTTCATCTAAACTGATTTCACTCATATTGACATTGATAAGGCCCCCTATATAGAAAGAAACACAAGGAAAACATTTTAATGTCTTTTACAACAAGGATTCAGAAATATACTAAATATCTAATACTAAGTGAAATAAAATTTATTTACCTGAACTAAACATTCTCATTGGGTACACCAGATTAATAAATAACTCATGTTTGTAGCAGATCTTCTAGTGATGCTCAACAAATGTTAATTAAGCACCAAATATGTATCATGGTCTCAGAGTGAGGGAGACCTGGTTCAAGTTCCATTTCTGACACATACTGACTGTGTACATCACTTGCCTTTCTTTGATCCAGGCAATTTTCTAAGACTATAAGCTGCACGGTAGTCATGAACTCTCATTGGCTAAAATAGTTTCCTCACCTGGAGATGTAATTAAAAGCCTGGACCACCCCCTCCTCTGCTGATGAAAAACCTTCTGCAAGGGGAGATACAATAATCAATAGGACAAGGTCCTAGCTCACATGCAGCTTACAACAATTCAGGAGAGAGATACAACACATGCACAAATGAGTACAAGCCAAAAAAAAAGACAATAATAAATAATACTAATAATAATAATAATTAATGTTTGTATATTGAAAGAAGAATCAGAACAAAAGAGAATAACCACAAGAGACAGACAGACAGACAGGCAGAGAATAGTGTGTTGCGATCTGCATTCAGGCTCCGTAGTTCTTTCTCTAGATGTAGAAAGCATTTTCCATCTGGAGTCTTTTGGCATTATCTTAGAGCATTGTATTACTAAGAAGAGCTAAGTTAATCATAGCTGATCATAACACAATATTGCCTGTTACTGTATACAGTGCTCTCCTGGTTTTGCTTCTGCTTATTTCACTCAGCATCAGTTCATGTAAGTCTTCCCAGTTTTTCTAAAATCCATCTGCTAACATTTCTTATAGCACAATAGTATTCCATTACATTCATGTATCACAATTTGTTCAGAGACTAGAGAAGTCTAAAGTGTTATATTCATCTGAAGAAGGAAAGATCATTTCTGACTACAGGATCAGAAAAGGCTTGATAGAAGATTCGGCACATGAGTTGTATCTTGAAAGACCTCAGTAGACTGAGAGCATTCCATATACAGGAAAGTATGAGCAAAGGGAAAAGAACAAAAGAGTGCAAGGAGTGCATGGAGTGTGGTAATATGAGTTAAGGCTAAAAAGTCAGTGTGGTGCCAAATGGTGGAACGCCATTTGAGGAAGGCTGAGGAGTTTGGATTTTATTCAGAAGGCATTATAGCCATTGAAAAGTTTTTACTGGAGAAGTGATATGATTGGATCAATTTTTCATAAGGATTTATCTGCCATGGAATATGAAATATGAATTGGAGGGTGTAAAGACTGAAGGTAAAGATCAATTAGGAAAGTAGTGCCATAGCCCATGTCAGTGGTAATGAGGTATCCACAAAGCTTGCAGCAATGGGAAGGGAAAGAAAGAAGATGCAAGAGATGTTGAAGAGACAGAATCAACCAGACTTAGCAACTGATTGGGAGTGGGAAGCAACAGAGAGGGATGAATAAAAGATAATACCAAGTTTATCAACATGAGGTGACTGTGAGTAATCGGGCAACTGACAGAAATAGGGAATTGAAAAGAAAAGAACATGTTTGGAGGGAAAAGTTCCGTTTTAGACATGGTGTATTTGAGATGCCAGCAGGGCATATATGTTTTGATATAAGGTAGACAGTTGAAAATGCCAATCAAGAGTTTACAGCTATAGATTTAGGAGTTATCTGCATAGAGGTTCTAGTTGAAGTTGTGAGACATAACAAGATTGCTAAAAGTAATTTAGCACTTAGTATTTATAGACTTCTGAGTCACATGAGCAACAAGACATAGGACTAGACTTTTTCTCTAATCCTCACGACCTCTCAAACTTCTCCAAAATAAGAATCATGTGCAAGAGGTAAAACAATTTCAGCTGTTTCCACCGTATAAGACACCACAAACCCTAACAAGGTAAAACCCAATGAATCAACAACAAAGGAAGCTAATCTCTAGCCCCTAATGCACACAGCACAGCTACCCCCACTACCCACCATACTCTGGCAGGATCATAAGAGAATTCAAATCTACCCTGTCTACCTCTTCATTACTTGGGAAACTAAAATCTCAGCTCTGGCTGAGATTGCAGTGCTCTGTGCTGCAACAGTACTCAGCTCGAGAACTGCAGAAGAGAAAAAATTGGAATAAGAAGCCAAAATGTTATGGTTCCCACCCGACTTTTCCAAAAGGCCCAGCACCCAGATGGGACCAGTTCTTTTTCCTGCAGAACTGTCTTGAGGCAGAGTCTGAGGTTGGCCAAATGTGAACTGTGCAGTGTAAGAGTAAGCTTAGAAGGTTTTGAGATCTAGGCTTCAGGGAAACTGTCATCAAAGGGGAAAGAATCAAAAAATGAGCAATAGGAGAATATAAGGAGAAAAGACTGAAATTACCAGAGACCTGAGAAGGAAGAAAATTCAGTTAACGACCTTGAGCATAAGTAGATAAACCAATAGGGAACATATTAATAACAGAAAGAAATATGGTCTCCAGATTAAAAAAAAAAGAGTCCTGGCATCTATGAATAAATACTATATGACAAAGGAAAACTAATCAGCAAATGATGAGACTGGCTTATGACTCTGTGTATTTCCAAAAGAACATGGAACCATAGCAAGATATTCCTGAATGGTTTAGAAGACAAATATTAAAGAATTGGGAAAGTAGAATGTATGACTTGTACAGCAAAAGTAATTGGCAGAATAGAAAAACTGAATCCATAGTAGCAAGGATCACCAAAGAAACAAAAGAATAACTGATTGAAAATGTAAATACAAAGAAGTGAAGAGCAATCTGGAAGAAGAAAAACAAAAAGGAATAATGTTAAAAAGAAAATAGGATCTTCATACAAGCAAAATATTGATCTCAAAGACAGGATAGAGGCAAGTTAAATATTATAGGTCTACCAAAAGAAAACCCAGGCTCCAAACCTAGGTGTTATTCTCTGTTCCTCATTCTCACTCTCACCCATGCCCCCATATCCAATCTGTTACCAAGTCCTGTCTATTTTGCTTTCACAGCATCTATTGCACATGCTTCTCTCTCTTCTCTGACACAAGCATTACTCTGGTACAGGCTCTCATCACCTCATGACTGCACTATTGCAATAGCCTTCTAGTTGGTCTCCCTGCCACAAGTCTCTCCCTGCTCCAAGCTGTCAAAGTGATCTTTCAAAATCACAAGTCTGACCACGTAATCCCCCTCTTCAATAAACTTCAGTGGCTCCCTATCACCTCCAAAAATCAAATATAAAATTCTCTATTTGGTATTCCAAGCCCTTCATAACTTGCCCCTCCCCCATTTTTCCTATCTTCTAACACCTTATATCCCCACAACCACCAATATACTCTTTGATCTTTGGCCTCCTCTCTGCTTATTGAACAAAAGATTCTATATCACAAATCTTAGCATTTCATTGACTGTTTCCCATGTCTAGAATGTTCTCTCTTCTCATCTCTGCCTCCTGACTTTAGCCCCAGCTAAAATCTCATCTGCTTCAGGAAGCTTTTCCCAAACCTTTAATTCTAGTGCCTTCCCTGTGTACATCATCTCCACTTTATTCTGTATATTTTGTTCATATACAGTTGTTTGCATGTATCTCCCCCATTAGACTGTGAGCTCCTTGAGAACTTTGTGTCCCCAGAGCTTAGCACAGTGCCTGGCACATACTGCATGCTCAATTAATGCTTATTGACTGACTGATGAACACAAGTCAAAAAGCCTAAACACCAAAATTCAAAAAATTAAATTTCATAGTGATACTATGAAATTTCTTTGAAGCAAGAAGCAAACAAATCTAAAAACTCAGTTCCTCTTCTCCCTCTAATCTACACTAATTTTAGTCATTACATTAATTTCACTACCTCTAATATTATTTTGGCATCTAGAGTCTGATTCTGGACATTTTGTCTTCTAAAGTCAGTAATCTCCTCTTGCTACTAGGTAATTTTGTCTTCTGATATAAGGTTAAATTGCCAATATATTGTGCCTGTTAGCTTTCTGAAAATATCCCTTTAGCTATAATCTTTCCTTTCCTGGGTCAGAAACAGAAATGACAAAGAAAAATCAAACTGTGTGTCCACATGCCTCTACTTAAGTCTATCTCCAGGAATCACCATTTCCTCCAATCAGCATATGTTTACCTGAGTAAGCATGATATTAATCATACAACCCTTTCAAGTTCAGTGCTGATATGCAAGCTACTTTACATTAATACTAAACACTACATGTTAGCTAATGTTTTCAATTTGAGGACAGGTACTTATTAATTTTGTGGTTGACAAAAAGCTAAAAAAAATCTATTTTCTTGACTAAAAGAATCAAATTCAAAATTATTTTGACAGGCTGGAATGAGGCAAAGCTAACAAGATGAAGCTTACTAGGGATAAAAATAAAATCTTGAGTTTAAGTTCCAAAAATCAATTATACAAGAATAGGTTGGGCAAAACTTGACTTTTGTCTTTAAAGCAATTCACATGAAAGAGATTTGCCTAGAGATTTCAGTTGACTGAAAGCTCTATGAGAATCAATATTGTGCATTAATTTTGGGATATCTATGTCAATCTTAAGTTGCATTAATAAAAGTAGAGTGTCCAGATCAAGGAAAATATATTTCACTGCATTATTCACTGGTCAAACCACAACTGGGAGATACTTCTGAATACCACAGTTTAATAAGGATATTGAAAAACTGAACCATGTCCAGAGAAGGGTAATCAGAATGGTAAAAAATAGCTAATAGTTATATTGCAGTTTAAGGTTTGCAAAGTGCTTTACATACATAATCTCACTGATCTTCACAATAACCCTCGTGTTAAAGTGTTGAGAAACTATTTTACCTACAGTAATAGCAAAGTTTAGCCTGGAAAAGATAAGATTTAAGGAGGCCCAACAGAGGTCTTCAAGTATATGTAGCGTTATCACATACAACAAGGATGATGTTTATTCTATATGGCTTCAAAAGACAGAACTAGGACTGATGGGTAGAAGTTATAGGGAGGAAAATTTAGTTTCAATATATATGTAAGAACTTCAATATCTGGACTGTCTGATAAGATACAGAGCTTCCCATCACCAGAAGTACTCAAGCAGAGGATAGATGATCATGTAAGGATTTATGTATTTGGGGAAGGAAGAAAGGAGATGAGATTGGATAAGGTGATCTCTAAAGTTCCTTCCAATTCTAAGATTTCATGATTCTTGAATATTCATATTCTGGAATGGAATAATTTACCTCATCTGAAAGAACCAATTGGCTTCCAACTCACATCTAAATTAATGAAGTTATAACACTACAAAGATCAGGCTTACTCACTCAGTTTCATTATTTTGCTTTGATTCTTCTACCCTTCTTGTACACACACACACATGTGCACACGCGCACGCGCACACACACATACACATAATCTCTGCAGCCAACTTTCTCAAATACATATACAGCTTTTATGCTACTCCCTTCTCTTCTAGAGTGAACATGTGCTTAATGATCCTTACCTTCATTGATTTCAGTTTTCTACAGCAAATTTGTTATTGAGAGATTGTTTCTCTTATCTCTCTTTGCTAGTTTTGAGTTATTTAAATCCAGATTGGAAACATAATGTAAATCCCCTAAGAAAGAACTCTGTTTCTCATAGCTTTGTTGTTACTGTTAGAGACTGTAGCCATCATCAAAGGTGCACACTACAAAAGGCATTGCTCCATATGTGACAAAAAAGAATGCATAAAAACAATTATAAATCAAAATAGAATTCATAGAAGGAAAAATATGACCTTTCTTCACCAAAATGGACTTTATTTAGGTAATTTAAAGGTTAAAATAATAAAGAAAAATTAATCATTTTAACATTAATAAAAAGCAAAACTGTTCCAGATAATTCTACACATTTTTATATCCACTCAATAAAATTTAATTATGAGTATCTTTTAATTCTTTATACCTAATTCTCTATACCTATATCTTTAATTCTTATACCTAAGAAAAAGCAATTTTTCTACAACACGTAGTTGGATAGAACAACTTCTAAGAAATGTAATGAAATCCAGTGCATATTTGCCCCTGGAGTATCTATAAATATTAAAACTAACACTGAACTATTCATTCAAAGCCTTGATATTGTTACTGAAAAAGATTTAACCAAATATTTCATCTTAACTTGACCTTGAAGACCAAATTATATTTTGATGAAACTCTAGTGACTATAGTGTCTGCTACTCCAAGAAAACTTTTAAAGACAATCACATACTCCAATTTTTTCTCAATTGTTGATCATGCTGAATTGAAAACTAACCTAAGTAATCCTATTCTTAACAAATTTTTATCATATATATGTATATAGTATAATAATCTTTAGAGATTTAATAGTCAATTATTTTTGTCTGGTTGTTAAGATTTTACATGTAGATATTTTGTTATACTATTCTCAATCAACACTATGGAAGTTTTAGCCAACGGTGAAACTTTTTTATGATAATTTCAACTCTATACATTTATTCTACTTCTCATTCATTAGAACATTATCGAGGGCAGACTAGGTGGATAGAGTACTGGGCCTGGAGTTAATAAGACCTGAGTTCAAATCTGACCTCAGACACTTACTACCTCTGTGACCCTGAGCAAGTCACTTAATCCTACTGGATGTGACTGAAAAAAAAAATGACTAAAGAGCAGCAACAACAACAGAACATTATTAAGACTAATTTCAGTCTTGAAAACAGATATGCAGCTTAGATGGAGTGACCAGGCCTTTGTCTCAGAGAACCAAAAAAGAGCTAAAAGCTCTTGCACTGTTGTGGTATCAGCAAAGCTCAGCACACAGCACAGAGTTTACAAGATTCATTAAAATAGGAAACACTCCCATATTATACTGGGGTCTCCCTATTCCCCGATAACAGGTTTCTCCCCTTCAAGGGCCAGTGTCTCAAAGTCTCTTCCTTACAAGACAGTTCCTACTAACTGTCCAAGGTTCCAACTCTACTGAGCATGACCTGAACCAAATAAAAATATAACTGGGAAATATTTAAGAAAATGAATAAAAATACAATGAAACATAGATAAACTTAATTTGTGGTCTTCAAAGTCAATATGTAGCTCACAGGTATCCTTATGTACAATTTCCTGGCCCCCATTTCTATTTAAATTTGACACAACTGCTCTACATCCTTCTGAGAACATGGCATTCAGTTCTCCCCTGAAGAATTCCAGTAGGGACAACTAGGTGGCATAGTGGATAGAGTACCAGCCCTGGAATCAGGAGGACCTGAGTTCAAATCCAGCTTTGGACACTTGACATTTACTAACTGGGAGCCTTGGCAAGTCACTTAACCCCAATTGCCTCACCAAAAAAAAAAAAATTAAACAAAATTAATTCCAGTAATGGACAGATCTCTTAGAAAAGTTTTATTTATTTGTAGCTCAAATATGATTCTTGACAAGCTCTGATTCTGACTTCTGGGACCATACAGAACAAGCCTAATCCCTCATCCATATAACTGCCCTTCTAATACTCAAAGACAGCTATCCTATCCATCCTAAACCTTATCTTTTCTAGACTGAATATTCCCAGCTCCCTTAACTGACAGGATTGGAGCACATTTCATGGAGCATGTATAGAAACAGGCTTGCCATAGCCAGCTTACAAAATACAAATGGAGCCGATCACCTTAGCTTCTTGGAGAGATATATCTGGTTAGCACTGAAGGAGTTTAAGTTGACACAGCAATCCCTTCATCCTCATGATGGCAGCAGGGGGAAGGGGCTATATCAAAGAGGATTGACCACTGAGCCAAGAACAGGAGCCCATTTAGATAACCTTAAAAAGAACTACTCTGGGCTCTCTTCTGCCATCTGTAGAGTGTGTGGGGAATCTGCAAGACTCCATTTGGGGATTCCCAGGAGGAGAGAGAGAACTCTTCTCCCTCCCACCTCTTGCAGCTGTGGGAGCTACTCATATGTGGCAGTGAACACAGGTGCTTCCTAGGTTAATCCAAAGCAGGCCCTTGGTTCTCTGGCTGCCTCCTCCGCTTGTGTATCTTTCCCTGAACACAGGTGATCAAACAGTAATCCTGAGAGAATGACTTTTTCAGGAGTAGCTAAGAGCTCAGCTAAGCTTCATGAGATGTACTCTACCCCCATTATACAACCTGAGTTAGTCTCCAATCTCCTTGTGATGCTGATCACAAGTATGGAAACATTACAGTTTGCCAAAGTCCTTTCTAAAATAGGATGCTCAGAACTAAACACATTACCCCAGATGCCTTGCTATTAGGTAAAATATGATGCATAGAACTGAATGCAATACCACATGTGCCTTAAAGTTCTACTGGATTAGAAGTCCAGAACTACAATACAGGCTCCCATTTGGGATTCCTGCCTTAGTTACTCTGTGGTAAGACAGGATAGATGCTAGAACTAAGACCTCACTCTTAGGTCTGAGCCTACAAGTGCTACTTGCTTCTCCCTCCTTTCTTGGTACATGGCCCAGGGCACATCTCCCCTTCTCAGCATACCCTAGATCTGTGGCCTAGATCTGGATAGTGAGTAACAAAGCTGCCACTTGGTAGCTGTCTCCATAGTGGTGCCCTATGGCTCTGTGGAGGTTCTGGTGGGACCTCTTCTTGACTAGGTTCACATCATCTCCCCAGGTGTTAAAGCACTCCACATACAGCATGCTCCTGGCTTGACTCCATCTCCAGTATCTGCAGACCTCTGTCTCCTTCTGGCAACATGGGCTGGATGAATGACTCACTGTGACCTTTTCTGGATTTCACCGTCAGGATTTTCTAGATCTAAATGGAAAAGTTTGGGGAGTTCTTATTTTTTGTTTGGGGGAAACAGGGACTCACTGTGCTGCTTCCTGCTACTCCACCATCTGGGCTCTGCCTTCCTTCTACGTCCTTTGACACTGTGAATCACCCTCTCTTCCTGGATACTGTGTCCTTCAAGGGTTTTTATGACACTGCTCCCTCTTGGTTCTCTTCCTACAAGTGTGACCTTCTTTCTGACTTCTTTGCTGGATCATCATTCATATCATGCCTCCAACTATGGGTCTTCCCCAAAACTCTGTTCTAGGCCTACTTCTCTTCTCTTTGCATACTACTTTGCCAACTCCTATGGGTTTAATTATGCAAATAAATCCCAGATCTATGTATCTGATGAATAAATAAATGAATGAAAAAGCATATATTAAGCACTTACTATGTGCAAAGCCTGCAATGAGAACACAAATAGAAAAATAGAAGTCATTGCTCTTAAGTAACTCAAACTCTAATTGGGGCATATAACACATACAGAAAGTTTTGAGTACAAGTCAAATGGAAAAGCCCAGGGGTCCTTAGAGCACTAAGATAAAGCAAATGGTACTGCATCTTCTTTAAGATCATTTCCATTAACTATGCCCAAAGGGCTATAAAACCATGCATACCCTTTGACCTAGTAATACCATTACTAGGTCTGTATCCCAAAAAGATTAAAAAAAAAAAGGAAAAGGATTTATATGTACAAAAATATTTGTAGCAGCTTTTTCTGGGGATAAAGAATTAGAAGTTGAGGGGAAGCCCATCAATTGGGGAATGGCCGAACAAGTTGTGGTATGTGATTATGATGGAATACTATTGTACTATAAGAAATGATGAGCAGGATGCTCTCAGAAAAACCTGGAAAGACTTGCATGGGCTGATGCAAGTGAAATGTACTGTGTACATTGTAGCAGCAATATTGTAAGATGATCAGCTGTGAATGACTTAGCTATTCTCAGCAATACAACGATCCAAGACAATCCCAAAGGACTCATGATAAAAAATGCTATCCATCCCCAGAGAAAGAACTGATGGTGTCTGAATATATATTGAAGCATACTTTTTTTACTTTATTTTTCTTGAGTTTTTTGTCTGTTTTCTTTTACAACATGACTATTATGGATATGGTTTGCATCACTACACATACATAACCTATATAGAATGGCTTGCCTTCTCAGTGAGGGGGTGGGGATGGAGGAAGGGAGAGAATCTGGAACTCAAAGTTTTAAAAATGAATGTTAAAAATTGTTTTTACATGTAACTGGGGAAAAATAAAATACTAAATAAAAGCTTAAAAAGTTGATAAAACCATACTGGTTTCTGATGCTGAGCCATTTGACAGTGTCAAGGATTTTGATGGTGAGAATTTTCTTTTCTGGGTCTTCAGTAGCTGTGGCTACAGTCTCCAGAGAAGTGACTGACAAACCATATCTCCACAAGGGTTGTTCTCCTAGATAATGGCTGTAGGAACCAGCCTGGAAGCAGGGACAGTGGTATGTGGTGGGAAGGAGGGGTGCTACTGTTTCCAATACTCTTGAGTTTACCTCCCTATTGATGGTAGTTGGTCTGCAACTGATGCTGATGGTGGGGATCATGGACTCCTCCCCAAGAGCTGCTCTCCTTAATAATGGCTGAAACAAGAGGATGAATGTTCTACAGACTCTTGGACTCAGAGTTCTGGGCTATCTCTATCAGTGTCTAAGGGGAGGTGGTTGTCAAGATGGCTTGGCCCTCCTGGCACATACCACTTACTATCTCTCTCTTATGGTGCTTTGATGCTTCAGGTAGGCTGGCTTAGCTGTCCCACCAGGGGTAGGTCAGTAGTTGGTGGGGATGGTGGGCCCCCTTTCCACTAGGATTGTTCACTTCAGTGATTGTGTCATGCTCTAGGCTGGAAGCAGGGCCAGTGAACTAAGTGTACTACTCTTTCTAAGGCTCTCTCCCGAATTCTAGTTCTACAACATTATCATTTCTTGGATTCCTTGTAAGCATCTAGAACTTAATATGTCAAAAACAGAATTATTTTCCCCAAAAACCCACCTCTACCCCTTCCAAACTTCTTTATATCTGTCTAGATTATCACTGTCCCTCCAGGATCCCAGGTCTGAACCCTTCCCATTATCTTTACACTTCTCAAATCTATCTCCTCAATACCTACAAAACTTCCACCTTAATTCAGGTCCCCATCATGTTTGCCTATACTACTGCAACAGCTTCCTGATTGGTCAATCAATCAATCATCAAGCATTTACTGAGCACTGATTATGTGCCAAGAACTATGCTCTCATGGTTCTTCTCCCACTTAACTGACCACTTTTCTCAGTAGCCTTTGCTGGATCATCATCTGTTTCCTAGTCCCAATTCCTCCTGTTCCTACTCCACAGATCCCAAGGCTGTGTCCTGGGTCGCCTTCTCTTGCTACATTCTCTCCTGGTGACCTTATTACCTAATATTGGTTTAATTATTATCTCAATGCAAATCACTTACAGACCTAAATACCCAGCCCTAATTTCTCTCCTGATGTCTAGTCTCTTGTCATGAAATGACTACTAAACATTTTATAAGTTCTATGAACATTTCAAACACATGTCTAAAATAGAGTTCTTTATGTTTCCTTCCAAACCCACCTGCTTGTCTCCTTGAGTACAGATATCATTACTGTAGCCATCTATCCCAAAACTTGCGCCACCACCCTTCCCCTTTCTTTCAGCAATACAGTAAAATACAAACTCTGAACCTTCCATTATAATAAATACACTTTGTTATGTCTATTAGAAGAGAAGCTCCACTCTAGCAAGACTATCTTCTAAATATGGCATTATTATTATGATTCATATGTGATCTCAACACAAGGCTACTGGTCCAGATTCTGTAATTTGAAATGACTTAGGGACAAAGGAAAAGAACCTGTATGTTCTAAAATATTTATAGCAGCTCTCTTCATGATGGCAAAGAACTGGAAATTGTGGGGATGCCTGTCAATTGGAGAATGGCTGAACAAATTGTGGCATATGATCGTGATGGAATACTACTGTGCTATAAAAAATGATGAGCTTGATGATTTTTAGAAACACATGGATAGACTTGCATAAAATAATGAAGAGCAAAACGAGCAGAACCAAGAGAATGTTGTATACAGTAACAGCAATATTGTCTTAAGAACTCTGAGTAACTAAGTCATTTTGACTATTATAAATATCCAAATTAACTACAAAAGGACCTATGAAGGAAGATACTATCTATGTCCAGAAAAAGAACTGATAAATAGAAGTATGCATAGAATGATTTTACATATATGCATGAATGCACACACATATATACACATCTTGCGGGGCAGAGAGAAGAAAAAAAAGGGAAAAAATAAATTTACATGATAAATTTATCACATGTTTAAAAGGAATAGCAAAATGCACAAGACAGATTTGCAGTTTCATGCGCAGTCATCTTTTTTATTATTCTACTATATTATGGAAATGCTTATTTTATTTCATAAGTTAAAAATATAATAAAATTTTAAAAAAGATTAGAGAGTCTAATTCCTTGTTTTCAATGGAACCCTCTCAATATTTTGTTAACAAGATTTCTAGCTATGATGATCTAATAAAATAATCAATATAGCCAACAGCAGGAAAAAAAGAGACATTTCATGGAACCATGGATAAGGCCCAACGCAGATTTTTATAATTGACATGTCAGCAAAAACGTTACTCAACAGTTTCATTACTGCACAGATGATACTTTCAGTTTTTGGAAAAGAATACATAAGCTCACATTCATAGTATTTACAGTTTATAAGACCTGAGATTTAAATCTCAATTCTATTAATTAGGACATGCATGACTTTGAATAATTTCATCTCTGTGGGTCCTGATTTCCTTATTTGTAAAATGCAAAGGGTAGAACAGACCATAGACTGACCTTTTCTTGTGTCATGACCCCTTTGGCAGTCTGGTGAAACCTATGGAATTCTCAGAATAATGGTTTTAAATGTAGAAAATAAAACAAGTAGGATAACTAAGGAAACTGATTATATTGAAATACAGTCAATTGTGTATATGTGTGTATAATATATTTGTGTGTATATTATATACGTGTGTATATATATACATGTATATACACATATACATACATATATATATATAAGTATTTTTTTTTGCAAAAATAAACCGTAAGTTAAGAACCCCTTGGGACTAGAGGATCTCTAAAGTCCCTTTCCACTTTTAAGGACCTATGAACCTATGTCTTTATTTCGATATTCCCAGGGGGTAAGAAGTACAAGTATAATTTTGTCTATTTTGCGGGAAATAAACTCAGAGAGGTCCCATTACCACACAGCTGGTAAGTGGTGGGGCCAGGACCTCTTGGAATCAGTTGTCTGCCTCCAAGCTTTAATGTTCTTTCCATTGAACCATACTTCCTCTCAGTGACTAAGAGAAGCATAGATAAAAAATAAAAGTCCTTGAGCTACCTTCTCTATCAAAAGCCAGTGAGGAGACCGATAATCTAAATAGGTTAAGAGACCTATCTGTAGTTTTATAACAAGTATTTAAGAAATAGCATCTAGGGGCACCTAGGTGGCACAGTGGATAGAGCATCGGCCCTTAAGTCAGGAGGACCTGAGTTCAATTCTGACCTCAGACCAAACACTTGACACTTACTAGCTGTGTGACCCTGGGCAAGTCATTTAACCCCAAATGCCTTAAAAAAAATAACATCTATATGTATTTTGATACAGCACTACAGATGGAAAATGAGTGGGACTAAAATTGAATAGAAGGAAAAGAGTGGGGTCAATTGCACTTGAAAAAAACAAATAGTGTTTTAACAACTCCAAAGTGATTCTTCGCATAAAAATTCATCTTTTAAGCAATAATATTCTGCTGGCAATACTATATAGTTGAGACTTTTAGAACATCATAATCTGTAGTTCAGCTGAGTGATGAGGTAAATGGAGCATTGGACTTTGAGGCAGGAAGACCTGAATTCAAATTCCACCTCAGATACTTACTTAGCTCTGTGACCCTGGGCAAGTCCCTTAATATTTCTTAGCCTCAGTTTCCTCATCTGTAAAAATATGTGCAAAAATAGCACCTACCTTACAGAGTTGTGTGTAAAGTGTTTTTTGAATCTTAAAGCACAATAGTAAAGCTAGCTATCATCATCATCATCATCATCATCATCATTGTTATCTTAGTGATGAAAGTTGTAGGTTGACTGGCCCAAAGGGCAATGAAGAGATGCATGGTGGGCACAAATAATTTGCAGCATATTTTCAATAATGACTTATGTGTAAGAAGTAGCATAAGGGATATGACTGAGGAAATAAAGGAACAAAAAAGGATAGTCTTAGTGCCATTATTATAATGGAGTCCGTGAAATGTGAAAAAGGAGAAAAAACACCTAGAAGGCCTCAATGCAATACAACAGAAAGAGCACAGGATTTGGAGTAGTAGGATCTAGGTTCAAATTTCAGTTCTGCCACTTACTATCCATGAGACCTTGATCAAGTCACTTATTCCAACTTCATCTTGGTTTCCTACTCTATAAAATGAAAGGACCTCTACTGGTCCCTTCCAGAGCCTTTATGAAGGATCTATGGAAGAACATGGACAAGAATTATAGAGAATGTGAAGGCATGAATGGGTTATAATTTTCACGAATGGAGGAAATTCCTACATCAATGAGATGATGGCTCCATTGTAGGATGAATTGTAGCACAAATAAACATTTCATTGAATTAACATTAAGTTTCACTTACTCATGTAAGGCAGCTTTTCTGGGCATGGATGGTAAGGAGAATATGTGAAGTTTTCTGGAAGATACATTGATGTTTGAGCAAGATAATCACTTGAATTATTGCCTTCGGGGTAATCTTTGAGGGAAAAAAAAAGAAAAATTAGAATTTTCTATCTCCAGCAAATTACTTGAGGCTTTTATTCTTAGTTTTTCAGCATATATATTATTATCAATGTGGGAAAAACTATAATACACAGAATTAGCAGTAGCAATCCCAGTAATTAGGTACAAAGCTAGTGATAAGGAGATGTAGCCATGCATTTCCTTAGGATCACAGATTTATAGCTTGAAGGGAACTTAAAAACCAATCCAATCCCCTCATTTTACTGATAAGGAAATTGATGCTAAAAAAGGTTGAGTGACTTGCCTCAAGTTTCTGAATCAGGATTTGAACTCGGGTCTTCTTGAATACAAGCCATATGTTCAATACATGTTATCTGACTGACTTTACAAAGGGTACTGAGAGGGAACCCTAGACATAGGTTTAGAAAGGAACACATTCATTTTCACAAGAATATTTTTTTACCTGTCATATAAACTTAAACTTTAGTTTTAGGTATTCTAAACTATGGCCAACAAGGGACCTTTGGTTCCCACGCTTACTTTGGGAAGACACAAGCAACTCTACAAATGGTTTGGAAATATAGCAGGGGCTCCACTTAGCTGTCAAATCATGCCAAGCTATCTATTGCCCCATACAGGTAAAATGGAATATTCCTATACTCACAAGCCTTCATCCATACAATCTATAGGGTCATCTAAGGCTCCTTAGTGTGAAAATAAGAACCACATTATCTGAGTGGCCTTATAGGGTACAAGGCCTTGAGGATTAAAATTAGCATCACTACCACTATTTAGGAGTATTTCTCCATTCCTGTCACCAACTCAAGCTTTTTAATATATCATTCTAATGTGTCACATTAATTAGTACAATCCTGAATTGTATGGGCTTCATGACCAGTGGTCGCTCAAAATGTTCTACAATTCATTCCACCCTGTACTCCTTTTTCTCTTTCTTCTCCCATTCTTTATCCTCTTTCTTCCTGTTCAGTGGGAAGTTATTTATATGTTTAATCAAATTGTTTTTTGTCACTTTTCAGAGGAAATTTTGAAAATGTTCCATACACCTATCCTCACCTATTTAGTTGCAGAAATTTCTTCTCTATCCCCATTCATAATTCCAATTCTGGGACCCCTAACCCTCACACTTGGACAAGGGTCCCTTTCTATGCAAGAGTAGCTAGTTTCTTTCAGTCTTGCACTGACATATCTGTGATTTGATCATTTCAATCAAAACAAAAGACAAAAATTACTTCTTACAAAGATCAAATAAGCAGCCTCTATAGAGAACAGAGAAGTGATATTGGAATCAACACCTGGGTTCAAGCCCTGCCTCTAAAACACTTTGGCTCTGGGAAGAGGGCATTCCTGGGCAAAACATCTAATCTCTCATTTAACCAGGCAATCCTATCTAAGACCATAAATTTTAGACCAGGTGCCAATTAGCATTGGTAAAGGTTGTTTCCTTACAGGAATTCTCCTATACCAATTAACTCCAAATCCAGTAAACAAATCATATACATGTATGTATGTATACATACGTGCACATATACATATATATTTTATATATAAACAAATAGAAAGAAAGAGAGACAAATAGATCTATGTATGTAACTATAAAATTAGATTTGAGGAGGAAATTATTTAAGAGACAAAGCTTATTCTCTTTCTATCACATCACATTTCCCACTCTCATTTTTTAAAATCTTTCAAACTGCCAACATATAAAATAGTAAAATTAACTATTATATTCTTAGTACTTCTTATACCATCTATAGTAAGAGTTATATTAGATATCTGACACTTTTGTAGATGATATATTAAGAATCTTTTCATAACCCTTTTTCTACTAGTAACTGTAAAGAAAGTATGTGCTAACACAAAGAAAAATTATTTTGAACCAGATTTATTTATTCCTTTTACTTTCTTAGCCATGTGTTTCTACCTACCATTAATCTGTACAGCAATCTCAAGGCCCTTTAAACACAATAACATCTGTTATCACATGCCTATTTGGTAAATTTGCAACTCAACCAACTTTCTACTGCCATAGAATCATGGTCTTAAGAAAATGTACTTGGGTCACTGAACAGGTTAAATTAAAACCATCATAGGAAAAAAATCAGAATTTAGATGTGAAATAGTCTTTAAAGTTCATCTACTCCAATCCCTAATTGGGAAATATAAGTATGAATTCTCTCCTTTCATCTCTTGTAAGTACAAGTTACAGGCATTCAAAGTGGGTTATAAGAGTATTTTCTTATACATTTCACATGAAAATTTGATATTTAAGAATGAGAGCCTTCATATTCACAGAAAAGTATGACTAGGGCAAATTTTATAAATTTATAAATGAAAATATAAATACTAATTAAGAGAACATTCTAAATACTGTATAAGCAGTCTGAAAATGAAATCACAGAATCACATAACTTCAGAATTGACCATTTCATCCAAAACATATTTGAAAAAAGAACTCCCACTATAACATACTTAACAAGTGGTCATCCAGCTTTTCCCTAAAGCCCTCCAGTAAGGCAACCCATTGCTTTGGAATTGTTTTAATTGTTAGGAAGTTTATCCTTACTTTAAGCCTAACGTGGTGTCTTTGTCCATTCATGGTTCCTAATTCTGCCTTCTTGAGCCAACATAATCCAGGTGGGTGTCATCCTTATATGAAAGCAGATATTTGATATTTTCTAACAATGCATGTTATACAACAAAGCTGTTTGCAGAGGTGTAAGGAAAGTAGGGAACTCATTCAGAGCTCAACAACAATTCAGAATTATCCAATGGAGTACATTCATTAAAAATAAAATCCACATTAATGCATAAGTGCTCAACAGGGAAGTGGGACAAGGAATTATATTCAGTATTGTACTTAAAGGTTGTTCTGAATATAATTTTTCTAATTTTAGGAAGAGACCAAAATTGCTAAATTATTATAGTATTACATTTAAATGGCTCCCCCTCCTGGAGGTAAATTAATGAGATTCACTATACTGTGGCTATTTATGTAGCTGGAAAGTAGTTCGGTAATCAAGATTTTTGGAGCAATTATTCCATCATAACTTTTTTTTAGTTAATAAGCAAAATCAGATCCTGTCCAAATTTCCATTCAATTCTATTCAACAAATATTAAGCATCTTCTGAGAGAAGAATAGACATTAGACATGGGGGCCATCTCTAGTCATCCGAGTCCATACCTTGCCACTGAGCCCAGATGGCTCCAGAGGAGAAAGTAAGGCTGGCGATTTTGCACAGCCCTCCCTCACTTAAATCCAATTCACTTGCACATCATGGCATCACCTTCCTGATGTCATGGTCCTCTTCAAGAATGAAGGACTAACAACAACACGCATTGGACAGGACAGACAAAGTTCAGTTAAAATGTGGTCCCTGCCTCAAAGATACTACCATCTAGAAGTAGGGTATGGCACAAACAAAAACAATAATACAAAATAACATATGTGCCTAAAAGGGTACAAAGTGAGGACTGAGGGGAGGGGAGAATAGGAAATCATTGAGGACCGAGGGAATCAAGGAGGCTTTCTGGAAAAAGTGGCATTCGAACATTAAAGGACATGCAGAAATTCAACCTGTATGGAGATAAAAGATAGGCAAGGGACATACCAGGTGTAGGGAACATGATGAAAAATTTCAGGCAGAAAGAAACAGAACATGTAAGGTGCATGGTGAAGAGCCAGGTTTGGCTAGAGCAAACAGTATGAGGAGAATATTATAAGATAAAGATGCAAAGATAGGGTAATGTCAGATTATAGAGTGTTTTGAAGTCTGGAAGCTATGTGAAAGATGAACTAGAAGAAAGAAGGCAGCAAAGGTGGGTAGACCCAAGTTACATGATTTGGAACTATAAGAGATCATTTGGTTCAACAGCTTCATTTTACAGATGAGGTAACTGCAATTCAAAGAGGTTCAGTGGCTTGATCAAGGTCATTCAGTTGGTTCAATGGTAGAGCATGGATCTGAACCTCCATCCCCTAATACCAAATCCAGTGTTTTGTGTACTCCTGCTAGGAACCCATTATGGTTATCTAGTCAAGCGACCATAAGGGCTATTATTGAATGATGGCATTGAAAATAGAAAGATGCAAATTTATTTGAAAGCTACCTCAGAAGCATGTTAAGTGAATGGCTATGAGAAGTAAGGGGAAAATAAGAATAAAAGATAACATCAAAGTTTCTAATGCAAAAGTTGAGGTAAAGTTGAATAGTAGACTAATAGAAATGGTAGGGTTCAAAAGAAGGGAAAGATGGCTTGTTTTTTTTTATCATGTTGAATTTGAGGTGCTAGAAGAATATCCAAGCGGAGATATCATGTAAACTATTAGAGACATAGATTTGCAAAGTATCTGCATAGAGGTGCTGGTTAGAATTAAGCCAGTAAATGAAAATAGCAAAAGGCAGAGTGTAGAGAAAGAAAAGAAGAGGCCCAAGACAGAATGCTAAAGAAACATTCACCTTAAAGACTGGAGTCAGAGTATGAAGAATCAGCACTACTGAGGGACTGATTAGAGAAGTAGGAAGAACCTCAGGAGAAACCATTAGTCTCTAAAGAAAATGAACGAGACAGTATCTGAAAGAGGGAGCTGGTCAACTACACCAAATGTAGAAGAGTCAAGGAGGATGAGGATTTTAAGAATATTAGATTTAACAATTAGGTTGTCACTGGTGACTGTGGAGAGTTTTGTTTCAATGGAGTGATAGGTACAGAAATCAAATTGAAAGAGGTTTGATGAAAAAGGTAATGAGAAAATTGAAGCCTAAAATATATGTTTGGAACTGGAGAGGAAAGAGAATGTTTTTTCATTAGGAATATTTGAGGGATTGTGTTTTTAGGACCAAGTAGAACCAAGTACGTTTATAGGCAGATGAGAGTAGCCAATGAAATAGGAAAGCTTAAAGATGGATGAGAAATTATTTGCTGTAGCAATGACCTCCAGGGAGTGTAAGGAAGAATTATATGACAGAAGTTGTTATGTAAAGATTAATAGGTTGGGAATGGTAGAATACCTGGGAATAAAGAATTCTGGGATGGTGCTAGTGAATTATTAAAGGTACAGACCATGAGATCAAGAGGATATGGAAGCAGGTGAAGAGAAGGTGGGGCTGATGGATCAAGAAAACAGAGAGTGGTCAGGTGACTCAAGATCAAGATGAGAAAAAAGACCAACTACATTTATACAAAAGACCAATGTTGGATAAACTTACAGAAAAATCAAAACTCAGCAAAAGATTCATTATTGATCAAACATGCTTGGGAAAACTAGTTAGCAATATGGAGGAAAGTGAAATTGGACCCACATCTCCTACCATATACCTCAATGAATTTAAGCTTGATGCTAGATTTGATCATAAAAAAGAACTATTAAAATGAAAGACAATGGAATAATCAACCAACAAACATTTATTAAGAGCCTACGTTGGTGCCAGCATCACATATGTAAAGACAAAAATGCTAGGCTGAGGCAGGTGGGAGGCAGGTAGGGGACAGGAAGGACAGGGGCTGGGGATAGTTTAGCACAATCTACCAGGGAGAGAAAAGGTTCACATTTAATTGTGTGCAAAAACAAATAAATAAATACAAGGTGGTTTGTGCAGGAAGTCACCAGCAGCTGGAGGAGAGAAGGAAAGACCTCATGGAGAAGGTGATAACTTGAGCTGAGCTTTGAAGTATACTAGGGATTCTAAAAGGCAGAAGGGATGAAGATTTAAATTCCAGGCATAGGGGAGATCAGTTGTGCAAAGGCAGAAAGACAGAAGATGAAATGTCATTATGTGAGGAATAACATGAAAGCCAGTGTGAATGAGAGGGGTGATGAGTGAAAAGTCTAACAGGGTATTTTGGGGGAAGGCTGTGAAGAGATGGAAATGCCAAACAGGAGTTATAGATTCTAGAGGTAATAAGGAGCATCTGGTGTTCATTGAGAGGGGAGGGAGAGATAGGTTGACAGACCTGTACTTTAGGAAAATCACTTTGGAAGCTACATGAAGGGACAAACAAGACTGGGAGCCCAATTAGAAGTCTATTGCAATACTCCAGGCCAGAAGTCATGGGGGTCTGAACTAAGGCAGTAGCATGAGATAATGTTTTTACAATAGACTCAATAAGATTTAGCAACTGAATGGACATGTGGGGTAATGGAGAGTATCTACAAAGTATAATGTAGTCATCTCAATTTTTCAGAGAAATTGACTTTTTCTATTTAAGTAAATACTATACAAGGAATTATTAGGTACGATATAGATGTGCTCATTAAATCAAAATAAAAATTTTTATACAAAAATATAAAATCAAAAGAAAAATAAACACTTGGAAATATTTATGGCAAATATGAGTTACAAACTTCACATCCAACTAAAATAAAGAAATGGTAAAAAAAAAAAATTTGGAAGGCAACCCTTACTCCCCAATGGATAAATGATCACAAGATAATTTACAAAAGAAGCACAAATTTATAATAATCACCTGAAAAATTTCAACTTCACAATAATCAAAGAAATATAAATTAAAACACTTTCATGGTACCACCTCGTACACATCAAATTGGAAGAAAATAATTAAAAATTTCAGTGCTGCTAGGGTAACCCTACAATATGTTACCACCTAAACTGCCAAGAAATTCTAGGAGTGAACACTGACACTTCACTATGTATTATCTCCTCAACAGAGATGTATAAGCAACTAATTTCACATTTGTTTTTTATAAACTGAAATATACATTTTAAAGTTAGTCTCAGATGTAAGAAAGGACTCAGTGATGTAAAAATTTAGTTTCTCTACTTAGGTGTTAAGTCTCATAAATGAGCAACCATTTTATCAATGATTAAAAAGATTAGTGTCCATTTTACAATTAGATTTTTTCCTATAAAGAATATATCTTGGATTTCAAACCCAAAATAACATCAAACACATTTTAGATATTCTACTTTGTATTTTAGTTATTTCTCTTCTAGTCTTTATTAGCCCTATTAAATTATAAGCAATTTGAGGGCAAGGCCAGTATTGTATTTAGGTTGGTAACCCCATGCTTAGCATGTTTTTCACAACACAGGTGGTGAATAAGTGGATGTTTAACGTTTATTGCATATAGATGTAACCCAAGTTTCTAGCCCAACCTGTAGCATTTTGCATAAAGTTCTATTAATTGGTGGACAGAATATTGATGTGATGCTATGTGACTCATGAGGGGAGGAGTTGAGAGAGCTTTGGAGAGAAAAGACATCCTTTTTTCAGGAGAGGTTCCAGACATTCTTTTTAGGTACCATGTCCTCCCCTGTCTCAATCACAAAGTGTTGCCTCAGCCTTCTTTCTGCCAATTAGGAGAGTCCACGCAAAATGCTCGAGGCTTGGCTAGAAATTTGGGTTACTACCTGAACAGCAAAGTTTATTTTAGTATAAATTGGTTAAGTTGCCACAGTTGAAAAATTCAAAACTTTTTTAAAAATCTAGATATCGTGTTGCGTGTGGCATATAATAGGGGCCAATAAATGTTTATTGACTCATTGACTGATTTATAACACCCATCAGCTCCTAATCTAGGAACCCTGTCAAAAGTGGAAATGAGTTTAGTCTAACATGACCTATTCTTGATAATAGCATACTAATACTTCACCACCACGGATGCCTTTTCTAAACAAACTTCTACAAAACCATCCACTTGCTAATATATTCCAGGATTTTTCCAGGTCCATTGCCTATACCCTACAAACTCCACTCTCAACTTTCTTGAAAATTGGATCTGTTCATAAATAAGCATTTACTAAGCACCTACTATGTGCCAGGCATTGTGCTATAACATAGGGATACAAAGCAAGGCAAAAGGCAGTGCCTGCCCTCAAGAAGCTCACAATCTAATGGGGGAGACAGTATGCAATCAATTATGTACCAACAAACACTATACACGAGAAACAAGATAAACAATAGGGAAAAGTTAGTGGCATCAAGATGGATTGGAAAAGGTTTCTTGGAGAGGAGATTTTCACTGGGAATTGAAGGATGCCAAGAGGCAGAGATGAGAAGGGAGAACACTTGTGCTTCTCCAATCCTGTGGCTTTTGTCCTATTTTCCATTTCTAGCAGAGGATCAATCACAAACACCAGATCTTTTAATACTTTAGGATACAGTTCACCTGAGCCTGGTAACATGAAAAAGAGCTACATTCTCTCTTAATTTCTCCCTACTCATCATAATGATCAGCTCCCTATTTCCATTTTTTTGGCCTGTTTTACAATCCTAAGCTTATTTTCCTCAGAAGAGAAAACTGAAGCAAATTAAGAGTTGGGCAGCCTT
Source organism: Vombatus ursinus (assembly GCF_900497805.2). NCBI lineage: Eukaryota > Metazoa > Chordata > Mammalia > Diprotodontia > Vombatidae > Vombatus > Vombatus ursinus. Next base: position 62,299,577 of record NW_020954590.1, read on the forward strand.
GCCTTCTCTCCACTGTGCATTATCAATATCCTCTCTGCCCCAATGACACAAGGGCTCTCTCCTTTCTCAGTTCTCCTCTTTTCCACAATATTACTTTCAAAAAAAAAAACCTTTTTGTCCTTCATTGTCTCCAGCAGTCTTGGCTCATTCTAAGTTTTATTTCTCCTAATGAATGTTTTTATAAGTCCACACCAAACATTTGTAGTCCTTGTTATTGGTCACCCTTCCCTCCCCCCCATCACCTCAACTTCACCTAGTTGGAGAAAAGTGATTTCCACCCTAGTGATTTCCATTAGCATTTCCTCCACGTTTTGAAGGAAATAATTGCTATAGATTGTAATTTCTTTGAGATTAGGACCTATGTCACATCTATCTTTTTAGTCCTAGTGTCTTGCATATAAAAGTTTTTTGGGATTGGAATTAAGAGAAAAAAGAAATATGTACTGATTACAGGGTGACATAACGAAAAGAGCAGCAGACAGAATCAACAAAAATCAAGGATCAAATTCTGTCTCAATACTTACTGGCTACGCATCCAGTGGTGCAATAGATAGGAAGCTGGACTTGGAGTCAGAAGGAGCCAAGTTTGACTGCTACTTCAGACATTTACTAGCTGTGTGACCCTGAGCAAGTCACTTAAAAGCTCTGTGCCTCAGTTTCTTCATATATAAAATGGGGATAATAATAGCACCTACATCACAAGGATGTTGTGAGGATCAAATGAGATAATATATGGAAAGCACTCTACAAACCTTAAAGCAATATATAAATGCTAGTGGTGGTGGTGGTGATGACGATGATACTATTTTTGAACCTCACGGCCATCTCTCAAGAGAATTATAATCAGCATCTGCAGAGGGAGTACCCCTGCCAATGAAATTATATGTCCTTAAGGTTGAATTAAGTATAATGGGAATGTTTAGATATTCATTAGACTACCAGAGAAGTATAATGCATTTTTCCTTTTGAGTCCCAGCATCCACTGGCAATAAGATAAAAATAATACGGGAAATTCACTAGACTCCAAACCCGGTATAGTGCAAAGAGCACTGGTCTAGGGGTTAAAAGACTTGGGTTTGAATCTTGGTTCAGCCATTAACTTGCCATGTGACCTTGAGTAGGTCACTTTAAAACCCTAGGGTTTTCCTCACTGTAAAATAAGGGGGGAGGAGAAGAGGGACGAATTAGAATCCTTCCAACTCTAATATTGCATGGTTACATATAAGCCATAAAGAAAAACAAGATGCTGCTACCTTAGAGTCCTATGAATAACCCATGCTGTTTTTAAAAGCACAAGAACATATAATGGTGCCCAGAGAACTGTCCTCCTTGTTCCAAGTTGCCCTTGAGTGGTCCAAGGGAGTCTCATTCTATGATTATCTAAATAAGAAAATATCAAAATGATTCTGAGAACCTAAAACACATAGGAGAGTATTAAACCAGCAGAATATTTTATTTTTAGTTAATTAATATTTTATTAATTCCAACACCTCTTGCAAATTATGTCATTCTATGATTCTATAACCTACATAACATCCAAGGGCTGAACTGCAAAAACTATTTCAAGATTTAAATGATTCCAGCTCCTCATAGTAACCCCATGCTATTCCAGAGAAAGCAGAAAAGATGCTATACTGTCTGTTGTTTACAAGAGATCCCTTCCCCCACCATTTATCTACATTTTCTCCCTAAAAGACTGCTTAGTAAACTCTCCTCATTTAACCGCCAGCCCACCCGTCAAGTAGCCTCCCTTACCAATGAGTGAGACAAAGGCAATTAACTGCCTAAGCTTCTGGAGAGACAACATCATAATAAATTCATAAAACCACTACTGTCTCAAGAGGGTAAAGAAAGGGGTGTGGTAAGTAAGAGTATATCTATCAGAATCACCACTTTTATGGCAGGTGATGTTTTTAAAAGGTTATATACGATGGGTTATTTGAGACTGATCCAATCAATCGATAAACATTTATTAAGTGCCTTCTATGTACTAGGCACTGTGCTAAGAGCTGGGAATACAAAAAGAGTTAGCAAAAGGAAGTCCTTGTCCTCAAGGATCTTACAATCTAATTGATGAAATAACAAAAAAAAAATCAAGCGACATTTATTAAGCACGTCATGCTCCAAACACTATCCTAAGTGCTGGAGATACAAAAAGTGGCAAAAGACAGTTCTTGCCTTCAAAGAGCTAACAATCTAATGGAGGAGACAATATGTGAACAAATATATACAGAGCAAGCTATACACGGCAACAGCTGGAAATGAAGCCATGATTTCACTTCACTCAATAAGGAAAAAAAACAATAACTTATTATTCCTCCTCTCTTGACAGCTACAATGATCAAGAATAAAAATAATTTTGCAGACCTTCCATTCTACTGTCCTCCATACATTATCACCTAATGGAGAAAAAAGATGAGAAAAGAGATTTCTCAATTTGTTTGTTTCTGGTTTCTGTTTTTCCCCTGCAGAAAATCAGTAGAGCATAGTAGAAAGAACACTAGACTTGGAGACAGTTCATTGAGATCCAGCAACTAACAGTTTCTAGTTGTGTAACTTCAAACAGTCCCCACAGCAGAAACTGTCCCTTAACAAATATAGTTTTCATGATTCAACAGGTACTGAGAGTGTTTGCCTTACAGCTCTGGATATCTAACTTTGGTCAGCAAAATGTAAGTTTCTTGAAGGCAAGGACTTTTTAGTTTTGTCTATATTACCAAATGCTTAACAGAGTACCTAGCACATGGTAGGAACTTACCAAATGCTTATTGAATTTAATTGGTTATAGTACAAACAATACTATACTTCAATACAATACTTCAGAAATAGGAGATTCCAGGCAAAAAAAAAAATCATTGTTTAATTACTAAAGAGATTTTCACTTGACATTAGAAATTCAGTAATTAGGAATTCAGAAATAATTTTGATTTCAAGTATGTTTACATGTATATGCACATACAAATTCTATTTTCATAGAAATGAATATTTTTCCAATAGTTAGAAACAGGCCTTCTCAAACTAGCTCCCTACAAGCCATTTCCTCTCAGGAATAGTTTAGATGCCATGCTAAACTTTTTTTCAGCCTGATTAAAGATGGAGGGGGCAGCTAGGTGGAGAGAGCACCAGCCTGAAGTTAGGAGGACCTGAGTTCAAATCCAACCTTAGACCAAACACTTGTCATTTACTAGCTGTGTGACCTTGGGCAAGTCACTTAACCCCAATTGCCTTAAAAATAAAGATGGGTATTTATTGCTTGGAATTTTATCTTTTTGCTATTACACATTTGTCTTTGTTTCTTATTGGGGTAATGTTTTTAAGTGAGTTCAGAGGGGAGAGAGGTAGTGTGAAAAACTGGTTAGAAAGACTGATAATTGATTGCTTGGCAGGATTTAAAAACCTAGGCTTGCCAGATGGAACACAGATTTGAGTTTTTTTCAAATAAAATTATTAAATAAAAATTATGTATGCTACAAATAAAAAGCACTCCACAGTATATTCTCAGTATCACATTTAAGAATGAAATTATGTAGGAAAGATTCAAGTTTGTTACTCTGAGCTAAAGTTGAGGCTGTGTGTATCTGTTCCTCGCTCACCTAATTGTCGATTTAGAACAGACCTTTTCCATTCCAGACAAAAATCGATTATTTCCACCTTCACCCCAACCAAACCACAAAATAAGGGATGATTTTATTCTTGAATTTTATTCTGGGAAAAGGTTTCTCCCATAATTTTCTAATTATCTCTAAGCTTTATTAAATTACCTGAAGGAGAAAACAAAAAGCTCTTTTCTAAAGTGGTATTAAATATAAGCCTATATTTGTCAGAGAAACCTACAGTTGCATAAAAGAAAAACCACTAAATATATTTACCTAAACAAATACCCTCTACCAAGATTTACTAAAAAATACTTCCCCTCCGACCAGCAGTCCTATGCTCCAGACACCTAAGTGGAAAAAAAAAATCAAAATTCTACCCCCCTTCCCAATAAAGGAAATACAATGGCAACACTAAAATAGCAAATTTGCTTTCAATAAAATTTCGAATATCTCAACAAATTCACAAAGGCAAGTCAACAATCCATAGTCATTTACTGATTCATAAATTGATTCAACAAATATTTACTGGGCCTGTAGTACTGATCAGTAACACTGACAAAGTAAAATGAATTACAGGACACATGGATGATTACTTCCCACTTAGACAAGGCTCTTTTGTTCTTTTACCAATAAGCCCCTGTCTTCATTGGGCCCTGAATTATACAACAGACTTAGATTCTCTAAATAGTGCTCATCTGTATAAATATGATAATAACCCAAATGTGTCTAATGGATGTTTTCCTCCCAATTATGTGGATTCTTTCCTTCCAAGAATAGCTGGGAATTTTAAGCTCTTCTATTTGTTGAATAGCAATGAACACAATATATAAAGTACTTACAAGGTCAACAACTAACCTTTGCTAGGCATTAAAGAAGCTTTAATAGGCATTAATGAGAATTCTGAACTCATCATTTCTTTAAAAATAAAAAAAAAACATTTTAGATGCCACTGAGAAAATGATCTTCTGGTCACAGAAATTTAAACCACAGTCAATTAATGTAATTTTTCTCTCTACTATTAAAAATGTAGCAAATATTTGGAAATTTAAAGTGTTGCTAATCATAAAGGTGAAGAATAAAAAAAACCTTTCTTTTTTATTTGTGGCATCACAAACTAAATCGTAAAAATGATGTTGATGATAAAAAAAATTTATATAACATATCATATCACCTACATACATATAAGGACAAGAAAGGTTTTCAGATCTTCGATTTTATCTATGGTGGGGTATTCCCAGTATTCCCTCCTTTGTGTAAATTACCAACTCATATGGCACTCAGAGTCTCAGAGTCACCTAGGGCACAGTAAGGTTTAGTATCTTACCCATGGTCACAAAGCAAATATATGACAGAGGTAAGATATACTTCTTCTTATCTTGTCATACTGTCTCCCATGAAAATTATAATGATATATATGTATATATGTATCTGTATGTGTATACACGTGTGTGTACGTGTATATGACCTTGCATTAAGATTCGATTGGTTATGTTCTTACATTTTGGGGAAAATGATATTAAATAGAATTTAAAATCCCAAAAAGCATTATGAATTTTCCCTCCACAATTGCCAAGTCTATATACAACAAATCCTTAAGATTATCCATTTATTCAACACACTACACAATTTTTAATCTCTGCATATATTTTCAACAGAAATTCCACTTTTTAGTTTTATAGATTATAATGATTGAGGGGAGTTACTGGCTTCCAACTTATACTTAATATCCTTTCATAGAATAAGCATGAGGGAAGCCCAGTAGCCCTTTGAAAATTACAAACAGAATTATCTTTATGTGGCTAATCCCTCCTTAAAACAAAGAGTAAACTCTAAAAATTTATCTATATGATGCTTTTATGCTTTTACTTTATTTTTGTCATAAAAACTAATACTTTTGTGCTTAATATCATCACTTTACTAAGGCATACCTTCATCTATTCTAAAATGCACACAACACAGAATACCTAGCTTAGGAAGGTAAAGGTATTTCAAAAAAAAGTCAGTGGTGAATTTACAAGAGGATATATTCATCTTGAACAAGTATTCATATGGGGGAAAAGCTAGTGCTTAATAATTTCAACTACTGCTTACTCTAAAGTAGAAATCTGATGTAAAGTGAAGCATTTTAAACAGTAAATATTCTTACCTGTACCATTGAGAGTAGCATTTTTATTTGTGTATAGTCTGATGATTTGTCCTATTGTTTTCACATTTTCTTTCAACATTATACCTCGGGCTTGTACCATAAAGAGATAGGTGTTTACTATAAAGAAAAGGAAAACAAAGTAACATACCATAAACATTTAGTATAATATAACAATTTCTCTGTTAGGCACAACAGCCTAAACTGACTTATCTAGTTTGACAAACAGAGAACAGAGAAAAATAAAACATTGAAAAATTGCTCCCCATACTACCTACTTACTGTTGTCTAAACATAGTAGTAGTAGGTAGTGTCAGGCTGACAAACGAGTTCTGATTCAATCAGTGAAGGATGGAAAAAGTCCAACCTCAATCAACTTCATGACAACTCAATCCGCACCATTCTTTCTAAGCACACTTGCCCCTCTAACACTTTTTAATTAAAATTAAAGCATGAAAATATTTTCTAGCACAATGTAGCACAATTAAATTTTTCAATTCTTGATTATTCCTTCCTTTAAGTCCTTTAAAAATCTCTTACAATTTATATAATATTTTAAAATTAATTCAATTACTTAACCCAGTGTTTTCAGGTCACTATCTCCATTTTACAGAAGAGAGAGTTAAAAGGCAGCGAAGTTAAAGTGATTTGCACAAGATTCACAAAAGCTGAATAACTTAAAACAGCTGATATAGGCAGCCATTGAAAGAATGAGGATTAAAACCCATCTTCTGTTTGCTCTGGCTTCCTTCAAAGGTCAGTTGAAGTAACATCTACTAAATGAGTCTTTTCTGGCTCCCCAAAGTACTAACTCCTCTAACCCCATAAATTACTTTGCACATAATGTTTCTGTGTGCATACTGTTTCCCTAATATAAGCTCATTGAGGGTGGAGATTGTTTCATTTTTGTCTTTGTATCCCTAGCACCAAGAACAATGCCTAGCACATAGTAGTTGCTTAATAAATGCTTTATTTTTGATCGATTGAAATTATTGGAAGAATAAAGATAAAATAGCTAGCTAATGAGAGTTAGCATTTGTATACACACATATTTTATATATGTGTGTGTGTGTGTATATATATACACCTATATATTCCTTTCAGTTTGCAAAGCACTTTATATGTTATTTTATTTGATCCTTATAACAATCTTGTGAGGCAGGTGTCATTATTTTCATTTTACAGATGAGGAATCTGAGGTTGAGAAAGGTTAAGTGACCTGCCCAGAGTCACACTACTAGAAAATATCTAAAGCAGGATTCACTTAGGCCTTTCTGATTCAAAGTCCACTGCTCTATCCACTACTCCACAGAACTGCAAAAATAACAATTTGCCAACAACCTTCTTACGCCCTTCCCCTTTCTATGTATTAAACTGAATTTCTCAAAATCCAAATGGCAAAGAGATTTCAACTATGTACAGTCTTCTTAAACACAAATGGGCAGCAATGAAATATGATTAGTAAAGAAACTCAGTTATATATTTCATTTGCCTTCCAGTCTTTCAAAATGGAAAGAGAGAATTTGACTTCAATCCAGTTTTACTTCAGTCATGTCCACGACCTTTCTAGAAACCAGAACGGTAATTACATTTTATTTATTCATGCAGGATTTCCTGGCCATTCCAGCTTACAGACAGCAGATTTTTCTTCCAGTTCTGGTTTTGGATTTTTTTTAAGCCATAGACTAAAGAAAAGGAACAATCACAAAGAAAGCTAGAAGATTCTTCTGTGAAACTAAAAATAATTTCTGCTGAAACAAGTAATACCATACCTAATACATTCAACCTACAGAATATGGAAGAACTGCATTCCTAAAATAAACTAGTAGTGTTTCAATTTTGTTTTCGAAGATCTTTATAGCATTTCAATTGTTCTGCTAAAATCAAGCATTAGCTTCTAACTTTTTTTAAATTCACTTCACTTTGCATCTGCTGCCCTGCCTATTTCAGAGTTTCAACTCTCTGGAACAAGATGTTCCTTCGGGGATAAGCTCATCACTTCTCAACTCACCACCAGGCTATTAACTCAAGCCTTGACTGACCCCACCTCCCTCAGCTTCCTCTCTCCTCTGATAGGAGGACTGGGGGGGTGGAGTACCCAACTCCTCCCAATGCCTTCCTTTATAGAGGACAGAAACTCAATGCTCAGCTCAACTCTCTACTTTGTGTCTGCTGCTCTGCCTGATTTCAACTCCAGGGAACAAGATGTCACCACACCATATAACTCTGGCATCTCCCCCTCCCCTTTACCTTCCTCCTTTTATATGTTGTCTCTCCCCCCTCCCATTAGTTTGTCAGCTTCTTGAGAGCAAGGATTGTCTGTCTTTATTAATTTCATCTTCAGTGCTTAACACAGTGCATTCTACATAATGGGCATTTAATAAGTGTTTATTGAACTGGATAATAAAACTTTCATGGTGACAAAGTTATTTTGAGTTTGTTGAATATGTGGCTGACTCCAAACTCATAAATCCTTCTGAATTCTGAAGAAAGAAGAAACATGAACTTGAACACACACAGCCCTTCAAAAATTAAACAATAAAATGATAAAATGTTAAGATTGCTGAGGTTTCACCACACACCTAAACTCTTAAAAATGACAAAAGTCTAAAATATTAATGTTGACATACTAATATGCTATTGGTAAAACTGTGAATTGATTGTAATTATACTTTTAAAAAGTAACATAGATGGTACAGTGGATAGATTCCTGGATTCAGGAAGACCTGAGTTCAAATCTGGCCTCAGACACTTGACACTTACTAGATATGTGACCCTGGGCAAGTCACTTCACCCCATTGCCTCGCAAAAAAAAAAGAAAAGAAAAAGAAAGAGAAAAAAAAGCTAAGGTTTCATAAAAAAGTGACTTACAAACAACTCTGAGGTACCACCTCACACCTATCAGATTGGCTAATATGACAGAGAAGGAAAATAATAAATGTGGGATGGAATGGACGAAAATCAGGACACTAATGCACTGTTGGTAGAGTTGTTAACTGATCCAACATTTTGGAGAGCAATCTGGAACTATGCCGAAAGGGCTATGGAACTGCACATACCCTTTGATCCAGCAATACCGCTACTACTAGGTCTGTATCCAAAGAGATTTTAAAAAGGTGGGGAGGACCTAATTATACAAAAATATTTACATCAATTCTTTTCTTAGTGATAAAGAATTGGAAATTGAGGGGATGTCCATCAATTGGGGAATGGCTGAACAAGTTGTGGTATGTGAGTGTAATAGAATATTACTGTGCTATAAAAATGATGAGCAGGAAGATTTCAGAAAAACCTGGAAAGATTTAAATACGAAAGTGAAGTGAGCAGAACCAGGAGAACATTGTACATAGTAACAGCAATACTATGCAATGATCAACCACGTATGACTTAATTATTCTCAGATTATAATGATCCAAGACAACTCCAAAGGACTCATGATGGAAAATGCTATCCACTTTCAGAAAAAGAACTCATGCAGCCTGAATGCAGATTGAAACATACTATTTTCACTTTCTGTATTTTTTCAAGGATTTTTTTCCTTTGGGTCTGTCTTCTTTCACAACATAATCTCATAATGTGTTTTGCATACTTGAACATATATAACCTATATCAAACGGTTTGCTGTCTCAAGGAAGAGGGAGGTGAGGGAGGGAGAGAAAAAATGTGATATAGCAATAAAAATAATAAATAAATAACTTCCAAAAGAAAAGACTGTTAGAACTAGCAAGGGCTTTACAAATCACTTATTCCCACCCTTTCATTTTACATGAGACTCATATTTGGAGATAATGAAGTGAAGAAATTCCTCCTTATGTTACTAAATAAGTTCAAGGTGATAGAGAGATTGTGGCCTAGACATTGAAATTGATGTGTTAAGTGCGACAGAGGAATTCCAATTCACTCAATCAAGCACAAGAGGGATACCTAAGTAAGAGATAACTCATGTCAATTAAGACATAGAACAAGGAGACATGTATGCCCAAAGGTGCTTACAATTGTCATGGAGGAGAGTCAATTCAGAATCCAAATGTAAGGGGGATTCTTTATAGTACACAACAATACTCAAATGTTCCTATTTAAGGATGATATCGTGAAAGACTGCATCAAGCCTTCAAATGAGTTTGGCCTAACTATCCACACAAATGGACAAAGGTCTATTATTCAGATGATGTTATACATTAGATAGTCCATTAGTACATAACTCTTGGACAGACACTATAGAGAGACAGTGAACTATGAACTGAATAGAAAGAAGGTGGGTTGGATTACATTTGATAAATTACACAGAAATTTCAATGAAGAGAATTGTACCCTGAAATAAAATCCCACCCATTTTATACAAATATTCTTCCAACAATGCTATATGGCTAAAATATCCAACAAATCAAAACTATAAGTCACCCAAAGGGCATATTAACAATAACAAATTGCATCCTAGAAGTACCATAAAAGATATCAAAGCAATCTATTACTGGAAGAGGAGGCAGGAAAAGGATAATAGATAACAGATGCATTGATACCTAGGTAATGTCAGGAGATCAGAGGAAGGCTCTTAGCATACAAGATGGACTCAGTGGTGTGTATTTACAGGAGGAAATGGACAAGGGTTGCAAAGGACAGATGGGTAGCAATCAGCACTTTTGGAGGTAGTATCCATATTTTAAGCTTCTAATCTAGTGAAATACTGAAGAGAAAATATGGGAGGTTTATATTAAAGTCAGAGGACTTGGTCTGAGGACAGTCAATAAAAAACAAAAAATATATATAGATTTCACTAGAAAAGTTTTTTTTTTACAAGGAGGGAAATTTTAGGGTCTTCCCTAGGCTATTAATGGAGAGGCCTGATTAGAAAATGAAAATAGCATCAGCTATATTCTGTTAAGTCTAGATTTCCAATAATAAAAAAAAATCATTTAAAATCTAGAAAACCCTTTACAAGGCAACATGATAAAACACTCGAATTGTTCTATCCTTTTCCTGTCTTCCATAAAAAGTTACCTCTAAAAGCAATTCTGATGAAATGGTCAACACTCTGATATTAACCACCTTGGGAAAGTAATTTTAGTTCAATTCAAATGTTTATTACACTAATAAATGAGATAGGTAGCCTTATATAGGGGTTAGAAGGCCTTCCTTGGGGTCAGGTCAACTTGTATTAAAATCTTGGCTCTGCGGCATTAGACAAAACACTTCACCTTTCACTATCCCAAGAAAATCACAACTTTAAGTGACAGAACAATTGACAATCTGCATTGGTAGAGGGAGTTTCCTCTCTAAGGAGTTTGCTACATTGCGAAAGTCACAGATCTAACTTCCCTCCCCACCCTCATACCACACACACACACACACACACACACAATTTTTCTAGGATCCAGTTTCCTCATCTGTAAAATGAAAGGATGGAACTATACTATCTGAGGCTATTTTCAGCTCTGAATCAATGGTCCTAGGATCATAAATGATGAGGAGACTTAATTGATTAAATCCCCAACAGAGGAATTCAAAATGATGACCAGTTGCCATATATAAATTGCCTTCACCAAGTCGATAACATGAATTTCTGAAAATCTTACCCTTTTTGAATTAAGTACCTCATTTACTTATATTTTCACAGGATCACTAAGAGAGACCTTAGAGATCAAGTTTAACATTTTACAAATAAAAGAAACTGAGGCCCAGAAAGATTACGTGACCTGCTGAAGGTCATAGAATATTGAGTGGCAAGAGACCCTCTTTAGAAGTTTGCAGTTTAGACTGCACAGAAATCTCCTCTACAATGTAATTGACAAATGGCCGCTGAGCCTTTGACTGAAGACCTCCAAGGAAAGGGAACCCTACTAACTCTTGAGGTAGCCAATTCCACTTTCAGATTCTTATGATTGTCACAAAGATTTTCCTTACATCATGCCTAAACTTGATTCTTTGTAATTTCTACACATAACTCCTAAATCCTTCCCTAAGTATTTTTTAAATACTTTGAGAGAGCTATCATGTTCTTGGTAAATCTTGTTCTCACCAGGCAAGACATTACTATTTCTTTTAAATGTGGGACTACTATATCATACAAGTAACAAGTTGTAGACCCTATTTGAATTCGTCTGCTGACTCAAAGGAACAGCTAGGTGGCACAGCGGATAAAGTGCCAGGGTGCCAGGCCTGAAGTCAGAAAGACTCACCTTCCTGAATTCAAATCTGGCCTCTGCCATTTACTAGCTGTGTGATCCTGAGCAAATCACTTAATCCTGTTTGCCTCAGTTTCCTCATCTGTAAAATGAGCTGGAAAAGAAAACGGCAAACCACTCCAGTATCTTTGCAAAGAAAACCCCAAAAGGGGTCACTAAGAGTCAGACACGAATAAACAATCTGACTCAAAATCTTTCCAGAACCACAGTGCCTCCTTCACTCCAGACAAAGCCTTTAATATGTTTAGTAGCTTCAAACCATAAAAAAGGAAGCTTGCCCTTGATTACCAGCCTCATGCAGGTGTGTCTTTCAGAATACTGTCCTCAACCCCCACATTTATATCACATTTTAAAATTTATAAACTGCATTCCTTGCAACAACACTGAAAGACAGACATGGCTATCATCTCTATTTTATAAAGGAAAAAACTGAGGTATAGAGCAGCTAATTGACTTCCCAAGGCAGCACAGTTAGTAAGCATCAAACTAAGGTTTTTAGTTCAAGACCAGGGATGTTTTCAATTCAACACACCAGGAAATGAAGAAAACTGACAATTATTAAGAAATTAGGCTCTGAGCACTGTAGATTTTACCAAGATTAAATCATCCAAACATAACAGAAAAACTGCTTAATATCTTGAAACTGGATGATAATGGAGATTTGGAATTAGATACTAAAATCATGCTTTTTATGCCCCAAGATCTCAGAATCAAAAAACTGATGAGAACATGTGATCTTGAAATCACCTGTGACAGTGTTTCATAATAGTTCCCTGTATTATAATTTCAGAATGCATGGTGAGGTGGTGAATGCATAAAAATCTGCCACATTATGCCCTTAGAAACCAATATAAAATCAATTAGCTAAGTTAAAATAATTTCCTGTTAATTAAACAGCCTTCTTTAAATTATTATCCTTAGAGGTCTAATCCTCAAAGGCCAAAAACCATAAGAAAACAAAGTGTTGATAAACAGATTTCTCAGTAAGAAAGTGTTAAGTAAATATAGCACAAAAATATCTAAGGAAAACAACTTATTATTGTTTAAAAGTGTTTCCACGGCTTATAATTATAACTTAAAATCACAAATCTTAGTTAACCCACCTTTGAGTAACTGAAACTCATAATTAACAGGTTCCAGGGTAGAGGTAGAGGTAGAGACAGGATGGAAAAGTGAATACCTGAAATTCTTATAAAGCCATGAGACAGCCAGAGTCACAAGATAGATCAAACAATTAATGATCATTTATGAAACACCTGTGCTAGGTCCTCAGGACACATACAAAAAGAATATACTTCCTGCCTTCAAGGAGTTGAGGAGAAAACATGTATTTATCTAACTTCATACAATATAAATACAAGGTAATTGGGTGAGGGATACTAGCAGCTGAGGGGGATCAGAAAAAATTTCAGGTAAAAAAGTAGTGCTTGACCTAGGTTTAGAAGGGAACAAGATTCTAAGAGTTCATAGAAGTAAAGGAGTATGTTAGAGACCACGGAAACAGTCTGAATAAAGGCACAAAGACATGAATAAGTTGCCTTCAAATAATCTTTTTTTTTTAAAAAAAAAACTCCTAATCATTAAAGAAAGTTTTCATGTGTTCATTAAAATGGTCAAATATAGTTTGTAGTGGCAAAGAATTGGGAATTGAGAGGATGCCCATCAGTTGGGGAATGGCTGAACAATTTGTGGTATACAATGTAATGGAATAATATTGTTCTAGAAGAAATGGTGAGCAGGCCAACTTCAGAAAGACCTGGAAAGACTTATGTGAACTGATGCTGAGTGAAGTGAACAGAACCAGGAAAACATTGTAGACAGTAAGAACCACATTGTGTGATGACCAACTTTGATAGATGTACCTCTTCTCAGCAATGCAAGGATCTAAGACAACTCCAAAAGACACATGATGGAAAATTCTATAAAAGAACTATGGAGTCTGAATGCAGATTGAAGCATATTATTTTCTCCCTTTTTTTGTTTCTTCTTTCTCATGGTTCCTCCCATTGGTTCTAATTCTTCTTTACAACATGACTAATGTGAAAATATGTTTAATATGAATGTATATGTAGAGCCTACATCAAATTACATGCTGTCTTGGGGTAGGGAAAGGGGAGGGATGGGGAAAAAATTTGGAACTTAAAATCTTACAGAAGTGAATGATGAAAACTAAAAATATTTTTTTTAAATGGTAAAATATAATACAGTATAGAATTTCATATTTCATCAGAGAAGACAAGCATATCTTTGCTCAATTTCCATTCCCACAGCAAATTAATTCCAAACAGGAAATATTCTTCCCCGTTGCTGTTTATATGAAGACTGCAAAGCCCCTTCCTACCCCAAACTCTATGGCTCTCAGGGGCCAGGGTGCACTTGGCTTTTTTAAATTCCTTCATAACCTCGCCCCTTCCTACCTTTCCAGTCTTCTTACACCTTATCCCCCTCCACATATTCTACAATCCAGTCACTCAGGCCTCCTAGCTAGTTTTCAAACACAACTCTCCATCTCCCCAATTCTGCATTTTTACAGGTTGTCTCCTCACCAACACTTCACCCCCATGCTTGGGATGCTCTCCCTCCTTTCCTATGAATCTTCCTTGGCTTCCTTGAAGCCTTACCTCAACTCCCATCTTTTGCAAGAAGCTTCTGTCCCTCTTAATCTTAGTGCCTTCTCTCTGAGACTACCCTCATTTATTTTGTATATATCTTATTTATATATAGTTGTTTGCATGTTGTCTCCTCCCCACCAAAGACTAGACCTGAAGTCAAGAAGACCTGAGTTCAAAGCTGATCTAAGACACTTAGGAGCTGTGTGACACTGGAAATCATGCATGGCAGATGATTTCACAATTTCTTCTTTAATAGGAATTCTACATAACAGATGTTATTTGTACATTTGTGGTATGCACATCTGAGAATAAATCTGGTATAGTTAGAAAGACAACTGCCTTGAAGCCAGTAAGACTTGAGTTCTAATCTCTAACACATACTGGCTATGTGGCCCTTAACCTCTCAGTGCTCTTCTACACAATTCTCTCTAAGACAAGTGGCAGAGAACTAGCCTACACTGATACAGAGATCCTCTCTACCAATGAAATAGAGGTCCAATCCCTACTCCTATCCCTATATTCCTCTGACTTACTAGTCAAGATTAAATAACTTTAATAAAATTCTATTATTTTTCCCCAAAATGCAGCTTAGTGATGTCCAGGGGAATGGGTGTTTGGAGAAGTTCTAGGTGGGAGCCACTGTGAGGTTCTTCGGGTTATTGCATAATGATCATCAATGTAAATTGTCCAAGATGAAAGGAATCTCTTTCTAAACAACTGCAATATCAATTTAACCATTTGGTAAAATAGTTAACATGTAAAACCATTACTCTAACACATGAAAAGTTATATCATATCATATTATTTAACTAAAATAAACTACCATAAAACCCAGAGCAAGTATTATCTATAATGGGATAAACTAGAAGCCTTCCTAACAAGATCATAGGTGAAGCAAGGATCTCCATTATCATCATTATTATTCAATATTGTATTAGAAATGCTAGATACAGCAATAAAACAAGAAAAAGAAACTGAAGAAATAATAATAGGCAATGAGGAAACAAAATTATCACTTTTTGCAAATGACAATATACTTAGAGAAATCTAGAAAATTAACCAAAAACTAATTAAATAATTAACTTTATCAAAGTTGCAGGCTATAAAATAAATACACAAAAATTATAAATATTTCAATATATTGCCAATAAAACCCAGCAGCAAGAGATAGAAAGAAAAATCCATTTAAAGTAACTGCACACTTGGGAGTCTACCTGCCAAGACACACAAACAGAACTATATGGATACAATTAAAAAACACTTTTCATAAACAAAGGCAGATCTAAACAAATAGAGAAATATTAATTACTCGTGGGTAGGCCAAGCCAATATAAATAAAAATGACAATTCAATCTAAATTAATTTATTTATTCAATGCCATACCAAACTACCAAAGAATTATTTTATAGAGCTAGAAAAAAATCAAAATGTATCTGGAAGAACAAAAAAAATCAAGAATATCAAGAGAATCAAAGAAAAAAAAGTAAAGGCATCCTAGCAGTACCAGATTTCAAACTATACTACAAAGTAGTAATCATCAAAACAGTCTGGTACTACATAAGAAATAGGGTGGCTGATCAGTGGAACAGATTAGATGCATAATATATAGAAGTAAATGACCATCATAATCTAGTGATTAATAAACCAAAGATCCAAGCTTTGGGGACAAGACAAAAAATGCCTGGAAAACTGGAAAGCAGTCTGGCAGAAATTAGGAAAGACCGACATCTTTCACTATATCCTAAGATAAAGGTCTCACTTCTCAAATATATAGGTTACTGGGTCAAATTCATGAAAATAAAAGCTATTCCTCATTTGTTAAACAGTCAAAGAATATGAACAATTTTCAAAGGAAGATATCAAAGCTATCAGTAGTTGCGTGCAAATAATACTCCCAATCACTATTCATCACAGAAATGCAAATCAAAACAATTCTGAGGTACCACCTCACACCTACTGGAATGGCTAACATGACAGAAAAGAAAAATGACAAATGATTAGGGGGGATGTGGAAAAATAGGTGCACTAACGCATCGCTAACCAAGTTGTGAACTGGTCCGACCATCCTGGAGAACAATTTGGAACTATGCCAAAGGGCTATAAAATTGTGCATACCCTTTGATCCAGCAATACCACTACTAGGTCTGATCTAGCAATACCCAAAACAAGATCAAAGAAAAAGGAAAAGGACCCACATGTGTAAAAAAAATATATCTATAGCAGCTCTTTTGGTGGTAGTAAAGAATTGGAAATGGAAGAGATGCCCATCAAATGGGGAATGGCCGAACAGGTTATGGTATATGATTGTAACAGAATGCTATTGTGCTATAAGAAATGATGAGCAGTTTCAGAAGAACCTGGGAAAATTTACATGAACTCATGCAGAGTGAAGTAAACAGAACCAGGAACACACTCTACACAGTAAAAGCAATATTATAACAATAATCAATTGTGAAAGACTTAGCTACACTGATAAATTAAATAATCCATAACAATTTTTGAAGGACTCGTGAAAAATCCATCTCCAGAGAGAAAACTGATGAGCTATAAATGCAGAATGAAGCATATTTTTTCACTTTATATTTCTTGGTTAATTTTTTTAGCAAAATGGGTAATATGGAAATGTTTTACTTGACTTCACATGTATAATAATTATCATATTGCTTGCTTTCTCAATGTTTAGGGTAGGGGCTGGAGAGAGGGAGAAAAATCTGTAAATGAAAATTTAAAAATGAATGAATGATAAATACATTAATTAATCTTTAAAAATAGACCACTAAGTAGAGCACCAGTGGCCTTAAAAAGAAATTCAGTGTCAAAGGTTAAAAGCAACTCTGCCTGATTTTTCAAATTGAATTAAGAAAGTCAGGAGGAGATGGGGGTGGGGAGGAAAAGCTAGTTAATAACAAGATTAAATATAATCAGTTAAGAAACTCACAATAAGATTTCTCACTTTAAAAAAATCAAACCCTGAATGAACATGCAAAGAAGATGCTAAAAATCTCTGAATATGAATGAGTTCAGATTTCATAAAGTGAAAACAGAAAGGCACTGATCCATTTACTTATGAATTCTGCCTTGAATATATTGAAAAAAATTGAGAATGAAGAGAGTTCAGAGCATGGAATACAACAACACTGGAAAAACTCAAAAAAATATAATTTGTTTTTCTTTTCCTTAATAAAGGATTCTATCCAAATTTCAACACACTGTTAAAAGCATGTCTTTACCAGAGAAAGGGGGTATTTGTCTATACGAAATGAACCCTTCAGATTTAAATCAGTAAACAGACCGTTTAAAAATTGTCTACTTTTACTTTCCAGATTTACATAAGAATCAATTCACATTTCTCTGCCTTTAAGTCACTCTACAAACTGGACTGTACTTATAATTCTGAACAGACAGAATCAGATACAAATTCCTTTGTGTAGTATCAAAGTTGTTTACAAACTGACCCCTTGCCACCTTTTCAGCCATCTCACACATTACTTCTCCCATCTCCTGCACTCTGTGGTCTAATGCTCTACACCAGGTACATGGTACATCTAAACTTTTACTAAATGATTATTAATCAACTGATCACTAGAAAAATGCCTATGGTAATAAAATGAGCTGAGCCCTAGGCTCAAGTAGATATACTCAACGAACTAGCCTGCTTCTCCTCTCCCCAGGGAAGGAACCAGAGAAGAGATGAGGTCTATGTCAGAAACAGCATGCTGGGAAGCCCCATAAATTGAGTGTTAGATCAAATTAACCACAATTAGAAATCAAGTAAAGGTTCTTCCAGATCTCCTATGACCAAATAATTATCACTATGATCCAGAATCTCTTCAGAAAAAATAAAAGGAGGGTGATCATGACAGCATGACTTCTATCCTCTTCCTTACCTTGAATTTTAGTAATTCCTATAGTTACTTGAATGGCTACATCAACAGAAATCCAGAAGGGATGACAACACCTTTGGCATTGGGAACTTTTATCTCTAACCCTTGCCTCTTCTTAGGGTCAAAAGGGTAATACTGGCCCTAGTGTCCTCAAATATCTTGAACCCCTAAACACTCAAGCCTATCCCTGTCAGGAAGGAAAAGGCAGAATGTTTAATGTAGTCAGTGGAGCTATAAATTGGTACAGCCAGTCTAGAAAGCAATTTGGAAATGTATCCCAACATTTGTGCATACTCTTTGACCCAGCTATACTACTACTAGGCATTTGCCACCCCCCAAAAAAAAGAAAGAGGAAAAGGTCTTATACATACAAAAATATTTATAACTGCTCTTTTTTGTGGTAGCAAATAACTAGAAACTAAGGAACTGCCGATCAATTGGGGAATATCTGAACCAAAAAAAAGTGGTATATAAATGTAGTGGAATATTTATTGTGCTGAAAGAAATGATGAAGAGGACAGTTTCACAGAAACCGCAGAGACTTGTATGAACTGATGCGGATTGAAGTAAGCAGAACAAGGATAACAATTTATACAATAACAACATTGTAAAGTCAAACAACTAAATGACTTAAGAATTCTATCAATGCAATAATTAACCATGATTCCAGAGGACCGATGATGAAGAATGATAACCATCTCCTAATACAGAGGCGACTGACTAAATATGCAGAATGAGACACATTTTTGGACATGACCAATACGGGCATTTGTTTTGCTTGACTACACATATTTATTACAAGGGTATTATTTTTCTTTTTCAATTGGTTGGAGGAAGAGGTTGGGAGAGAAAATAAATTCTTGTTAATTGAAAGGTTAAATTTAATTTTTAAAAATAAGAATAGTTGTTTCATTTTCCATAAATTTAAAGATCGAATTAAATTCCTTTATTTTATAGACTAAGAAACTGAGGCCCAAAAAGATCAAGTGATTTAGCCAAGGTCACTCAGCTAGATAATGTCAGAGCCAGTACTAGGACCTAAGTCTCATGTCTACTAATTTAGTGTTCTTTCCAATGTGCTATCCTAACTGTTACCATGACTCAAACTAGCCTAGTCCACCCAGTGAAATTTCTGGGCTGGTGACACATGGCTAAGACGGGAATAATGGAAGATGCTGTTTTTCCAAGAGCAACCCCATCACCAGAACCAGCACCAGCACCAGCACCACCACCACACATTTGTCAGTCAAACATTTATTAAATACCTACTAGGTACCAGGCACTGTGCTAAGCAAAAGACACTCCTTGCTTTCAAAGAACTCATAATCTAATGGGGAAGACAACATGCAAAGAACTATGTACAAACAATCTATATATAGGACAAACTGGAGATAAACACTAGAATTAAGAGAATCAAAAAAAGCTTCCTGTAGAAGGTAAGATTTTAGCTGAGATTTGAAGGAAGCCAAGAGGTGGAGATAAGGAGAGAGAACATTGCAGCTATGGGGTACAGCCAGTGAAAATGCAGCACTGAAAGACAGAATGTGCCTTGTTCAAGGAACAGCAAGGGGGCCAGTGTCACTGGTTCACAGAGTACAGGGGGTAGGGGTAAGAAGGAAGGTGTATGAAGACTGGACAGATGTAAGGGGCAAATTATGAGGGTCTTTGAATGCCAAACAAAGGGTTTCTGATTTCCATAAATTCATATCTCCTTCCTCTGCCAGAAATACCAGGTGCTTGGGGTATCCCCTGCACTTAGCACAATGCCGGGCCAAAATGCTTATAGACTGTCAGTAATATCTCATTACACTCATATACCACAGTTGTTTAGCTATTCCCTGGCGAAATAGTTCCAGTTCTTTGCTACTAGCAGATGTTCTGCTACAAATATTTTGGTCAATATGGGACCTCTCTCATACGAATTATGCCCAATGGTGGAATCTATACATATTGTTCTACACAACAACAGTAAAAAGAAAAACAACTTTGAAAGACCTGAGAACTCCAATCAATGCAATGATTAACTCCAGAGAATTGATGATGAAACCTGCTTCCCACCTACAGAATGAGACATACTTTTTTGAACATACCAAAGTATCCGTTTGTCTTGCTTGTCTCTAACTATTACTAACAAAAAGAGGGTTTCTAAATGGGGTGGAGGGAGAGGATAGTAATAGTGATGCCCAAAAGGAAAAAAATTGTTTCAATTAAGTTGTTGAGTTTTTTGGGGGGGAGGGGTAGTTATACAGAGACAGAACTGAAGGAATTTCAGATGAAAAAGACCACAAACAAGCAGTGTGCCTCTGGCAGCAATCTATTGAATTTATGATATACTCAAAAACAAGATGTCCATAATAGATTCATGGTTTCATAAGCAGTCCTCTTTTTCTGTCCTTTATGTGTTAAAATGTTAATGTCTGTGGTATTTGTAAAAAAAAAAAATAACAAAAAATTTAAATTTAAAAATAAAAAGGCCTAAATTTCTCATTGTCATCATATTTCTAGATCAATTTATACCAAATAGCAATAAAACATACATACATATGTATATACACACACACATATACATACATACTTATATACAGTGGTTGCAATGCTCATGATTAACAATCTCACTTCATCTACTACCTTCACTAAGGATTCTTCTGCCACCCGTGAAGTGACTATGTTCTCTAAACTACATACACTACAGATCCAGGAGGGCCCAGTTTGGTTTGCCAGTAGACCACTGATTGGAGTTTCTGTATCCAGTATAGAAGCAAAATCAAATAATTGATTCCCTAGTCTGGGATAATATTCACAACACTAAAATATCTCTGATTAGGTAAATGTTTATGTCTATTTGTTTCTGTGTAATGTCATCCTATTTGTCCACACAACAGGAAAATTATTGCAGTCATTTGTAGAACATGATATATACAGGATGATTTGGACATTGCTCCAAACTCATCATGCCACTAGTCCAAAGGTTCTTAGCCTGGAGTCCACAAATTCCTTAGGGATCCCTGGGAAGATTTTAAGGAGTCTGTGATTTGGGATTGGGAAAAAAATTACTCTTTGTTTTCACTAACCTTTAAGTGAAGTTCAGAATTTCCCTCAATAATGAATTTGGGCAACAAATGTTATTTTGAGAAGGGGCCCATAGGCTTCACCAGACTGCCAAAGTGATCTACCTATTTCTCTCTCACACACACACACACACACACACACACACACACACACACACACACTTGAAACTCCTGCTAGAGTCTCAGTTCCAAGAAGATCAGAACCTGAGAGGAAGCATCTGTAACAGTGCCAGCACTGATTGAAGAAGGTATAGGTTGCGACCGCTGCTATTTACGTCAGCACTGCATGTAAGTGTTATAAGTATAGGAAATTTTCCATAGCCACGACCAGCTCTCAACAGAACTATATTAATGTCTAGTTTTTAAAATGTGAACTATGGACCACTTAATGGTAGTATGTGTCTTCATGTTATCCTGCAAACTAATTTCTTATAGTATTTAAGTTTATAAACAAGAAAATGCCTACATTTCTTTTGCTAGTCTGAATTGATAATTCGGGGGAAATGTTTTACAAATTACTTCCACAGCTGAGCTGTAAGTGTGAAAGCACATTAAGGTCCTTTTCCTCCCCTCTTTAGGCTACATATTAAAAATAGTAATAGGATTGCAAACCTCAGTTCTTTCCACACTTACCAGAATGAATAATCTCAGTTGCTTCTGCCTCTCTGATTGAAGGACAGGACAAAAAACTCCCCCCATACTCTCCCTTTATAGAAAGCCCAAAATGTCAGCCATTCTTCCACCAGCAGTTCTGCTTGGTTTCAACTCCATCATCATCTTCATCATGCCCCCATGCCTCATACCTTCTGGTATCCCCACCCCCTTTAAGGTTCCTTTTGTGTACTATCTTCTCCCATTAGATTTCCAAGTTCCTTGAGTTTCTCCTTGAGAATTTTCTTTTCCTTATTTTATCTCCACACTTAGTACAGAGCCTGGCACATGGAAAGTGTTTGATAAACACTTTCATAAAAAACCAATAAACATCAATAAATATTTACTGTATAAGCTCAAGAAAAATTTGTCCCCATAAAAAACAATGTCAGTTTGAGCATTATCTCTTCTACAGAGAAAGCAAAAAAAATAGTTCTTTAAAGTAGTTTAATTCATAAGCACATTTTGACACTCTCTCTTCGTAACAATAATACACATCCATCATTTACAACACCTACAGGGTCATTAGAAGAGAGGCTGTCTCAGTTTGAGGCAGCTAGGTGGCACAATGGATAGAATATTGGGCCTGAAGTCAGGAAAACCCGAGTGCAAATGTGACCTCAGACACGTACCTGTGTAACCCTGGACAAGTCACTTGCCTCAGTTCCTCATGTGTAAAATGGGGATAATAACAGCAACTACCTACCAGGATTGTTGTGAGGATCAACTTAGCACAGTGCCTGGCACATAATAGGCACTACATAATTGTTAGCTATTAGCTACTATTATTATGTTGTATAGTGAATAGGAAGCTGGCTAGTAAGTCAGGAAGACCTGATACATACTAGTTGTATGCCTCAGGGCAAGGAATTGAACCTCTCAGTGCTCTAGGTAACCCTCTGACCAAATGCTGCAGAAAAGGTGCTGCCATGCCATGGTAAAAGAGCAATGAAATCACAGTCCAGTCCTCATATCTGTAGCATCACTGCTGGGACACCAAATGAAGCAAATAAACATTAAGTTCCTTTGGGGCTTTTCAGAAATGTTGAAGGCCACCATTAATTATACTATAATATTTATTACAAACAATGCAGGTCATATCCTATAAGTAGAGTATCAGAATGATCTTTTACTACTGCAAAGACAGATCACTAATACATGAGTATAGTCTAAACAAAACCTGATATATATGTGTGTGTGTGTGTGTGTGTGTGTGTGTGTGAGATGCTAAATGCCATTAATGAACAGGGAGATTATTTTGACTTTACAGTACTGCATCTTGCCAAATGATTCAAAGGAACAAAATGATATCAATTTACAAGTTAGCATTTTACTTTTCTTGATTGCTTTTAAATGATGCTAATGACCCATAGAAAAACAGATAATGCTTTATGTATCTAATGAAGTCTAATGGTCATACTGTACAAGAAGTCCAATTCCAGACTTTGAACAAATATAATAATAGTAATAATAACAATAGTAAGCCTAAGTCATTTCAACCTGGCTGCTATAATTACTGCTACTAATGATTTTATAGAAGTGAATAAATTGATCTTCTATTGTACAGTTACACACATGTAATGTATGCTCAGATAAGGATGCCTGAATCTTTCACTAACATTGGTTTTCAGACCAATTAAATTTTGAAATCATATATATAATATTTTAGCGTATTTGGAAAGCCCTTCAAAACTTCTAATCAAAGGAAAAGATAGGTGCATATAAATGGTCCTCAGAATAAAGTATTAGGTTCAATCCACTAATTTTTGTATGACTTGTGAAGAACTTAAATTACTTCCAATAAAGCTGATTCCTGCAAATTGCCATTAAATGAATAATACTGTAATTTATAAGTCAAGTAATTTTTCTCTGAGGTTTCAAAGAATTAGTTATCCTCAAGAAAGAGTACACTAGAGGACACAGTCTTTAAGGAATCAGATCACAAAGCACAGATCATGAGAAATTGGTTTTTAAAACCCAAAAAATGACATTACTTTAAGAAAGTAAATCTTACTATGGTTTTTGCCTTATAAATTGGCTAAATAATTCTACTGAGCTTTCTTAACTGCTGGTGAAGTCAGTGCCACAGACTCTTCCTGTGATGGAAATTACCTCAAATGGGCCTGGAATCTGGTGCAGTGGATAGAGCACTGGGTCTAGCTAAAGTCAGGAAGACTTGAGTTCAAATCTAACTTCAGACACTTTCTAGCTGTGTGACCCTGAGCAAGTTATTTTACCTACCTCTACCTCCGTTTCCATAATAATACATCCCAAAGATATTGTGAGAATAAAATGAGATATTTGTAAAGCACTTGGGCACAGGAACTTAAAAAATGCTTTACTTCATTTTGGGGAAACAATTATTGTACTCATGCTATATCAAAATTCTTTTTTAAGATACACCAGATTTCAGCAAAATTTAAGGTTTCTCAGACATCAGATCTTAATATTATTTCTATCCAAAAAATCTGAACATCAAATGACCAAAGAAAAATTCCATTTTCAAGAATGCTAGTACATAAAATAATCTGTGCCCGCTTTCCATGACACTGCTTCCCCACTCTTCCCTACCCCACCTTGGCAATTACTCAAACCAACCAACACCTGGAGTCAGATTTACCTGAGTTCAAATTTTGCCTCAGCTATTTAGTAGGTGTATGACCCTGAACAAGTCATTGAACCTCTCTCAGTCTCAGTTTCCTCATATGAAAAAACAGAGATAATAGCACTTACCTGTCAGGCTTGTTGCAGGCATCAAATAAGATAATATAAGTAAAGTGCTTTGAAAACTTTTAAATCACTATATAAATGCAAGTTATGTGTTTTTTTAATTGCCCTCAGATATATACAACTAGAAACTACAATTTTCAGGATTCAACAATATATAAATTTGAGAGTTTTCCAAATGTATATGTTCAGATTACATAGTCAATGGTTTTTAACACAGATGATGAATAAAACAGAAAACATTTAAGTGAGAAATAAAATCAGCATTTGGAGAAATACAGCAAAACTACTTAAAATACATTATGTATGGATTCCCACAAACATTAAACACTCCCAGGTCCTAGCCATAATGCCAGAATGAAACAGCCCTTAAACAATATGGTTGACTGTCAACCAGCCAAGCTAGTGGAGGAAAAAACCCTAGGGAAACGATCATTTAAAACACTGAGTAGACCATTAGTTCTGTATATTAGATTCAATGGCAAAGAAGCATGAGTCAGATCTGGTCTGTGTCATGAATTTTAATATATCTGTGGTTTAAGAATATAACCTTCACTCTAATATTTAACATTGTTCTATTTCTGAAAACACCCAAACAGGTGGGGGGGGGGATCAATCACTTGAAATGCAAACATATTTAATATCTCCACAAGGAGAAGCTGTGCTAACTGGACAAGACAGACTATGGTACTCCCCTTGAAGTCCGTAAAATAGAGGAATACTGTCATTTGATTTCATTTTGGAAATTCAGTAAATATATTCCAAAACTCTCAGCTACCTAAAAAAAACAATTCCTTGTGGTTGGTTCCTCTTTTCAATCTATCTTACTCCACAGCTAATGAATTAGAGATCTTTTAACATTACTAGGATTATGCACGGAGCTGAGGTGATGGGGTAAACCTAGTCAGTACAGTGTTAACACTGTCATAAATACATAAAAAATGAACCGGGGCATTCACCGTGAAGTTGTGCCTATTTGATGACCCTCAATTTACTTACTTGAAATTGTTTTAGTCAGTTTCAAATCAACAGAAATGTGAAATATGCTATATCCAGTGGTATAAAGTTTCAAGTAAACTACTTCCTAAAGACCCCTTAGCTTAGTAATAACTAAATTATCTTCTCTAAAGAAAGTAATTTCCTGGATTTTGCTAGGTGCGAGTGTGTGGAGATTTATGACTCCCGGTCTAAGGAAAGGAATGCCTTAGTGCTTACCGATCCCTGGGGCCACATAGATGAAGTACAAACAAGACGACGAGAGGGAGAAGAAGAAGATGAAGGCGAGCAAAGAGCGATTGGAGACCCGCAGCAACCACTTAAGCAGAGACATCTTCCTCCTCTTAACTAGCCGAGCTCGATGTTCAACGATCCCGAGCACTAGGGCACTGTCCAGGCCTTACACTCCCATGAACTGTTTAAACCACCCCGCAAATTGCAGAGAGGAAGCCAAAGTCGGGAGAGGGTGGAAGCAGAGATTTGAGAAAAAGAAGCGCGGAGGTTGGGGTGAGGGGTAGATATAGAATGAATGAATGAATGAACTTGGCGGGGGGGAAGGGGTAGTAAGGGGACGGGATGAAAGCTAGAGTGGATGGGGAAAGGAGGGTAACTGGGGGGTAGAGGGTGTTTCTATCAATCAGAGTATGGGGCGGGAGTGCAGGTGGGAAAAGGCAGCAGCGGGAGGCCGGTGCGGGGTAAAGCGCAGGCTGTGAGCCCCAGCTTAGCTCTGCCTGCGGAGAAGGAACACCAAATTGCAGCACGACCCTGCGTAGCGGCGGTGGCAAAGGCGCCACCGCTTCAGACGCTCCAGCCTCGCACCCTCATCTCGGGATCGGGGACAAGGCGTCCAGTTCCCGAGAACGAGACTCTCCAGATCGGACAGTCACCCTCACCCCGCGTTATCCCGGCTTCCCTCAGCAGCAGCCTCTGCAGCCGCCGCAATATCTCCTTCTTCTGCTGGTTTTTCTCTTATCACCGAGACTAAAGCAGGCGCCCTGGTAGCCTCCGGCGTGCGAGATGCTCCGTGGCCGGGGGCGTCCCTAGGGGCCCGGGAGGTCTCGGCTGGCCCGTGCTGCGTCTCCTCATGCCTGGCGAGGCCCCGGCGCTCAGCGGCGGCAGCAAGAGCCGAGTGACAGCGGGAAAAGCCCGGAAAGCAGCGGGGCTGCGGGGAGAATCCCTCCCGGGACTGGCGCACGAGCTCGTGGTCCTGCAGCTGCCGCTGCCGCCTCCTCCTCTTCCAGGTGCTGTCCGGGCCCCAGGGGCGACAGCAGCAGCAGCAGGAGCATCCCCACTTCCCAGCCCCGGGGTAAGTCAGCAAGGCCCGGCGCCGCCCCCGCACAGCGCGCTGGCAAGTAGGGGGAGAGACGTGAAAACGACAGAGAGACGGGGGCTGCGGGAAGTGGAGCTCCTGCTCGCAGGAGGGAAAGAGGGCGGGGTGCGAGGTGACTGGGCGGTGCCTGAGCCACGCCTCTGCAGGAGGGAGGCAAGCGGGCTGGGGCGGGGGCGGGGGAGGGGGACGAGGAAAGGGGGAAGACTAGCGGACGCTCGCGGCTCCCAGTGGGACTTCCCACGTGCCCCCTCCCCTCCGCGACTCTCTGCAGTGCATTTGCGTCGGATCCTGAGCTGGGGGTCGGGGCCGAGCGCACCACTCAGTAGAAATGGGAGGGGAGAGGAGGAGAGGACTTGCTCCTCATTGGTAACTGCGGAAAAACAAAGGTCTGGCACCAACACCGTGGCCAGTGACATCTCGTACCTGTGTCCAGCCACAAAAAAAAAAAAAAGTCCTTTGATTAGTCAGACACACCAACTCTTTCTTCAACCCTCCCCATACCTCTCAACCTCCGCCCCCAATTCGTGTTTCTGGTCTGTGCCGCGGGAGGGAGGGGGGCCCGAGGGGAGGAACCCGAGTCCACCTCGTGCGTCACCGCCCAGCTGCCTCTGCCACCGCCCCACTCTGCCCTTGGGGTCGGTCAGCCCTCCTGGGGCCTGTGGGAGGAGCTGTCCCCGCCTTGCCTTCGGGTCTTTAAGGAGCTAGGCGTGGAGTCTTGGGTATATCAAGGTATTCTGGTGCAGAAGGCTCTGGGTTGCAAGTGATGCCATGGATGAGTGGACAGTTTGCTGCAGGAGCTTCTGGGCAACCTGGCTCAAACTAAACCCGGCTCCCATTCTCCACGTACACACCTTAGATTAACACTAGACTTAGCAGGGCTGCAGATGTTTGGTCCACCGGTCGGTCTGAAGATGATGTTACAGTTTTGTAGTGGTCAGTAGCACTGAGTTTAGTCGTCACTGGAGAGATCCATGTGCATCTGCAGGCCTTTCTGTGCTGCACTCTTTCAATTTGCAAAGCCTCTAATTGTTTCTAAGCTACTTAAAGGTCTGTCAGCTTTTTGTTTAAAAGCCACCCTTTCCTGATAGTTGCAGGGGAGATAATCTCGAGTCTGGAACCCTGAACATCACATTGTTTCAAGCTGTGCTTTATTGTTTCGGTGGGTTTTGTTTTGATGGGATCTTTTCGAGAGGTGCAGAGGTTGGGAAGGTACTGAAGTTACACTTGAGATCATAAATTTAGACCTAGAAAGGGACCTCGGGTCCTTAGTCCAACGCCCTCATTTTCCAGATGAGGAAGCTTAGATCCAGAAAGGATCTGCCTTGCTTTGTTCACACAAAACAAGTAGAATCCAAACTGAACCCAGTTCTGATTCCCAGCCCAGCACTCCTTCTCCTGTACTGTCATTCACTCTCTGGTCTCCTCAGGAGCTTTTTGGACATCGATGCCAGTGCCTTAACCTCGAAGTCTATATCACTTCTGTGGAATCAATCTGTTTACTTTGTCACCAAAGTACCAAATTTCATGAGTTGTCTCTTGGGTAGATCACGAGACAGACTCACTAAAGTCCGTTTTTAGGTTTGTTTTGTACCCCCGTGGAATGAATATCTAACTCAATTGCCTAACCTCTCTGGATGATGCCATCATTATTTAAAGGCATGTTGTGAAAATAGATGAGATATTTTGTAACTGGCTTTGAGATTCTTTTATATATGGATATTTTAAATATGATCTGTATTAACTCATTAAATAAAATAGGAGATAAGGACTAGAACTGTGATTTATTAACAAAAAAGACCAAATACAGCTAGATTTCGCTTAAATTACCATTTTATACTTTTTAAATGATTCTGAATAGATGTCTGAGCTCCAGTTAAAAAGAATATGTTAATTATTGCTGCCTCCTTTGAACAGTAGAATATAAGCTCTTTGAAAGCAATAACTGTTTCGTTTTTATATTTGTTTCAACCTAGCTAGTGCCTTAATAGGTGTTTAATAAACATCCAATTGAAAAACCAACTTTATAGGAAAGCAATTATGTATATTTTAAATGTAACTAAGTAAAATTTTAAAATGCAGGCATTAAATAATGAAATCAGAGCATCCCAGTGAAATTTACTATAAATAAATTTCTCAAATGAAGTCTTCCTTTTGATTTCTGTTATAAACACAATGATGTTTTTGGCTGGGAAAAAAATGTTGTTCTCAAAATTAAGACCGCTGTAAAGAAAATGATAGGGAATAGACAGAGACTGGACCTTGATTTCAGTGATACAGAAAACTCCCAGGTGAGAAAATTCTTTCTACTAATGCAGGTCAGCACCTTCTCTGAAACCCATCATCTTAGAGAGTTGTCTAGTGGTATCAAACTCAAAAAGAAATGGGGCCACTAAACCTTACATGAAGATCCCTACAGGCAGCATATTGACTTATTAATGTAATTTATGTTTTATTCTATTTTTAATTTTGTTAAGTATTTTCCAATTACATTTTAATCTGGTTTGAACTGCCCTCCAGAGTTACTGTGGGCCACTCGTTTGACACCTCTGGTCTAGAATACTGAGTTTAGTGACTTGTCCAAGATCATACACCCAGTATGTGTCAGAGGCAAGACTTTAACCCAGGCTTTCACAGCTTTTGAGGCTAGCTTTCTGCTAGAGCATGCAGCCTTTGAGTGAAACCATGAGAATACTAGTGGAGTCTTCAGGGTTTCCAATTGTCTTTCATTTTCTGTGTAGTTGGTCAAGTCAAACACTTTTGAATGATTATAGATCTCTTCCAGGGGGCTCTACAGAATTCTGGTATTTGATATCACCAGTACAATATCATCCACAAACAAAAATGTCAGGGATACCTTGTCAGCTTGGACTCTGCTGGCTTTTCCCCATCACCATGATGAATATATTTTGGCAAGCCAGCATACATTTCCCTGTTTAATGCCTCACTTGATATTTATGATCGAACAAGGTTATCTTTGTGGTTAGATCTTTCAAGGAATCTTTAATGATTTTAATGTATTAATGGGAGACCCTCCATTGGAAGAGAGCCTTTAAGATGGCATGCTCTACTGAACCAATCTCATTTTTTATCCTCAGCAGACAATAAACACAAATGCATAGTGGCGCTAGTGACTAGAGAGCCAAACTCAGAATTAGGAATATGTGGATTCAATTTCTGCCTCTGATATATTCTGACTATATGACCAAGGGCAAGTCACATAATTTTTCATCTCAGACAATTCTTTTAGACAAAATTGCAGAGCAAATAACGATGAAAGTCTGTGAAAAGAGTTTTCTCACTGCTAGTTCCCTTACACAGAAGAAATCAAAGATAATATAATAAAACAAATAAATAAGCACAGTGAGATAAACATTTTTCAATCAATTATATGTTGGTAAAAATGTGGTCTACTATAGAATAACATTTGCAAAACTTTCATGTTACTACCTACCCACCACCATCAGTAAACTATAGTGGTTCCCTATTGTCTATTAAGATAAAATATGTCCTTTGGCATATCCTCAAGGATATAATCAATGTTTGTGGATATGATTCACAGAAAAATATCACATAAAATGTGTAAAATGGTAAACATAAAATGGTAGTTGTTAATGTTCTCTTAGTTACAACTTTTTGGTAGTAAGATCTAAGATTTTTTCCCCACAACTTTGTATTATTCCCTCCTTCAGATACCTTGTGAATGATACCTTAGCATCCTTATAGTTGTGCACCTCCAGCACTGACCTCTTCTTAGACTAGTACACTTAGTCTAATCCAGCTTCTCTCTTCTTTAGTGCTATTTCCATATCTTTTTATCAAAGCCTGTGATGTTAGAGCATGAAGTATGGGGGCTTTTCATCCTTGGTGTCAAAAAGTTTGCTATTAAAAAAATTTTGCAGACCTTTTCCATTTTTCTCCTGTTTATTATCCTTCCATTTTCATCCTTAAATGCCCTCTGAATAGCTTTGCTTAGTTAGGTATTGTTAGGTATCTGACCAAACTTTCTTTAAACTGGTTTTTATCCTACACTCTCTGCTTAATGAAAACTCAAGCAGTCACTGCACCCAGGGAGCTTCCAGATTAGTAGTAAACACCTTCTATCTCCTTCCTTCCCTAGGCTTATAGAGTAGACCAATGAGGCTGGTACCACAATTTACTACAACACATCCTATCAAACATTTGATCACTGTGCTAACGGAAATCATTTAACTTGAACCTTCTGGTCATCTGTCTTTATCAGTGGTTGGCACTGTTACTCTGCCTAAACTTGTTCTTCACCCTCTTTCACTCTTCATGCCTTTAATAGCCCCTGGCTACTGAAGAACAAACACCCTCTCTAATCCCAATTGTCTACTCCTTCAGCCACATCCCCCTCAACCTACCTCTTCCTGCAACTCCAGCTCTACCTGTACTTGGCACCCTCTGGAAGGATTACTCCATAATTTAACAAACTTGCTTTAATCTCAAACTTCTTCTATCACTCCTTACATCTTTTGCTACTCACTGTGTCTCCCTCCATATAACACTGATTGCTTCCCTTGACACCCCGTCCAGTACTGGTTTCAACTTCATGTTCTTAATTCACTGGTTACAGTGGTAGAGATAAAATATTCCTTGCTCCCCATTCCCACTAATAAACACTCCCCTTACTATCCATTACTCAACAATCTCTCCTCCTTTGAATTTCATTCAAATAAAATTCACCCCCCAGGACGAGTTCTAATAGTTGTCAGTCACCAATATACCAGGACATTCTCCCTCCTTTCTCACTTTATTTTACATGACTCCAATATACAGGTAGATGTTTCTTCAAATACCCTAATTTCTCAGTTCCTTAATCAACTCCCATGACCTATTCCTTTATGACACCTCGGCTATATACAAGGATGACCATACCCTTAATCTTGCCATAGCCCACAAATATTTTGCTTCCATTTTCAAGAATTTTCATTTTCCTTTATCTGATAATAATCTTTTCTTTCCATCTTATCCTATGTTTTACTCCTCCTAAACCTACTGTTTGTCCTCACCATTACCTCCAACCCCTCAGTGCTATCCCAGATCATCGCCCTTGATCAATTCTACATCATCCTCTTCTCTTGAATCTTTTTTTCCCCCATCCTAAGTATGATCATGTCTTGCCAAATCCCAACCCTGAATGACTCCCACTATCTGTCTCTTTTGTTCCTATTCACATGCTGCTGAACAGAACTGGAGGAAATCCTGAAAGCTTCATTATTGGGTCCACTATAAATTCATGTTACCTAATCTCAAGTGGGCCCTCGCTACAGGTGAGGCAATCCTACTCTCCTACATTATTGATTCCCTATCCCACATCAGCTGTCACAAACCATTTCTTCTCTCCTTAAGCCTGACTCACTGCTCTCTCCAACCTATCTTTCTGTTGAGGACCTTGCCTCATTCTTTACTGAAAAAAATGTCTATTCACCCTCTCCCCTCCTCTTCATATCACTCAAACACCTCACCCACACACTATCTGCTCCTTGACTCCAGTTGCTTATAATATGACCCTTTTCCTTACCAAGACCAATCCTCCCCTACCATGTACTTTTGATTCCATCCTCTAATCTCCTCTAGCAGATTGTCCACAATATCATCCCCATTCCCTCTCTTTAATATTCAATATCCCCCTATCAACAGTCTCCTTCCCAGCTGCATAAAAACATACCCAAGGCTCTCCCATCCTTGAAAACTTCTCATTAGATCCTACCATGATCACCAGCTATCTTCCTCTATCTCTCTTCCTCTTCTCAGCTAAACTTTAAAAAGCTATTTATAATCAATGTCTTTTTCCATCCTCTCTCTTTCTTCTAAACCCTCTACAATCTAGCTTCTGACTTTGTCACTCAACAGAAATTCTTCCCTCCAAACTAGTCAATAATTTCTTAATTGACAAATACAATCTTTTCTTTACACTCATCCTTCTTGACCTCTTGGTCCCTTTGATGTTGTTGACTACCTTCTCTTCTTGAATAATCTCTCCTCTCTTGGTTTTTGTGACTGCTCTCTCCTGGTTCTCCTCCTACCCTTCTCAGTATCTTTTGCTGGATCTTTAACCATGTCACATCCAATAATAATCTCCCAAGGTTCTGTCCTGGGTCCTTTTACCTTTTCTATATATATTCTTTCACTTGGTGATATCATCAGCTCCCAGGGCTTCAATGACCATTTCTGTGCAGAAGATTTACAGATCTATTTATCCAGCCCTAGTCTCTCTCCTAACTCCAATTATGCATCTCCAAGTTCCAGTTAGACATTTCAAACTGAATATCTAAAACTCAACATACCCAAAGCAGAACTCATAATGGCCCTCAAAATCCTCTGAACTTACCTATTATTGTCAAGGGCACCACTATCCTTCCAGTCACCCAGGCCTACAACCACAGGGTCATCCTCAACTTCTCACTCTTATTTGTCCTACATATCCTATGTATTGCCAAATCTAGTGGTTTCTTTCTCTACATCTCACATATACTTCTCACTCTTTCCACCCACATTGGCACCAACCTAGTTCAAGACCTCATCACTTCATGCTTAAACTACTGCAATAACTCCTGGTTGGCCTTCCTGCCTCAAGTCTTTCCCCATTCCAATCCACCCTTTACTCAGATGCTTAAGTGATTTTCCTAAAGTATAGATCTGACTACCTCACCACCACCACCACCACCACCCCCCACCCTCCATCAGTAAACTAGTTGTCTACTTAAGTTGTCTGTTAAGATAAAATGTAAAGTCATTTGGCATTTAATGTTCTTCACAAGTCCCCTCTTCTTCCATTTCCAATCTTCTTATATTCTGCTTCCTACACCAGCCTACTTTATGTTCCTCACGCACAATATTCCATTGCTTATATTTTCTAACCTTTGCAGAGGTTATTTCCAATTCATGGAATGCTTTTGATTCTAGCCTCTAACTCTTTGAATCTCTGCCTTTCTATAAGACTCAGTTCAAGGGCCACTTCCTCCAAGAGTTGTTTCTTGGTCCTCTTACTCAGTCAACAAATTTTATTAAGCACTTACTGTGTACCTGGCACTGTGTTAAGTCCTGGGAATACAACCACAAACAGAAAGTCTCTGCCTTCAAAGAGCTTAAGAAACTAGGCCCTTCCTCAATAAGGTTTTTTGTTGTTGTTCAGTCATTTTTCAGCCGCGTCTGACATGTCATGACCCATTTGGGGTTTTCTTGGCAGAGATGTTACAGTGGCTTGTCATTTCCTTCTCCAGTTCATTTTACAGATGAAGAAACTGAGACAATCAAGGTTAAGTGACTTGCCTAAGATCACACAGCTAGTAAATGTCTGAGACTGGATATGAACTCAGGAAAATGGGTTTCCTGACTCCAGGCCTGGTGCTCTATCCACTGTGCCTCCTAGCTGCCCCTCAGTAAGGTTACCTCCCATCTAATCTTAATTTATCTTATATGTTCTGACATATATGCTGTGTTCCCCATCAGAATATAGGTTCCTTGAGAGCAAGGGCTGTTTTACCTTTTTTTTTTTATTCCCAGCATTCAGCCTAGTATATTCTATGTTAAGCATATAGTAAATGCTTAATAACTAGTGATTGATTTATTATAGTATAATGCTGCTCATAATATTTGATCATCCTTTTTCATAACAATTTACAAACAAGGAAATTTTTAGGCTATTTTTCTCTGTTTTAACAGGTAATTTATACTGGTTAAGCTCCTGAATTATCCCAAGAAGTGTCAATGTTATTTCTACCATCCATTACCCATGTTTCATTGTCAACAAATGAAAATCATTATGTGTTTACTTGGTGGCAGGTATTAAGCTAAACACTTGAGGTGTATTTTTTTTTAAGTGACAGCCTCTGATATCAAAGAGCCTATGTCCTTTTTTTCCCCTGGTGCTTTGTTGTTCTTTTTTTGTAATTAATTAATTTATTTTTAGTTTACAACATTCACTTCCATAAGCTTTAGAGTTTTAAATTTTCTCCCCTTTCCTCCCCACCTCCCTCCCCAAGATGGCACAAAATCTGATATAGGCTATACATATACATTCCTATTAAACATCTTTATAACATGACTAATGTGGAAATAAGAATTAGAAACAACAGGAAGAACCAAAAGAAAGAAGAAAAAAAACAGAAGAAAACAAAGAGTAAATAGTATGCTTCGATCTGCATTCAAACTCCATAGTTCTTTCTCTGAATGTGAATAGTATTTTCCATCATGGGACTTTTGGAGATGTCTTAGATTCTTGCATTGCTGAGAAGAGCTAAGTCTATCAAAATTAGGCATCCCACAATGTGGCTGTTACTGTGTACAATGTTCTCCTGGTTCTGCTCACTTTACTCAGCATCAGTTCATATAAGTCATTCCAGGTTTTTCTGGTCTACTTGCTCATCATTTCATATAGCACAATGGTATTCCATTACTTTCAGGTCCCAGCTCCAGGTTCTTAGTCCAGGTGGGGAGAAGTAGATCAGCAGGGCTAGGCCTATGGCAAGATGGACTGGAGGGAAAAACTAGATATTTAAATAGATCAGGATTGAGCTTTTTCAATTGCATGCTATATCTATTTTTCTATTATTATCCTTCTTATTTTACACTAATTTTTATCATTGCTCTTAAAAATCAGTCATCTGATTCAGGAATGACTTCCACACCAATAATGAGATAATTTTCCCCCACTGTTGATTAAAATATAATCAATTTCATATTTTAATGATGCTAGTAGGTGTTTGCCATGGCCAACTCTTACCAATTCTTTTCTCAAAAAAAAATTCAGATATAAATATCAGATAAAGTCTGGTTGGTTTTATTGACTTCTTTATTATTCTTTCATTTTTTCAATCTTTATTTCAAGTAAATGGCAGTGTAGGTAGGGAAGGAGAAAAGAGTTACATGCAGAAATAAATGTGATATTAAAATGTAGCAATGTATACCAACCCCAGGGAACACAGCAAAGGATATTTTGAAACAGAGAATCCTGGAAGTCTCTTTGTGAAATGATTGACATTGTCCTGGGAAAGGGATAAAGGAGGAAGAAGCTATGATGCTAGGTGGAAAATTAGATAGCCTCCCTCTTCAGGCCATGTAGATTTTACAGAGTCAAGCTCTTAGCATGAGATTTATACCTATTCTGATATCCTTTTCACAGTCTCTGAAAGAATTGACTTGTAGCTACAACTCAGATGAGATAGAGCAAGAAAGACTAGGACCAATGAGCTTTGAGTTTAGAGGACCAAAATTGGATGAGATGATCCCTGCTGCCCTTAAAGACAATTTCTTCCTTCCATGACTGAGCTAGAAAAGAGGTAGTTGCACTTAATAGTAACCAGCATTATATAGCTGCTCTAAGGTTTGCAAAACACTTTACAAATATTCCATTTTATCCTCACAAAAGTCCTAGGAGGTAGGTGCTGTAATTTTCCCCATTTTGTAGATGGGGACAGTGAACTTACCTAGTTCAGCTAATAAGTATACAAGTCTGTATATGAACTCATGTCTTATGACAAGTCTGTATATGAACTCATGACTTCATGCTTCACTTCTGAGTGAGAGGAAAGAGTTAATTCAGGAAAGCCCTGTTTTCTTAGTTCCAGGAATATAAACCTCTCTGAGATAATAATCTGGATAATGATAAGATTGAATAAGACTTCTTTAAACTCATAGACAGAGCTCTTGATATTATATTTAAGTTAATCTCAGCACTAAGAGCCTCCTATCCCCTGCTTGTTGAAATTCTTTATTGTTGTTCAGTTATTTTTTCAGTCATATCCAACTCTATGTGACACCATTTGGGGTTTTCTTGGCAGAGATACTGGAGTGATTTGTCATTTCCTTCTTCAGCTCATTTTACAGATGAGGAAAGTGAGGCAAACAGGGTCAAGTGAAAGCTTTTTACAAATATTGTCTTTTGATCCTCACAACAACTCTGGGATGTAGGTGCTATTATTATCCCCATTTTACAAGTAAGAAAACTAAGGCACAAAGAGGTTAAATGAAATATCTAAAGTCACACAGCTAGTAAATGCCTGAGGCTGGATTTGAACTCAGGACTTTCTGACTCTGAGTTTAGTGCTCTAGAAATTTAGGTCTCATCTATTTATCTACCTGTTAGACTGTAAGGTTCACTTAAACTTCGCATATCCCTCTAACAATTAACACATCACCTGGAACATAGCTTTAATAAACATTTATTAAATACCAGCTATTTGTGAGAAACAACATGATATAACAGAAAAGTAATTAGATTTGGGGTCTAAAGTGTGTTTGAATTGAGCTGTGACTATTTGTTTGACTTTAGACAAGTCACTCAGGATCTCAATCTCCTCTCTATGGATCTCAATTTCCTCTCCTGTAGAGTGGGTGCATTGAACTAGATGATTTCTTCTACATACTCTGGAGCATAATAAGTCCAGGTATTGCTACAGGGATTAACTAGAAAGAGGAAATGCGTCAGACCAAGCTAAAAAATATTTTTGTGGCTCTTTGCAAACTCTACTTATTCCTTCACATTGTGCAATCTTTCTATTCAATTCAGTTATGCAATAGTTAACTCATTGGAGACAGTAGGCAATGTGACATAGTAGATGAAGATCTGGGATTGGAGCTAGGAAGACCTGAATTCAAGTCCTGCACCTGTGCCGGCCGCACCGTGCATTCTCCTCCTAACAGGAGCAGGCTGCCAGGGTCACACCTAGCAGTCTTCGGAGCCCACTCGGATAAACATAGAGATGAGCTGATCAGGAGGTGCAAGCACTCGAACTTTACTCAGAGACCATCACAGCAAGGCCAAGCAGGAAAGCAAGAGCAGGAGCCAGCGAGCGCTCCGATCCCTACCCCCCCCATATACCTTCCTAGCCCCTCCTTGCCACAACCCCCACGTGGCACGTAGCCAACATCAGACAATCCCTCACACCTGTCCCTGCCCCATCTTGCCACAACCCCCACATGGCACGTAGCCAACATCAGACAATCTCTCACATGCACCCAACAGTTCCTGGCTGTGCAACCCTGGAGAAGTTACTTATCCTCTCATTGCCCCAGGAAACTCTTGAAGACTAGAAGTTGCAACCCAGTTGGAGACAAGAAGAGTAGAGGTAGCAGCCTGAAAGCAGAACTGGCAACATAGCTCTGCGTTTCTGCCTGCTGCTTCTGGTTCTGCTTTCTAGAGTAAAGAAGGACAAGTTTTCTCTTGTCTGGAGTAGACATCCCTCATTCCTTTAATGTATCCTTATATGTCATGGTTTTGAGTCCCTCTCAAAACTTTGAAGGACTTACTCTAGACGCCAACTTGTCAAAAGACTTTCTTCAGTCAAAAACAGTGATGTACAAAGCCCCAGTACCTGCTGAGTTATTCAGTTTCTTGTCTAGAATTATACAAGTTTAAGGCTTTTTAAAAAATTATTAAGTTAACTTTTCGTGTATTTATGTTTCATCTCTCCCACCAGAGCATAAGCCCTTGGATGATGGGGATTGTGCCCTGGACATAGGCAATCAACGAATTTTATTGCAC
Source organism: Vombatus ursinus (assembly GCF_900497805.2). NCBI lineage: Eukaryota > Metazoa > Chordata > Mammalia > Diprotodontia > Vombatidae > Vombatus > Vombatus ursinus. The sequence goes on from NW_020954590.1 coordinate 62,338,272, forward strand.
TCCAGTTAAAAAAAAAAAAAGACTGGAAGTTGCAGAGAAGGTGTATATGCATTGAAGCAGGGTCCTTCTCCATCCAGGAGTTCTTTATAACAAAGAAATCACTAGTCTAATTACTATACCAATTATTTTTAATAATAGATGATGTTGAAGATAGTTTTCTATTTTAAAATATATATTTTTAAACCTCTTCAGACTGGTTACCAAAGGGCTAGCCCTAAATAGAGTCACACCATACATCTTGCACACTTTTCCAACATAATCTAAATCAGATGATAAAGTACTATTGAGAAATTGCTTGCTGTCTATAGCCACTACTGTGGAAAATAGGGAAAGAGAATTCCAAGATATTTCCTAGGAATGGAAAGGTTGAAACAGAGCAGGTTGTTTAAAGTGTCAAGAGATAATTCCTTGAGAAAGGGGCCCAGTTAATGGATCTCCTGGAGGGAGGAGGGTGTCAGTACTTTACCTGTTCTAGTTGACATTTGCTATCTCTACCAGTTAAGACCCTAATATTTCTCACCTGTCTTTTATTTGTTACCAGGTCTATCAGACCAGCTCCTGGCAAGAAGACAGATCCAAAATTTGCTTGGTTCTCATGGGCGTATGCTCTTGCCCCAAAAGAAACCAGGTTAACAAAAATAAATTCTGGCAAAAGGCTAATCTGATTCATGAAGAAATATAAAAAACATATTCAGTCAACAAGCATTTATTAAACACTTGCCATATTCCATGCATTGTGCCAGGTGCTAGGGATACACCTACAAAAACAGACAGTCCTTGCTCGTCCTCAAAGAAATGTATTGTTTGCATTAAGTATAATGGGCAAGATACTAACAAGGTATCAATGATATCCCCAAGGTAAAGTTGGGCAGCTGCATAGCACACCAACTTCTTCAGACTAGTGGAAGATTACTATGCAAAACTCATTGTTCACATTCATTAAACATTCCCTAAAGACCTGAAAGAGCCAATACACCTCCAAAAGTATAATATGTCTCCAGTACAGTATGACATTCACTAGATGATAAAAATCTGACCCATTAATCAAAATTAAAAACATCTTTAGCTCATTCTGGGTACTGTCAATATTTGTTGATTACTATTGGGGTTATGCTTTGTTTTCTATAGTATTTCTAATGGAAGGATGCTCCAGAATAATACAATTCAATAACATTTGTATTTACAGCTGTTAGAGTCAATAAAAATTACCTCTGCTCTTTTCCCTATTTTTGTGTTATTTCTCATTGTCACTTTGAAACTACAAGCAAATCATTTTAATCTTAAATTTGTTACATAAAATGCAACTGAAATCATAGAATTTCAAAATAGAAAGACTTCAAAGGTTAAACAGTACAACTAATAATTCCTCCCTACCAGAGCCTTACTGGTCCTCTTTGAAAACAAAAGACCAACCATGAACAAAACAACGAACAAATGAGCAGTGGTCATCCAAGCTTCCATTTTAGACTTCCACAGATAATAATAATAGCTAGCATTTATATAGCACTTTATGGTTTGCAAAGCTTTTTACAAGTATTTTATTTCATTTGATCCTCTCAACAACCCTGGGAGCTGTTGTTATTCAACCTTCCTACTCAAAGAGAACCAATGACATCACAATGTTGGAGTCAAGGTACAATGTGTTTGACTGTGGCTAAACAGTCCAATATGAGATCAGAAGGATCTACTACAGGTCAAGCACAACTAGTCTATATGAATGTTTGGAGTGGACATGTCTCTAAATTTGCTCATCTTACATTTTATTTGAGCTACTGCAATTCTGTTTTGCTTACAGAGCACAGCACCTTCTTTGATGTGTGCATGCCATGCTGGGTGGTCCTGTGCCAAGATCTCCTATGTCTAATAATCAATACTAAAGTTCTTCAGCAAGACTTTGATAGTATCACCGTACCACTTCTTCTGACCTTCATGTGAGCCACTTGCCTCATGTGAATTCTCTGTAAAATTGTCTTAGGTAAACAAATGTTTGGCACTCAGGCTATAGGACCAGTCCATCAAAGTTATGCTCTCTGCAGTATAGTATGAATGCTTGGCAGTTCACCTCAAGAGAGGACCTCAGTGTCCAGTCCCTTATCTTGCCAGATAATCTTCAGAATCTTCCTAAAACAAATGGAAGCACTTCAGTCTTCTGGTGTGGTACTAGTAGACTGTCCAAGTTTCACAGTCATACAACAATGAAATCAGCACAATGGCTATGTAGGCCTTCAGTTTGGTAGACAGCCTAATTCCTCTTCTCTCTCTTTTCTTTTGGAGCCTCCCAAATGCTGAGCTAGCTCTGGCAATTGATGTGCCAATCTCATCATCTATGGGGACATCTCTAGAAAGCATACTGCCAAGGTAAGTGAACTTACCACAGCATTCAGAATTTCTCCACTTGCTGTAACCAATGCTTTCACCTATGGATGGTGTGGTGCTGGCTGGTGGAGAACCTATTTTCTTGGTGTTGATTGTCAGTCCAAAATTAACACAAGTGGCAAGGAATGGATCCATACTAGGTGCTATTATACCCATTTTACAGAGGAGAAAACAGGCAGAGAGATGTTAAAAGACTAGTACAGGGTCACACAACTAATATGTGTCTGAAGGCAAATTTTAACACAGGTCTTTTGGACTTCAAGTCCAATGCTCTAATCTTCCTGCACCACCTTCCTGCCTCCATTATTGCCTAAGAAAGCACATTCCATTTTTTGTTAACTCTAAGTGTTAGGAAATTTTTTCCTTACATTAAGGCTGATTCTGTCTCTCTGAAATCTCCACTCTTTGCTCCTTGATTCAGACCTCTGGGCCTAAGTAAGACAAGTCTTATCTCTCTTCCCCATAACAGCTTATCAAATATTTAAAGTCTTTCTTTCTCTGGGCTAAACAACCCTAGTTCTTTCAACAAACTCTTATAGGCAATATTGTTTTAACCTCTAAACAATTACATATTTTTCTTTCACAGTTATTTTATTTTCTGTCTTTCAACTTCCAATAATGAACAGTTTTAGCTAGATAAATTAAACAATGGTTAATAATTAGAAAGTGAATATAAAACAAATAACATTTTGTATGTTTGTATGTGAACTCAAAATTATCAATTTTAATGTGGTTGAAAAATGCCAAGATTTAAAGAGCAAAGAATAGCTCAAGCAATATACACTAAGTTTTAGTGGCTTAAAACTATACTAAGACTTTTGGGATACCCTGGATTATGCTAAAGTATGTTTTAATATCGCTAATTGGACTAAATAATTGTTGATATTTATATGGTACTTTAAGGTATATAAAATGTCTTTCAAAGAGACATGAGGCTTATATTCTTAGATTAATTCCTGATCCTCACTTTATTATATTTCATTATCATCAATAATAATAATATGTTAATAACAAGAGTAACTGAGTCCTCACTGCAGCAAGGCAATCCTTTTACATCTTCCTAGTTGATTCAACATATCCCACTCATGAGAATCCCTATTTCAAACCTTTTCATCTCTCTTTAAGCCTTCCATGACACCTACTCCCTCACCCTTGTGTCATACTTTACTGAAAAAAATTGAAGTCATTTTCTAAGAGTTTTCTCTTCTTCCCTCCTCTCGTTTCACATCACTTAGATGCCTTTCCCCACTATCTTCTCCTTTACTTGTCTCATGTAATGAGATGGTGCTTCTCCTCAAGGCAAACACATACAAATGATCCCACTTTCTCCAGCAGATTACTCTCTGTATCACCCTTTCTCTCACAAAGCCTCAATTTCTCTTTACCATCTGGTTGCTTCCCTTCTACCTACAAACATGACCATCTCTCCCCCATCTTTAAAAAACCCTCACTAGATTCTACCATTGCTATTGTCCAAAATTCCTCCTCCATTTTGTGGCCAAGAAGCCTGTCTACAATCTCCTCTCACTCTCTTCTAGATTCTCTGAAGTCCAGCTTTTAATCTCACCATTCAACTGATACTATTCTCTCCAAAGTTACCAATGATGTCTTAATTGTAAAATATAATGGCCTTTTCTTAATCCTCTTTTTTCTTGAGCTTTGCAACTTTTTTTCAGGCAGAAGCAAATTTTTATTTTTTGAAAGAAATTTCAAGTTGGTTATGTCAGTTTTTCTCCTATATTGTTTAAATTTTCAATTAACAAGCCTCTACTTTCTTTCACTTCCACACTCACACCCTCCATTGTCAGTCAACTAGCATTTAGTTGGGGGAAAAGGAAAAAAAACCCTTGTAACAAGTATGCATAATTAAGCAAAACAAATTCCTGAACTGGACATGTCTTATATTATCTGTCTCCTTTGCCTCTTGAGTCTGTGACCTCGCTATCAGGAGATGGTAGGAGCATTTGGATCAGCTTTTCGCTTTGTCTTACCAGTGTGGACCTAGCCTTTCTTTTTAAATTAAATTAATTTTTTGTTGGATTTTAAGTTAAGGTCTCCCTCCTTCCCTCTCTCCCTTCTTTCCTCTTCACCCCGACTCAAGAAGACCACCATTTGACAGAGATACATCTATATGTAAAGCCACACTATTCATATGTCTGTTTATCAGTTTTCTCTCTGGAGGTGGTCCTTTCATAGGTTCCTTCATAGGTCCTTTCTAGTTGATTTGAATATTTATAATACTCAGAATAGCTTAGTTATTCTTCAAACAATATTGCTGCTACTGTATACAGAATTCTCTGCTCATTTCATTCTTCATTATTTAATGCAGGTATTTCCATGTTTTTTTCTAAAATCAACCTGCTCATCATTTCTTACAGCACAGTAGCCATTCCCCAATTGATGTGCATCCCCTCAATTTCTAGTTCTTTGTCACCACAAAGAGAGCTGCTATAAATATTTTAGAACATATAGGTTCTTTTACTTTTTCCCAATCACCTTGGGAAATAGACCTAATAGCAGTAAGTCAAAGGGTATACACAGTTTTATAACTCTTTGGGTATGATTTCAAATTGCTCTCGAAAATGGTTGGATCTCAGCCATTCTGGAGAGCAGTTTGGAATTATGCCCAAAGGGCAACCAAACTGTGCATACCCTTTGATCCAGCAATACCACTACTAAATCTGGATCCCAAAGAGATCATAAAAAGGGTAAAGGACCTGCATGTACAAAAATATTTATAGCAGCCCTTTTCATGGTAGCAAAATATTGGAAATTGAAGGGATACCCATCAATTGGGGAATGACTGAACAAGTTGTGATATATGAATACATTGTACAATAAGAAATAATGAGCAAGAAGATTTCAGAAAAACCTGGAAAGACTTGTATGAACTGATGCAAAGTGAAATGAGCAGAACCAGGAAAACATTGTACACAATATCAGCTGATCAGGTGATGATCAGCTATTAATGATTTAGCTCTTCTCAGTAACACAACAATCCAGTACAGGAACAAAGGATCCATGATGGAAAATGCTATCCACATCCAGAAAAGAACTGATGGCCTCTGAATGCAGATCAAAGGATGCCTTTTTCACTTTATTTTTTTCATGATTTTTTTTCCTTTTGATCGGTTTCTGCTTTCACAACTCTGACTAATATGGAAAGATGTTTTATATAATTGCATATATTTAACCTATATCAAATTGTCTACCATTTTAGGATGGGGAGTGGGAATCTGAATTTCAAAATCTTTAAAAATGAATGCTAAAAATTGTCTTGACATATACTTGGGAAAAAATAAAATACTATTTAAAATTTTTTTAAATGATTAGATGAGTTCACAGTTCCACCAACAGGGTATTAGTGTCCCAATTTTTCCACATCCCCTCCAACATTTGTTATTTTCCCCTTGTGCCATTTTAGCCAATCTGATAGGTGTGAGATGCCTCAAAGTTATTTTAATTTGAATTTCCCTAATCAATAATGATTTAGAGAATTTTTATGTGATTATATACATCTTTGATTTCTTCATTCAAAAACTACCTATTCATATCCTTTGACCATTTATCAATTGGGGAATGACTTTTATTCTTATAAATGTGATATATTTGAGATATGAGACTTTTATCTGAGAAACTGTCTTTTAAAGTTTTTCCTAATTTTCTGCTTTCCTTCTAACCTTGGCTGCATTGGTTTTATTTGCACAAAACCTTTTTAATTAATGTAATCAAAACTACCTATTTTACATCTCACAATGGTCTCTATCTCTTGTTTATTCATAAATTCTTATCCTATCTGTAAGTCTGACAAGGTAATATGTTCAAGCTTTGCAACTTTTGACAGCGTCAATCACTCTCTTCTGGATATTCTTTTCTAGTGTATCATAACACTCTTGTCTACTGGTCGTCCTTTAACTGTCTGAATACTCTCCAGCCTTACCTCTGCCTCTTGGCTTTCCTGATTTCTTTCAAGACTTAGCTCAAATCCCACCAGCTGCTAGAGACCCTTCTCAGTTCCTGTCGCTGCTAGTTCCTTCACTCCTAGGTTACATTATATTTACATTGTTTATATCTTGTATGTACATAGCCATTTGTATGTTGTTTCTCCCATTAGAATGTGAGCTCCTTGAGGTCAGGAATTGGTTTGGTCTTTATTTTTTTTCATCCTCAGTGCAAAGCTTTTAAAATAGTGCCTGGCATATAGGATCAAATGAGATACCATGTACAGTGCTTTGAAAATTTTAAAGCACTCTAGGTGTTCTTTCATAGTAAGTGCTTAATTGATGATGGTGGTGGTGGTGGAGGTGGTGGTGTATATAGTGCTTTGCAATTTCAAAGAGCTTTCATTTACATTATCTTGTTTGATCTTCAAAGTGGTGCTATAAGGTGAGCTGTGGAAACATATCCTCCATGTTAAGGAAGCCAAAACTCAGGGAAGGGAATTGAACAAATAACACAGCTAGTAAAATGATTGAATCCAGATCTTTTAACTCTCAAGTTCAGTACTTTTCTACTACTTTGGTATAAAACTGCACTATGTAATTGTGTTCTATAGAAAAATGGTTTTTAAGTCAATGCAGCTACTTCTTATGGGGGAAAAAAGCACTTTGTATAAATTTTGAGATAGCTAGGTGGCGAAGTGATTAGAGTGCTGGGCCTGAAGTCAGGAAGACTCTTCCTGAGTTCAAATCTGGCCTCAAACACTTACTATCTGTGTGACTCTGGGCAAGTCACTTAACCCTGTTTGCCTCAGTTTCCTCATCTGTAAAATATCCTGGAGAAGGAAATGGTAAACCACTTCAGTATCTTTGCCAAGAAAACCCCCCAAAAGAGGGTTACAAAGAGTCAGACAGAACTGAAATGACTGAACACACGTAGATATAAAAGAAAAGAGCATCAATAAAAAAAATTTTAAGGAAAAAGAAAGGTAGCTGGAAGTTAGATTGTGGAGAGCTTTAAACATCAGGCCACTGAAAGTTTTCCAGCAGGATTATTGCATGGTCAGACCTATATGTCTTAGGAATGCTATTTTAGCACCTGTTTGAAGAATGGATTGAAAAGGGCATAGACAGGAAGCAGGGAGGCTGCGCAGCAATCCAGGTATGAGGAATGAGGGCCTGGACTAAACTCTGAAATTATAAACTTGAGTGACCAAGATGGTGGTGCCCTCAGCAGAAATAGGAAAATTGGAAGGAGAGGCCTATTTAAGGTGAAAGATGATCATTTCCAGTAAGACATCTAGGTAGCCAGGTGGCGTAGTAGATAGACCACTGAGCCTAGGGTCAGGAAGAACTAAATTCAAATTCAGCCTCAGACACTTACTAGGTGTGTGACCCTGGGCAAGTCACTTGACTTTTGTCTCAGTTTCCTTATCTGTAAAATGAGGCTAATAATAGCACCAACATCCCAGGGTTGTTGTGAGGATAAAATGGAATAATATGTATAAATCACTTTGCAAACCTTAAAGTGCTATTTAAATGGTAGCTATTACTATTTTGGAGATGTGTATTGAAGCAGTGCTAGTTTAGGAAAGAGATTAGGACAGAATAAATAGTTCTGAAAGTTACCTGTGGTGAGATGATAATTAAACTTTGAAAATTTATGAGGTCACTAAGGGAGAGAGTATTGAGAGAGAAGAGAAAAGAGACCAGGACAGAGCCTTGGAAGCTTAGAAGGTAGAATATGACTAAAGATCCAGCATATGAAACTGAAAAGGAGCAATACCTATATTAAAAAAATAAACAAGCAAACACCAGAAGAGTCACATCAGAGAAGCCAAGGGAAGAAAGTATCCAAAAGGAGGGGTGGTCAACAGAATCATATGCCCAGAAGAGTGTCAACCCAAACTGATTAAAAAGAGAGGAAGCTAGTAGTTGGGTAACTCTACCAAATCAGCCTATTCACTCAGTGACTGAAGATCAAGTTGTGGTATTGATTACAACAACCAGCAAGGAAAAGCTTCTTGTTGCTCATAGTGACATTTTGCTTTACCCAGGTCATGCAGGACATAGAATAAATTTCATACAAGCCCTACATTTGATGGAGAAAACTTCCAGCTTGGAATTGAAGAAAGGGAAAGAAAAAAAAAAGAGGAGATATTTAAGAAAAGGAGAAAAGTTACAGAAAAATGAGGAACCTTGAAAGACAAGATGTCAAGGACCTAGAGGAATGATACAGATATCTCAAAAAAAGAAATTTTTTTTTAATGCAACAAAGCTTTGACCTATACATTTTCTTTTTTCAGCATCTACTAATTTGTTTTTAAGCATCATAATACTTGTGAAAGTCCAAAGACCTGGGTTCTGTTTTTGGTTCTACTGATGTCTCTGTGACCTTAGGTAAGTTCCATGATCTCTCTTGGCCACATTTTTCTCCTCAGTAAATTAGAGGTTTGTACTTTAGATGATCTCAGAGTTTCCTGTCAGTTCTAATGCTCTATGTTTCAATAAGCAAGCATTTTGTGATTAACTTCTTTTAGAAAGAAAATTCTTTCCCCTAGTTCTTTTAAAAGTCAAATGCCTTTGGGGGAGAAGGATACCAATGTGCCCATAAACACTGTGCAGCTCTTAAAAATATATGCCCTAATTAGATATTTCCCGACCATTCCACAAGTATATATTAATCTTTAACATGGATGGCCTACAATAATAGCATTATTCCCATACTTCAAACAGAAATTAGTTCTGCAAAGTCTAACAGAGAATATAATGATAGCCCCAGGACATGACTACCTCACAAAACTGTTCTAGTGAAAATAAATAAATAAAAGCTTGGTTCAAACTCAATGACCATCCTAAACTATTATTGACTGGGGAAAAACATTTAACAATATCAAGGAGGAGAAAATCCACCACAAATATATTTCAGAAACCTTTCTTATTTCAGAGCTAAGAAAAACATGTAAATACCAATTTTGTCACTTGGAGTACCTGGTAGAAACCAAAAACAATTCCACTTTTTAAAAGAGGGAAAGATTGGCTAGGCACAAATAACAAACCAAATGAAGGTGATTTGAATAGTAGTGACTCTGTCACTGACTGATGAGCAGTACAACATTCACAGTTACAGCATGAGTGGTTGTGCAAAGAATGTAACAAATTTCCCACCAGTTAGTTCCCCTGGAAAGCTCAATGTGATCAGCATAGGTGATACGTAGGGCAGGGACCAAGGGTAAAGGAATTCAGTTCTGCTGCAACCACAAAGTTAGGTAGTGAGGCACAGTAGAATTGTATTAAACTTGGAGGTCTCCATTAGCTGTTGCTTCAGTTTTCTTTTCCAACAACTGTCTTCAGAATGGGAAGGATAATTATTTGTCTGTTATTTGACATCTAATTCAACACCCTTTCTATAAGGAAAACTACCTAAATGAGTTCAAGTCATAAGGCCCAGAGGGAAAACCCACTCTATTTCAAAATCCTGAAAGAATTTGTGGGTATGAGAGCTTCATCTGTGTGATTTTTTTTTTTAGGAATTGTAGTGAAAGAGAGAGTTCCCACAGAATTGAAGCCAGGCAACTACTCCCAGTTTGTCAGAAATCACAAGCAAGTATTTTTTCAAACTAATTCGTCAGTGAGATTGGTTTTGATTCCTGGTAAAATTTTTAGAACAAATTATTGAAGGAAGTGTTCATATGACCACTTAAAAGGGGAAGAGGTTATCGTTATAAACTAACATCGATTAAGGAGAAGTCATGCCAAACTAAACTCATTTCCTTTTTTGATAAGGTTATTAGGTCAGGAGAATATAATTGACTATACATCTAGATTTAAGAAAGCTTTTGAAAAAGTCTCTCACTCAATATCCTTGTAAACATGGGGACATGGATTAGATGATATGGAACTGTTGAATGATTGAGATCAAAGAGTAGTGATTAATGGATGGGTATCAACCTGGAGAAAGGTTTCTATCAGAAGACCACTGGGCTCTGGATTTAGCTCTGTTTTGTAGCATACCACCATGGACATCACCAGATGTCTTTTAATTAATTACTTAAATGTCATGTTAACTGAACTTATAGTGACAGAAAGCTAGGAGCATAGCTAATATATCAGATAAAATATTTGAAATTAAAAAATATTTTAACTTGCTGAAACAGTGGAGCTAAATGGAGCAAGATGAAACTTACCGAGGTTAAATGTAAGGTCTTAAGTAGAGGATAGATGACATGGAACTAGGAAACAATGAAAAGGTTAAATATATCCACTAGAACATAAAACTTAGCTGCATTAAGACTCTTAGGACACTCTGGATGTCTCACATTTATTTTTATCTCAAGTACTCTTATAGCCCTTCTCATTTTATCCCAGTTTTTAGACACATTGGGGAGAGAGAGATGTACATCTCAATAAATAATTTCAGAGAAAGAAAACTACTTTGTCTCCTTTCATTTCTTTCCCACATTATGAGGAGTTAACACTGTACAGAGCATTGTGTTAGGCACTGGGGATGACACAAAGTTTCTTTTTTAAATATATTTTTATTTATTTCACTAAATATTTCCCAATTACATATAAAACAATTTTAAATAATTTTAAAAATTTTTAAGTTCCAAATTCTCTTCCTCCCTCCCACTACTACCCCCTCCTTGAGAAGGCAAGCAATTTAATATCAATTATGTATCTGTAGTCATGCAAAACATATTTCCATATTAGCCATGTAGCAAAGGAAAACAGACAAAAAAAAGAAAAATAAAGAAAGTTTCAAAAGTATTCTATCTGTATTCAGAGTTTATCAGTTCTCTCTCTGGAATTAGATAACATTTTTCATCATTAGTCCTTTGAAACTGTCTTGGATTGTTCTCTTGATCAGAATAGCTAAGGTTTTTAAAGTTAATCATCCTTACAATATTGCTGTTACTATCTACAATATTCTGTACAATACAATACTACTATATACAATATTCTCCTGGTTCTGCTCACTTCACTTTGCATGAGTTCATATACTTCTTCCCAGTTTTTTCTGAAACCGTCCAGTTCATCATTTCTTATAGCACAATAGTATCCCATCACAATCATACCATAACTTGTTCATCCATTCCCCAATTAATGGGCATCCTCTCAATTTCTAATTCTTTGCCAGCACAAAAAAGAGTTGCCATAAGCATTTTTATACAAATAAGTCCTTCTCCCTTTTCTTTGATTTATTTGAGATACAGACCTAGTAGTGGTATTACTGGGTCAAAGGGTATGCACAGCTTTATACTCTTTGAGTGTAGTTCCAAATTGTTCTCTAGAGTGGTCAGAATAGTTCACAACTCTACCAACACTGCATTAGTGTCCCAATTCTTCCACATCCCTTCCAGCATTTTTCATTTTCTCATGTTAGCCAATCTGATAGATATGAGGTAGTACCTCAGAGCTGTTTCAATTTACATTTCTCTAATAAGCAGTGATTTAGAGCACTTTGTCATGTGATTATTGATAACTTTGATTTCTTTTTCTGAGAACCGTGAGGTCATATCCTTTAACCATTTATCCATTTGAGAAATGGCTCTTCTTTTTATAAATTTGGTTCAATTCACTATATATTTGAGGCCTTTATCAGAGAAACTTGTAAAAAAATTTTCCTGCTTCCTGTTTTCCTTATAATTTTGCCTGCATTAGTTTTGTTTGTACAAAAACTTTTTAATTTAATGTATTCACAATTATCCATTTTACTCCCATGGTTCTCTCTCTCTCTTATTTGGTCATAAACTGTTCCCTTATCTGGTCATAAACTATTTCTTTATTCATAGATCTGAGAAGTATATTTTTTCCATTCTCTTCTAATTTACTTATGATATCACCTTTTATGTCTAAATCATTTTTCCATTTTAACCTCATGTTAGTATATGGTGTCAGATACTGATCTGGTTACTGCCAAATTGCTATCCAGTTTTCCTAGCAATTTTTGTCAAAATAGTGAGTTCTTGTCCCAAAAGCTTGAATCTTTGAGTTTATCAAACACTAGATTACTATGGTCATTTATTTCTGTATCGTGTACCTAATCTATTCTATTGATCCACCACTGTATTTCTTAGCCAGTACCAGATTGTTTTCATGATTACAACTTTGTAATATAGTTTGAAATCTGGTACTGCTATGATGCCTTCTTTCACATTTTTCATTGATTCCATTGATATTCTTGTCCTTTTGTTCTTCCAGATGAATTTTGTTATTATTTTTTCTAGTTCTATAAAATAATTATTTGGTTCTTTGATTGATATGGCACACAATAAGTAAGTTAACTTAGACAGAATTGACATTTTTATTTATATTGACTTCATCTACCCATGAAGAGTTAATATTTCTCCAATTGTTTAGATTTGTCTTCATCTGTGTGAAAAGTGTTTTTGTTTTTTTTTAAAAGTGTTTTGTAATTGTGGTCATATAATCCCTGGGTTGGTCTTGACAGGTATACTCACAAGTATTTTATGTTGTCTGCAATTATTTTACATGGAATTTCTCTTTTTATCTCTTGCTGCTGAGTTTTATTGGTAATATATAGAAATGCTAATGATTCATGTGAGTTTATTTTATATCCTGAAACTTTGCTAAAGTTGTTAATCGCTTTAAATAGTTTTTTAGTTAATTCTCTAAGGTTTTCTAAGTATACTATCATATCATCTGCAATGAGTGATAGTTTTGTTTCTTCATTGCCTATTTTTATTCCTTTTATTTCTTTTTCTTTTTTATTGCTATAGCTAGCATTTCCAGTACTATATTGAATAATAGCAGCAATAATGGACATACTTGCTTCACTCCTAATCTTACTACAAAGTCTTCAAGTCTGTCGACATTACAGATAATACTTGCTCTTGGTTTTAGAGATATACTACTTATCATTTTAAGAAGAACTTGATCATCAAAAACAATCTGGTACTAGCTAAGAGATAGAGTAGTGGATGAGTGGGATAGATTAGGCATACGATACACAGTAGGTAAGGACCATTGTAATATAATGTTTGATAAACACAGTGACCCCAGCTTTTAGAATAAGAGCTCACTATCTGACAAAAATTGCTGGGAAAATTGGCAGAAACTAGGTATAGAACAGTATCTTACACCATATACCAAGATAAAGTCAAAATGGGTTCATGATTTAGATACGAAAAGTGATATCATAAGCAAATTAGGGGTGCATGGAATAGTTTACCCATCAGATCTATGGATAAGGAAAGAATTTATGACCAAACAAAAAATAGAGAGCATCAAAAAATCTAAAATTAATGATTTTGATTATATCAAATTTAAAAGTTTTTGCACAAACAAAATCAATGCAGCCAAGATTAGAAGGAAAGTAGAAAACTGGGGAAAATTTTTTACAGCAAGTTTCTCTGATAAATGCCTCATTTCTCAAATATATGGAGAATGAAGCCAAATTTATAAGAATACAAGTCATTCCCTAATTGATAAATGGTCAAAGAATATGAACAGGCAGTTTTCAGACAAAGAAATCAAAGCTATCTATAGTCATATGAAAAAATGTTCTAAATCTTTATTGATTAAAAAATACAAATTAAAACAGCTCTGAGGTCCCACCTCACACCTGTCAGAGTGACTAATATAGCCCAAAAAAAAAGGAAAATGACAAATGTTGGAGGGAATGTGGGAGAACAGGGACACTAATGCACAGTTGGTAGAGTTGTGAACTGATCCAATCATTCTGGAGAGCAATTTGGAACTATGTCCAAAGTGCTGTAAAACTGTGCATGCCCTTTGATCCAGCAATACTACTACTAAATCTGTATACCAAAGAGATTTTAAATGGGGGAGGGGAGAGATAAGGACCTATATGTACAAAAATATTTGTAGCAGCTCTTTTTGTGGTGTAAAGAATTGAGAATTGAGGGATTGCCCATTGGGGGATTGTTGAATAAGTTGTAATATATGATTGCTATTGAATACTACTGTGCTATAAGAAAATGATGAGCAATATGCTTTCAGAAAAACTTGGAAAGACTTACATGAACTGATATAAAGTGAAGTGAGCAGAACTGGGAGAAAATTGCATACAGTAACAACAATATTGTACATTTATCAGTTGTGAAGGACTTGGCCATTCTCAGCAATCCAATGATACAACACAATTCCACAGGACTAATGATGAAAAATACTGTCTGCTTCTAGAGAAAGAACTGATGGAATTGAAATGCAAATCAAAGCATATTATTTTTTACTTTATTTTTCTCCATTTTTTTTTTCTTTTTGGTCTCTTTTCTCTTTTACAATGTGACTAATATTGAAATATATTTTACATGACTGAACATGTATAACCTTTATCAAATTGCTTTCCATCTTAGGGAGGGGAGAGTGATGGGAGGGAGAGAGAGAATTTAAAACTCAAAAAATGTTTAAGTGAATTTTAAAATTATTTTTACATGTAATTTGAAAAATAAAATGTTAAAATTAAAAAAAAGAAAGGCTCCACAAATTTCTATGCTTTCCAGTGTTTTTAATAGGAATGGGTTTTGTTATTTTGTCAAATGCTTTTTCCATACCTATTGATATAATCATATTATTTTTATTGATTTTATTAATATGGTCAATTATACTGATAGTTTCCCTAATATTAAACCAGTCCTACATTCTAGGTACAAATCCCACCTGGTCATACTGTATGATTTTTGTGATACATATACCTATAATCTCCTTGCTAGTATTTTATTTAAATTTTTGTATCAATGTCCATTAAGAAAATTGGTCTATAGTTTTCTTTTTCTGTTTTTGCTTTCTCTGGTTTAGGTATTATAGCAATATTTGTGTAATAATGAGATTTTGGTAGTAATCCTTCTTTACCAATTTTTTGCATAGTTTACATAGTATTGGGATTAATTATTTTGGTAGAATTGTAAAATTCACTTGTAAGTCCATCTGGTCTTGGGATTTTTTCTTGGAAAGATTATTTGTTGCTTATTCAATTTATTTTTCTAAAATAGGGTTATTTAAGTATTCTATTTCCTTTTCTTTTAATCCAGGCATTTTATATTTTTGTAAATATTCATTTCACATAGATTGTCAATTTTACTGGCATATAATTAGGCAAAATAACTGCTAATAATTGCTTTAATTTCATCTTCATTGGTAGTGCAGTAACCCTTTTCATTTTGAAACTTTTCACTTTTTATAGTAATTTGTTTTCTTTCTTTTTTCTGAAATTAACCATTATCTGGTTTGTTTGGGTTTTTTTTTTTCATAAAAACAGCTCCTAGTTTTATTTATTAGTTCAATGGTTTTTTACTTTCAATTTTATTGATCTCTTCTTTAATGTTCAGGATTTCCATTTTGGTGTTTAATTGAGGATTTAAATTTTTTTCTAATTTTTTTTTTTAGTTACATGCCCAATTCATTCATCTGCTTTTTCTCTTTTTTATTGATATAAATATTTATAGATATAAATTTCCCCCTAAGTACTACTTTGACTGCATCCCACAAATTTCAGAATGTTGTTTCATTGTTGCCATTCTCTTTAATAAAATTATTGATTATTTCTATGATTTGTTCTTTCACCCATTCTTTATGATTTTATTATTTAGTTTCCAATTAATTTTTAATCTTTGCTTCCAAGGCCGTTTATCGAGTGTAATTTTATTGCATTATGGTCCACAAAGGGTGCATTTAATATTTCTATTTTCTGTATTTGATTGTGAGGTTTTTATATTTTATAGGTCCTTATATATGGAAAAGTTTTGTGAAGGTGCCATGGATAACTGAGAGAAAGGTATACTCTTCTTTTTCCATTCAATTTTCTCCAAAGGTCTATCATAGCTAACTTCTAAAATTCTGTTCATTTCTTTTGATTTCTTTCTTATTTATTTTATGGTTAGATTTATCTAGCTCTGAAAAGGGGAAGTTGAGGTCCCCCACTAGTATAGTTTAACTTTCTATTTCCTCCTGTAATTCATTTAACTTTTCCTTTCAGAATTCATATACTCTTCCATTTGGTAAATTTATGTTTCGTATTGATATGACTTTATTTTCTGTGGTTCCTTTTAGTTAATTTCCCTGCTTATCCCTTTTAATTAGGTCTATTTTCGGTTTGACTTTTGCTTTGTCTTTGCCTGAGATCATGGCACGGTGGATACAGTGCCAGGCCTTATGTCCAGAAGACTCATCTTTCTAAGTTCAAATCTGAGCTCAGACACCAGCAATGTGATCCTGAGCAAGTCACTTAAACCTGTTTGCCTCAGTTTCCTCATCTGTAAAATGAAGTGGAGAAGGAAGTGGCAAACCACCCTAATATCTTTGCCAAGAAAATTCCAAATGGGGTCATAAAGAGTCAGACACAACTGAATAATAACAACAACCCCTGCCTCCTTTTTAACTTCAGCTAAAGCATCACAGACTCTATTCTAACCCCTTATTTTAACTTTGCGTGTGTTTCTCTTTTTTCAAATGTGTTTCTTGTAAACAGTATATTGCTGGATTCTGGTTTATAATCCATTCTGTTACCTGCTTCCATTTTGTGGGTGAGTTCATCCCATTCACAGTCAGTTATGATTACTTAATGTGCATTGTACTCTATCCTATTTTCTTCTGTTTATCCTTCTCTCTCTATTTTTTTATTCTGTCTCTCCTTTAAAGTTTGTTTTGGTTCTGACTACTGTCTTCTTTTATCTGCCCTCCCTTTTATCATCTCCTTTTTGCCTTATCCCCTTCCCCTCCTACTTCCCTGTTGTAAGATAGATTTCTATTACCAATTGAGTGCATATATATGTATATATATATATATGTATATATGTGTGTATATGTGTGTGTGTATATATATATATATATATATATTCCCTCTTTGAACTAATTTAGATGTGAGTGAGGGTCAAGTGGTACCCATCCCCTCCACCACCATTTTCTCCTCCACTGTAAAAGCTCTTTTTTGCATTCCTCTTTTATGTGAGATAATTTTTTCATTCTTCCTCTCCTTCCCCCTTCTCTCAAGTTATCCCTCTTTCTCACCTATCTATTTTTTTTGCATCATCCCAACCTAATTTACTCACTTCTAACACTCTCTTTCTATGTAGAATTCTTCTAACTACCCTAATAATGATAAAATTATTAAAAGTTACATGTCATATTCTTATGTAAAAAAGTAAACAGTTTAACTTTATTGAGTCCCTTATGATTTCTCTTTTATGTTTACCTTTTTCATACGTCTCTTGAGTCTTGTATTTGAAAGTCAAATTTTCTATTTAGCTCTGGGCTTCTCATCAGGAGTGCTTGAAAGTCCTCTATTTTGTTAAATATCCATTTTTCCCCCTGTAGGATTATTCTCAATTCTGCTGGGTAAGTTATTTGTGATTGTAATTCTAGCTCTTTTGACTTGTGGAATATTATATTCCAAGTCCTCCTGTCCTTAAGTCACAGCTACTCATTCTTAATTTCTATGCCAGGAGAGATAGTGTAAGGATACCAAAAGCTATAGGAGCTGACCACTGTGTCATTATCAGTTTGTTGCTTTTATGAATACCCCTTTATTTCTATCTTCTACCAACCTCTCCCCTTCCTGCTTCATTATCCTGTGTATTGGCTTTCTAGCATCTGTTTTCACATCTTTGATTTAGTTTTTTTTTTTTTAATTTTGATGAGTATATATTAGAACCTTGGTTCCAGTATTTTTAATGGCTTTGCTTTGTATCTGATTTCTAACTTCTTTTCCAAGTCCTTTGTTATTGAAATGCAGCAATGTTGCCAAGCAAAGGATTAAGTGTAAACCAGCCCTTTTTACTTCTTCCTATTTAAAATGTAGTTATTTCCAATGCAGGATGATAATTTTAGAGCTGGAACGGACCTTAGAGGTCCTCTAGTCTCAATCTCTCATTTTACAGATGAGGAAATGGACCCAGAGAGGTTATGGAGCTTGATATTACTACACAATTACTAAGTGATAGAGTGTGTGTTTTTTTCATAGATCAGAGCCTACTAATTTGCCACAGAAATATGAAAAGAAGCTTCTGTCTCATTTGTAGAATTACTGGTGTCACTGTGAAGAAGGCAGCTGGCCAGCTTGTCCTGGATATTTTCTGCTTCATCTTTCCTGCTTTGATAGGAGCTCCAAGCCTTTCCAACCTCCTCTCAAGAGTGATGGTTTAGGCCATGGTCTTTTCTTAGACCCTCTCCTCCCTACCCCTTTTCTCAGTAGATATTTAATCAGCCACACCCTTACAATTATTAGCTTTCCTGTTAGCCTAGTGGTCATATGATAGCCCTTCAGATCCAAGTGGTCCCCTTCTTTGATGTTTTATGGAGTTCAAATCAGGTGAAAAGTTAGTTGTATAGTCACAACTCAGAACCCCAGATTAGGAAAATTCCTAAAATTCATACAGATACTTGGCTCTCTCTGCCCTGATTTAAGTGTGTTTGTCTCCAGCTAACTCCTGATCTCTTTAGGTTTGAGGCAAAAAGCAGGATGTAGGAAACACTTAGGGACAGAGTATATATAGTGTAATACTATACAGTAACAGTATACCTGCTATTGCCCAGGTAACTGGAGGGGAAGTTGGGGAAAGAACAGACCTTTTGTTATAACTTTCCTCAGTCCTTAGAGAGGTAGGTATCATGGGTGGCTTCAGCCCAGGTCTTCTGCTCTGAGATATCTGCTTCGAGAAATATGTAGGGAACTGATGACCCACCTTGATCTCTCTCTTCTCCACTGAAGTTTGGCCCTCCTTCAGTCCCTCTTTCAGTTTTACTTTTTTCCTATTATGGTTGTTCCTCTAATTTTTTCTGGCCCAGCTTATTAAGTCCTGGGTAGGAACTCACTGACATTGAAGTTGCACTCTTCCCTCTCAGTATCCTACGCGTGTGTGTGTTTGTGTGTGTGTGTGGGGGGGGGGGGGGTCCCTTTAATAACTCCCTGGCCTGACTCAAAAGCAAGTCAGTCTAATCTAAGAGGCTCAGTAAAAGCTAGTAAATAATTCCTGGGGCAAAAATCTCCAGAAACTGTCCACATTGGTATGTTACATAGCTGCAAGGGGTTAGTTCAATTTATATCTAGGAGGCATAACTATGATAGATTAGCAAAAAAAAAAAAAGTAATGGCATTCTTAAGGATCAAAATAAAGAAGAGGCAAAAGAGGAATGATAGTAGGGAATGCATGGAAGGAACTGTTCAATGCTTTGTAATTGACTAATGAGAACCTAATCTCACCTCAACTATGTTTAGTTTGTATACATTCTTGTGCATTTTAACTGACTTGGTATGTTGAACTACAGTGAACAGGATTGGGTCATGGATTACTGCTAGAGAAGACAAAGTAAAGAAAAGATATGAACCCAGGCACCATTCTGAAGCAGATGTTTCTCTACTTTTTTTTTTTTTTTTTGGCTCTGAGCACAGCAAAAAATTGATTGAGGTGAGCAGCACCAGGAACCCAGTGGGATCCTTGACTCTTTTGGGACTGTTCCACCCAGTTACTCCTTCACCACACATTACACGGCCTTCTAGAATTAGACAATGTATCATTAGAATCAATTCAGTGCTGGAGAACCCAATCACTCTATATTCCCTTTCCAATTAAAACAGAAGCAGGAATATATTCCTGAATCCTGGCCCATGACTGAAAAAAAAATGCAAATAAATTTATTTGTAAAGACATTTAATCTATTGAACATGCAAATCACAGCCAGATGCAAACAAAAAGTGGCTTTTAATTTTATGTGCCCAGCATCGCAGTATGAATTCATTCATATAATAGCTAGATAAATAATCAATTTTTATCTCAAATATTAATCAGCACTACAGTTTGTTTTCAAGGGAATGTTATTAAAATGTGTAAATTTCTATATGTGTTTTATTAGAGTATATATATGATTAAACTCAACATTGAACTACACATCAAGCTTATGTGATTATTATAGTAGATATTTACATCTAAAATGCAGATCAAATCCTGGAATAAATATTTAAAATAAATACACAGTGAAGGAAAGTCTTAAACTGTTCATATCCTTTGACCCAGCACTTTTTATGGTAGTAAAAAAACTGGAAACAAAGAGGGTGCCATATCTGTCAGAATAGTTGGACAAACTGTGGTATGTGGATATTATAGAATCCCGTTACTCCATAAAAATTATGAATGTGAAGAATCCAATTAAACATAGAAAGACTTCTGTGAACTCATACAGAGGGAAGAGAACAAAACCAAGAAAAATATACAGAGACTACTATAATGTAAATGAAAACCACCCTAAAATGCAATTGATTAATAACATTGACCAGCTTTCTTCCCAAAGAACAAATGAGGAGGCATATTTTCTTCCACAAACTAGAAGAGGAAGAGGAAAGGATGGCTGCATGTGGGGAATGGTACATATGCTTTCAGATAAGATCACTGTCAACAGTTTTGTTTAATTTATTCTCTGTTAGGGTAGAGGATCCATTAGGAAGCAGCTGTATTGGAAAATAGGATGTTGTTGTTGTTCGTTGTAGTTGATAATGTAAAAAAAATATTTTATTCAATATTAGAAATATTATAGTGAATTCCTTTATTAACCTCAGAACACCTATAAGTTTTCCTACCCTATTGTACTGTGCAGAATACATTTTATTATTAACTGACATAAAGCTTAGCTATGAAGAAGGCATAGCATAGTTCAGCAGGTCCTTATAATAAGATTGGGCACTCTAATTTCCTCACTTTACTTTTAGGTAGAGTTTCTAAGAAGGATTATGCTATATGACATTAGGGTACCATAGTCTAGAGTAGAAACTCTTAACCTGAGGTCTCTGAACTTAAAGGTTTTTTTAATTGATAACTGTATTTAGAGATCAAATTGGTTACTTTGTAATTCTATGTATTTTGTTTTATGCTTTTAAAAAAACATTATTCTGAGAAGAGATCCATAAGCTTCATCAGTCTTCCAAAGGAATCTGTAACAAAAACAACAACAACAACAACACACACACACACACACACGGTTAAGAATTTCTGTCCTTAAAGAATATATTTTCATTATCAACAAGCAGAATTCCATGGATGAAAGAGACAGTAACTCCATTTTGATCAAAGAAACTAAAAGGGAAAAATTATTTTCTCTGGGAATATGTTTCTTCTTCTTCTAGGTTTCAGTTGATTGGTTTCTTCTGCATTTTAACAATTATCTTCCTCCCTCCCTCTGACTAATTCTTGCAGCCTTAAGATTGAGACACTAATCCAGTCATATGTCATCATGGTCTCGTCTATAATGAGACAGCAGAGATGATAAGAATAGGGTTGACAATTTTATGTCTAGATTGATATAGATATCACTTATTTGAAAGTGAGGGACTAAAACTAAATGACCCCATAAGTTCCCTTCCAGTCCTATAATTCTACATTGACAGTAGTACAATATAGGGTTCTAAAAATATACAGCTTAAACGGTAGACATTTATGCCTAACTTAAGATTTGTGAACAAGAGATGAAAAACTACAGCAAGTGAGTCACCATAGTTGGAAAAGCTTTCCAGTTTTGTCAAAAGACAAGCAGGCTTTGCCATCAGAGCCAAATATATATTATGCAACTGGCCAGGGATCAGACCAATTCAAGGTCAGCTATTGAAATCACCAGTGGGAAGACATTGCGGTCATTGCCAACTACTAGGTAAGTCAGAATGTTGCTGTCTTTTGATAGTGAGGCAACAGCAAAGAGATATAATCTGTAATTTAGGATAGCCGCTGGTAAACCCACAGTGCAAAGGCAGGAACTGGGGCAGACAGGTAAAGGCAGCAATACTTTCAGAAGCCTGTAGTCTCAACACTAGAATAAATTACCAGTAGCAATGACTTCCACAACTGTTGAAGACATTTTGCTGCCTTTTGTACTGGAATATCTCAAGCTTACAACTCAATCTTGCCTGCTGCATAACCAACTACATTCAATTTAAAGAGCCTCATTTGAGACTGAATACCCGCTATCACTATGTGTTTCAGATACTGGACCTAGATCCTTGGTATGGCCTTAGGAGCCTCTAAGAGGTGGGATAGGTTGAGAGAGGTGAAGGTCTTTGAGGCTAGATCTCTTTTTGTTGCTGTTTTTCTTTGAAGATTGGGCAGGAGAATTGTTTATGAAGGTTCTTGATACTAAAAGCTTGAAAGATGTTTTTGGGATACAGTGTCTTTGGTTTTTGTTGCTTTGCAAGAAGAATCTTCCCATCTTTGGCCCACTATTTAGCCATTTAATCTCATCCATTCCCTTTATCTTACCCATGGAAGCATATCATTGCAGTTATATCTTTGGAGAAACTGGCACGTCTAGAACTTCTACCCAGCCTGGAGCTATTTGAGCATACCAAACAACAATGCAAGATGTGAAGTGCTGATGCCTAAAAATAAATTATTTGTAGACTATAGATTGTCTTCCAAATTTCTTTCCCCCTCGTTAACTAGTACTTCTATCCTCAGTTTTTCCATCTGTAAAATGAGAAATCTTTAGCGTCTTTTTCAGCTCTAAGAAATGTAGGTACCCTAAATGTACTTATCAAAATTTAGGTTTCCTAACTATCCACCCTAACCTTGGTTCCACAACTAAAAGCACACAACTTGAGATAAAGCAGCACAATGTCCTCACCTGCCAATCAACTTCACGTCAAAAGCCTCCCGTTTAATTAAATTCCCACTACAACAACTATTTTTAGGCTCACCATATAACAGGTGGCATTTTTTATTGTCAAGTTCCCGGTTTAACTAAAATTATTTTTTCCCAGCTCTGATTCTGATTCTCTGGTCTTTGACACAATGCCTCAGCTGCTTTCTCAACCTAAAAGTTCCCTTAGCCTCTTCAACCTTCTTACCCAGGAACGTCTTTCCAGCCCCACCCCTCCTTTCTCCCATTGATGAGTTCCTCCGAAAACTTCCATTTTGAGGAAGGGCCCAGGTTAGCCCTCCTTCCTTCCTCTCCTTGCTCCCCTTCTGACTCTCCAGACCTCACCAGTCAAAGTTCCTTGAGGACAGGACTGTCTTTTTTTTGCTTGTATTTGTATCCCCAGCACTTAGCACATTGCTGGCATATCAGCATAATAAATTCTTGTTGACTTGACTTCTGTATTGCATATTTTGAGCTGGGGAAAATTTTTTACCTTTTAGGATACATGGAACTAAAGTTCAGAAAATAATTTTCAAAGAGAAAATCTGCAGGGACAGAATGATAGAGTCTATGAACCCAGTTTGTTACAAGGTAGGGAGAAAAAAAATATCATATAGTGGAAAGGGCATTGGACCTAGAACAAAAGTTCTTAACTTGGGGTGCATCAACTTTTTTTCATTTTTGGGGGGGGAAGGGGAGGCAGTTAGGAGGGTTAAGTAACTTGCCTAGGGTCACACAACTAGTGAGGGTCCAAGGCCAGATTTGAACACAGATCCTCCTGACTACAGGGCTGATACTGTAGCCACTGCTCCACTTAGCTGTCCCTCCATGGACTTATTTAAAAAAAAAAAAACTACTTTAGTAACTTATTTCAATTGAATTGGTTTCCTCTGTGCTTTGTTTTATGCCTTTAAAAACATTCTTCTGAGAGGTAGCTCGGTGGTGCAGTGGATAAAGTACCAGTCCTGAAGTCAGGAAGACCTGAGTTCAAATCCAGCCCCAGACCAAATACTTAAAACCTACTAGCTGTGTGACCCTGGGCAAGTCATTTAACCCCAATTGCCTAAAAAAAAACAAAAAAAAATTCTTCTGAGAAGGAGTATGTAGCTTTCACCAGACTGCCCAAAGCAACCATGATCTAAAAAAATAGTGAAGTTATAAGATCAGAGGATCACAGGTATAGAACTGAAAGGGACTATGAAGTCCATTGAGATCAGGTCCCTCATTTTACAGATGAGGAAGCTAAGACACAGAGAAGATAAATGATTTGCTCAGGGTCACACAACCAGCAAGTGTCTGAAGAAGGATTTAAAACAGAGCAACACAACTTGGTAGTAGGTAGGGGCAAAATTTAAATAGGCTAAACTTCGGCCACAGACAGGTTAGACTAGAGGCAGCGGATGATGGCTGGTTGCTGCGAGACATGTGACAAACAGGAGAGCATGCACAGTGGCAACCCTATATCTTTCACTGGCCACCCAAAATCCTCTGGCTGGCCAAAAGTGACCTGTGGGACAAGTGTTGTGCAGGCTTGATTTAAACTCGTCTCCTTGACTCCAGATCCAGTATTCCATCTGTTGCTCAACTTAGCTGCCTAAGAAGAGATACTTACCAGCTGTGAGACCCTGGACAAGTCATTTAACTTCTCTCAGAATCAGTTTCCTTATCTGTAAAATGAAAATGATAACAGCACCTACCTCACAGAGTTATTATGAGAATAAAAAGAGATAATATGTAAAGAGCTTTGCAAACCTTAGAATGCTAAGCAGATGTTAGCTAATATTATTATTATAACAGTTCAACCATGTTGGTCTACGTGCAGTTCCTCAAACATGATGCTCTACCTCCTTTTGCCTTTGCTTTGACTATCCACTTTGACTAGAATGCTTTTTCTCCTCTCTTCTGTCTCTTACGATCTCTAGCTGCCTTCAAGACTCAGCTGAAATGTCACCTTCTTCTGGAGGTCTTTCCTGGTCCTCCAGGTCCTAATGCCTCCCCTTCTAAAGTTACCTACTCCGTATGTATCTTCTATCTACCTATCATACGTGTATATCTATCTATCTATCTATATATATGTATATATATGTATACACACACACACACATATATACATATATACACACATACACATGTTATCTCTGCCAATGGAATATAAGCTTTTTTATTTTATTAATTTATTTTAAACTTAAATACACAATAAGAAAAGAAAAAGAAACATTATAAACTTAAATTTTAAAATTTAAGTGTAAAATAAGAAAAGAAAAAAAAGCATTACCATGTGCACAGCAGAAACATAAGAGAGGATTCAAAATATACAGCAACAGGGAAGGTAGGTGGCGCAGTGGATAGAGCACCGGCCCTGAAGTCAAGAGGACCTGAGTTCAAATACAGCCTCAGACCAAACACTTGACACACACTAGCTGTGTGACCTTGGGCAAGTCACTTAACCCCGATTACCTCATCAAAAAAAAAAAAAATATATATATATATATATACATACAGCAATAAGTTTCCATGTCAAAGAATGTAAGCTTCTTAAGGGCTAGGACTGATTTTGATTTTTATTAGCATGTTCTGGCCATGGCACCTAATTAACATTTAATAAATGCTTATTGATTGTTTGAGCTCAGATGGAACTTAAAATCCTTTAAAACCATCTAATCTTTTTCATACAAACTACTATTTAAGCAGTTCCCATCTTTTACTCGGGAAGATGGGAGAGTTTGGTTTTTTTTTTTTTGTTTATTTTTAACCCCATGAGGTTTACATTTACCCTTAATACATTTCATCTTATTAGATTCAACTCCATGTTCTTGCCTGTTAAGATCTTTTTGCATCTTGTCAGCCAGTGTGTTAACAATTCCACCAGATTCTGTGTTTTCTGCAATGTTAATAAGCATGCCATCCATCCATCCCTTTATCTAAGTCAATGAAAAAATGTCAGACTACTCAGGATCAAGGACTGATCCCTTGGACAAAGCACTGGAGATCTCCTGAAATGACATCAGATCATTAGTGACCAATCTCTAGGTCCAGACATTCAACTGTGCACCACTTAGCTGATGACATCTATCCATCTCACCTATTAAGATAGTATAAGATACTTTATCAAATGCCTTGTTCACATTAAGTTAAATTATAGCTACAACTGACCTGCCTGTTTAGAAACCTTGTCAAAAAGGGAAAAAGGTTTGTTAAAATGTTGTTGATGAAACCATGGTGACTCCTTGTGATTTTCATTTCCTTTTCCATTTAATAACTAACAATATCTTTACTAATATATTCCACCATTTTGCCAGGAATTGAAGTCAAGCTTTCTGGCTTATAGCTTGAATATTTTATTCCCTTCCATTTTTTTTTTTTTTTTTGGAAAATCAGAACAATAATTGACATTCTCCAGTGCTGCAGCATCCTTCCCCTTCTCCAGGATCTTTCAAATATCATTGGTAGTGACTCATCAAACACATTTTCAAATTCTTTCAGTATCTGAGGATTTCATGCATCTCAGTCAGAAAGGGCTTCAAAAATATATATGACTTGGGGCAGCTAGGTGAGGCAGTGGATAAAGCACTGGCCCTGGAGTCAGGAGGACCTGAGTTCAAATTTGACTTCTCAGACACTTGACACTAACTATGTGATCCTGAGCAAGTCACTTAACCCTATTGCCTAGCAAAAAACAATATATATATATATATATATATGACTGGACCATCAGGTGATATCCATGTCCCAGATATCCATATATATATGACATGGTCCCAGATAGTGAGATTGAGTAGAAGTACACTGTTACCCCTGTTATTCTAATAGAATTAGAGGAAAAATCCTAGTGCTTAGGCAAATATTCATTGGAGGATTTGTGGAAAAACACAGACAAGAATTGCACAAAATGATGAGGTAGTCTAGGAAAAAATCAAACATCTTTCAAAATATCATAATATAGGCCATCTCAAAGCTAAGGGTTTGAATTCCATGTTGGGTTCCTATTTATCCTGTATGTGTCCCTGGGCACTCTTTGAGCCTCTCAACTGTAAAATCAGAAGGCTGAATTAGAGTGGCTCTAAAGTTCCTGCTAGCTCTAAAACTATGGTTCCATGAAATATCTAATAATACTACACCTTAAAAAAAAAAAAGCATGCTGCATTCTATTGTTAGTAATGTAGTACACTAAATGGCTTGTTTATGTCACCACACCCCTCAATTTCCATCAGAATTACTGAAATGTTTGTAACATCTTTGCCCTCTAGTGGATATTCTGTGAAGAACCTGTAATCAGCCTCATTAGTAATCCTTGAAGTCTAGTTGAATGTTTCTTAGTTTAGAACAGGATCTGGGTTTTAGAACAGGTTATTTTAAACTGGATTGACTTATGTATATACCATCACTCCAGGTGACCAAGGATCCTTGCAGTCACTGCTTTTTATGGTAGGAAGAATCAAAACTTGAGTCACAGCATGTCAGTAACTGTTGTGCTGCTCTCACCACAGGTATACACACATGAACATACAAATTCACCCACTAGGTTATCAGTCATTCTGTTGAAATGACAACAGTACTTTCCTGTTTGTTATTTTAAACCATATAAAGATATCCCAACCCTTGTTCTCATCCTTTGGGGATATAGGTATGCGTGTTAGCGTTCCCTCAAATACCCCAGACTCTCCATTCACTGGTATCTTCAACTCTCGTGATCTGTATATCCTTGTGTTCACCAACACTGATAACTGTTCCAACTCCATGATCTAGAACTCTGATATTCTTCTCTTGGGCCACAAGTTCTTATCCTTCTACATCTCCCTCTGCCTCACCTATTTTTGGGGTACATGTTGGGATCTTCAGGTGTTCCACCTCTCTCTACCTCTATCCAATCCTTGATATAGGTCCATTTTCTATCCTTTAAAATCTTGACCATGTAATTAACCAGTTTAACTTTATACTGCAAAATCAAGTCTTTTACCTCTTGCCATTTGTTTCTTGGCATACTCCAACCCTGCATTACCCCCACTATCTGCTTTCTCCACTTCTTCTATTCCCACACTGATGGATGATGCTGGAGTATAAAATTGCAAAATTTTTAAATTGGTTATAAAATCCTTTGTCATTTAAAACCCTTCATAGACATGATAAAAATTCTTTCCACCTCTAGAGAAAGGACCAATGAAGTCTGAATGCAGATCAAATCAAAAAAAATTTTTTTTTACTTCATTTTTCTTGGGTTTTTTTGTTTCTGTTTTCTTTTACAACATGACTAATATGGAAATATGTTTTGTATGATTCCACACGTATAACCTGAATTGCTTTGTTTTCTCAATGAAGTGGGAAAGGAGGGAGAGAAGGAGAGAATTTGGAACTCACAAAATTGTAAATGAATGTTAAGAATTGTTTTTGCATGTAATTAGGAAAAATAAGATTTTTTTAAAAAAATAAAGTCCTTCAGAACTTTAATTCCAGTCCATCTTCCCAGATTCTTCCCATTCACACTCCACATTCTGAACAAACTAGACTTCTTGATGTTCCTCATGTATGACATTTCATCTCCCACTTCTATGTATTTGAACATGGGGTCCCCCATGTTCTCCCTGAAATGTTCTCCCTGCTCACCTCTGTTCTTGGAATTCCTCCCTGCTTTCAAGGCTCAGGTGTTACTTTCTAGGTGATACCTTTCCTGATTGCCCAGACTGTTAGTGCTCTCTCCCCACCCGTGTTTGAAATAGTTTTGTATATGCTTTGTATATATGAGTCAACACCATGTGTTTAGGGCTACATCACAGCCCAGCTGGGAAGATTAGGCTGCTGCTACTTCTTTCCCTACCCAGAGTCTTACAGCAGGAGTGAATTTCTTTGGAGTTTTTTGTCTGCGTTCTCAGTTCCAGCTCTTAGAAGCCAACAAAAAGGCTTTTGAACATTCAGAAAGTGAATAGGAAACAATCAAAGAATACCTGTGTATTCCAGTCCTCCTGTTGTATCTTCTTAGTGGTATATAAGCTCCATGAGGGTAGAAACTGTCTTTATATTCCCAATAATGCTCATAATTTTTTCTTGAATTGACCGCTTAAATGGATTAAAATGTCATTCTATAGGAACTCCTCCCACTAGTGTATTTTGTGACCTCTCCTTGTTTTTTCCTGTAGGATTCTTGCCCATGTTGGCCTCTATAAATGATCTTCTTAATGTGCTAGAGGCCATCCTATGATTCTTTTCATATTTTAGAGATACCAGTACAGCACTCAGGCTATCTTTTCTCCCTCATTCTCACTGCATGACTGACCCATCTCCTTTTCTGGTCATACATGTCATTGATGATGGTTTTTTATGCTCCTTTTCACAAGCCAGTCATCAATGGCAATAGGTAACTTATACCTATCATAGACCTTTTTTATTGTTTGGTTTATTCTATTATTTATTTTGCAACTTAAGTCTTCTGAGATCATGACATATAGCTTCACTAGAAGAATAAAAATGTTAAAGAGCTAGACTTGTGTAGTAGTGTGGAATCATTGAAAGTACTATACAACTTTCCAAATGTGATTCACCACCTAGCTCCTCCTTCTACTGAATCCTTGACCCATCTTATTGCCCATTTAGTCCTGCCCTGTCCAGATTTTATATAGTGCTGAACCAACTCAATGGGCTGCCCACTTGTTTTTTCATTCATTTTGGGTTGTTTCAAGTTTAAATAATTAATTTGATCTTTCAAAGGATTATTGAATTAACTAAAGGTTGTAATAAATATCATAAAATCATAGATATAGAGCTGCAAGATACCATAGAGGCCAAGGAGTCCAATCATCTCATTTTTAACTGAAGAAACTGAGGCTCAGTGTGTGACTTGGCTATGGTCAGACAGCAATTCAGTATCAGAGCTTGGGTTCCAGTGTAGTTCCTGTGACTCTTTCCTCTGTACCATGATCCCTTGTGAAATGAGTTTGGTAGCAACCCTGAGTTTGATGGCATTAATACTATGTCATCTGCAAAAGAGGAACATTTGAATAAGTTCAGCATAAAATAGAGAACTCTTCTATTTGTACCCTCTACAGGACATCCTTTGTGATTTGGCAGGAAAGCTGATTTTCTGCAGTCTTGATTTTCAGTTTTAGACTATGAAATTAGTAATAAACTTGGCATTGGATTGTATGTCCTCCCCCAATTCTGAAAATGATTCAGCATTTTTGTCTTCCTACTTGGTATCAGGAATATTTTGATTTAAGTCTCACTTCTGACATTTACAAGCTATGTAAACGGGGCAAGTTATTTAATCTCTATAAGCCTCAATTTCCTCATCTGTATAATCCAAAGGTTACACTAGATGGCCAGCAGACCATTATTCCAGCTCTCCTTCTATGAGTGTAAACTCACCCTCAGGTCAAGGCTGCCCTTGAAAAGACTTATTAGGAATTTAATGCTTTTTAAACTGCTGATAATTTTATCTTACATTGTTCTGAATACTGCACCACTGGCTGGTTGATTGTTGTCCTTCATTCTTGAAGAGGACCAAAATGACATCACTATGCTAGAGTCAAGTTACAGTATGTCCAGCTATGGCTGATCCGAACAATACAAGCTCGGAATGTTCTGCCACAGGTTGGCACAAATGGTCTGTGTGAACATTTTGGGGGGGGATTCTCTAAATTTGTGCATCTCATGTTTCTTTCGAGCTATTTCAATTCTCTTTTGCTCATGGAGCAGAGCACCTTCTCTGATGATGGCATGCCATTCTGGGTGGTCCTGTGCCAATGTCTCCCATGTCACACAATCAATTCCAAAGTTCTTGAGAGAGACCTTGAGAGTATCACTTCTTCTCACCACCAAGTGAATGCTTGCCTGTGTGAGTTCTCCATAAAATAGTTTGTTTATTTGGTTTTTTTGGCAAGTGTACATTTTGCATTCAAACAATGTGACCAGTCCATCAGGAGTCACACTCTTTAAAGTAGAATTTGAATGCTTGACAGTTTCATTCAAGAAAAGACCTCAGAGTCTGGTATCTTATCCTGCCACGTGATCTTCAGAACCTTCCTAAGATAATTCAAATGTAAGTGATTGAGTTTTCTGGCATGGCACTGATATACTGTCCAGGTTACAGGCATGCAACAATGAAGTCAGCACAACAGCTCTTCAGTTTGGTTGTCAGTCTAATACCTCTTCTCTCTCACACTTTCCTTTGGAGCTTCCCAAACACACAATGAGGAAAAGGATATTGTTTCTCTGCTCTTTCAAATGATTAAGAGCAACTAATGAGCAGATTTGTGTAACATAGATTTAGATCTGGAAATCTGGTCTAATCCCCTCATTTTCAATTAGGAAAATGAGGCTCAGAGAATTTAAGTGACTTTGCCTGGCGTTATGAAGGTAGTAAATGGCAGAGTTAGGGTTCAAATTCAGGTCCTATCTCCCCAAATCCTTTGGTTTTGCTAACATTCTAATTCTTCACAAAAAATCCTCTTGAGGGAAAAAAAAATGGGTCAATGGAAGCACCATTTATGAACATTCCATCCCAAGGCTAGTAGTACAGTGGGAAGAATCTTGCATGTGGAATCTGGAGGACCTAGGTGTGAAACCTAGCACTGCTCATCAGCTATGTAAATTTAGGAAAGGCACTTTCTCTGGGTTTCCTTCATCTTTAAAAGGAAGGCTGTGACTACCTGACCTTTAAGGTCCTTTCTAGCTCCAAATATTTGATCCTTTGAACATTTAGTAAATCATATCTAAAATTTCTATTTTTTTTAACACTATAAGGATCAGAATTTTAGAATACATCAAAGAACTAAGCTGCATCAACTGATACAATTTGTGAAATTGTTCATCTGGTATCCCAGGGACTCTTGAAGGCTACCCCACCTCTCCCAAAATGAAAGCATATCTTTTGCTCACTTTCCCCCATAGAGGACTAGGTATCCACAGATGTGGGAGGAATGGGTCTCCAGCCCCCATACAAGAACTCAAGGTTGCATATATGCACTATTATGCATATATTGGGAATGGAGCAGCTCTTATTCTACCCTACATATAATACAGAAACAACATCTAAGACTCATGGTAGTCCATAAGCTTATAATTTCCTTTCTGGGAATTCTTCAGGTTTTATAATGCTCTGGTCCTTTACCTAAACATACACAAAGAATTCTAAGATCATGTCATACAAGAAAATACGAAGGCCTTTTGTTGGAAGTGTGAATGACTTTGGGAGCCCAAAAAGATGTCATTACTCAGGTCAAGTAATATTGTCTATTAGTAATTAAATATTTCTCTTTCATAACCCAGCACCAGCATACCTGCAAGTAGAAGAGTATGGGGCTACCCAGTAGTATGGATTTCAAAGTTCTGTGTCATATTTCTTTTGCTTTGCCTCCCCACCTCAAAAAAAAAATGTAGCACCAGATCCCTCATACCACAGGCATCTGTTACATGAAAGTTATACAGAGTATACAGATTAACCTTATAATTCTATTTTCCAGGTTTAACCTCAATCCAAAGCCATCTCAGACCAATTCACTTAGAATTTGAGACAATTCATTAGAATCACTTATACTCCCTGTGTCAGAAGTTTCTGTGACCCAAAAGGTCCAAGTACACTTTGGGGAATTTTCTCACTTTTGGGCTCAAGATGGCTGTCTCCACTTGTTGTTGGTCCATTGTTTTTAAAGAGAACCACTGACAGCACAGGCTGATGTCTTGACTTTTTTGCAATTGGATTTAAGTGAGGCAGAGCTGCACAAAGTCTTTAGCTTCACCCTCTCTTCCAGAGTCATCAAAGTGCACTGGCAAGACAAGAGTCAAGATGACTGATGATGGCGTGGGATGCAGTGGCATCTTTGACATCTTCAATGTCTGACCAAACTCAAAGTGCTCCAAAGTGCCTGCTTCAGCTACCTTCATGGCCATTGGAATAAATTGTTCTTGTCCTCCCATTCCACTGGGGGAAGTCTTCACATGCTTGGGGCAGACACCCACCCCTAACTCACTGCTGGGTTTGTAGCTTTGGTTACCCCCAACCTGGTTTAGCCCATCTGCCAAGACTGTTTACTGAGGTGTGGCCGCTATACATGCTACCTCTTCTTGGAACTACAGATAAGAGTTGAGTGGTAGGTGGACAACAAAAGTGGATGAGTAGCCCTGAAAAGGGCTCAGGAAATCCTCATACCAAAGGGCTTGAACACCCTCAAACACATACATACCCATCTCTACCTAGGAAACTTTGGAAACACCGCAGGGTTCTGTATCTGATTCTGTATCTGCATATGATCTGATTGTGGTTCATAATATTATGAAATTAAAGCATAAAGTTGTATTAAAAGTAGGAAGGAGCAGCTAGGTGGCACAGGGGTTAGAGTGCCAGCCCTGGAGTCAGGAAGATTCATCTTCATGAGTTCAAATATGGCCTCAGACACTTACTAGCTGTGTGACCCTGAGCAAGTCACTTAACCCTGATTGCCTCAGTTTCATCATCTGTAAAATGAGCTGGAGAAGAAAATGTTATAGAAGATGACTCTCTAGGTGGTAGTGTAAGGAAGAAGATATTGCAAAATGAATGGGAACAAAGTACCAAAACAAAGCAAAACAAAATACAAGGACTATCTTAATGTGTAGGGGAGTATTAATACGTGTTGTTTGATATTGGAGGGAGTAGGGGATGGAGCCAAGATGACGGAGTAAAGCAGTGACTTTCTTGAGCTCTCCCCCAAACCCCTCCAAATATCTGTAAAAAATGGCTCTAAACAAATTCTAGAGCAGCAGAGCCCATAAAAAGACAGAGTGAAACAAATTTCCAGCCCAAGACAACCTGGTTGATTGAAAAGGTCTATTGCACCAGGCTGTCAGAGGAACACAGTTCAGTGTGGGTGCACAGACAAAGACCACGCCTCAGCGAACGTGGAGCAGGCCTCAGAGGACTGAATCACGGGCAGCTGTGGAGGTTTCCAGACTTCTCAACCAACAAAAACCAAAGACAACTTAGAAGGTCAGTGGGAAAGATCTATGACTGTAGTGAGAGAGAAGCTTAGTCCCAGTCCCAGTTCCTGCACAGCCCCAGGGCAGTGGCTGTTTCCTGAGCTTCCAGCCCACAGACTAAGGGGGAATCAAGTGGCTGATCAGAGGGGGATTGCAAGGATCTCTTTGCTGGTGCTGAGGCAGGAATCTCTTGCTTTGCCCGAGCTTGGATCTGGGTCACAGTTCTGGGTGACAGTACCTGGGGCAAGAAGGAGCACTGGTGTGGTGGAACTTGTAGTGGTGGTGGAGAGAGAATCCTCTTCACAGTTCCAAGGCAGAAAAAAGTGCTTGTCATCACTCATAGACCAGAGCACAGGCCAGGAAAGGAGTAAACACCTCACCCCTGATTGTACCACCTTGGAAGAACTGAAAATTTACAGGTCCCTAGAAGTATCTCTGAAAACAGCTGCACAAAATCCTCAAAGCTTAGGACAGTACATTCTCCACACTGGAAGCAGACCTCTACCTTAACAAAGAGTTTATAACTCAAGTAATTGGCTGGGAACATGAGCAAACTGTGCAAACAAAAAGTTAGACCATAGAATTTTTCTTTGATGACAAAGAAGATCAAAACATAAGACCAGAAGAAGACAACAAAGTCTAAACTCCTACATCCAAAGCCTCCAAGAAAAATATGAATCAGTCCCAGGCCTTGGAAGAGCTCAAAAGGGATTTTGAGAAGCAAGTAAGAGAAGTAGAGGAAAAACTGGGAAGAGAAATGAGAGTGATGCAAGAAAATCATGAAAAACAAGTCAACAGCTTGCTAAAGGAGACCCTAAAAAAATACTGAAGAAAATGACACCTTAAAAAATAGACTAACCCAAATGGCAAAAGAGTCCCAAAAGCCAATGAGGAGAATGCCTTAAAAAGCAGAATTGGTCAAATGGAAAGGGAAGTCCAAAAGCTCACTGAAGAAAATACTTCCTTAAAAATTAGAATGAAAAAAAATTAGAATGGAAGAAATGGAAGCTGGTGACTTTAAAACAAAACCAAAAGAATGAAAAAAGAGAAGACAATGTGAAATATCTCATTGAAAAACAACTGACCTGGAAAATAGATCCAGGAGAGATAATTTAACATTTATTGGACTACCTAAAAGCTATGATCAAAAAAAGAGCCTAGACATCATCTTTCAAGAAATGATCTAGGAATATTCCTAGATATGCCCTGATATTCTAGAGCCAGAGGGTAAAATAGAAATTGAAAGAATCCACCGATCACCTCCTAAAAGAGATCCCCAAAGAAAAACTCCTAGGAATATTGTAGCCAAATTCCAGAGTTCCCAGGTCAAGGAGAAAATATTGCAAGTAGCCAGAAAGAAACAATTCAAGTATTGTGGAAACACAATCAGGATAACACAAGATTTAGTAGCTTCTACATTAAGGGACCAGAGGGTTTGGAATATAATATTTTGGAGGTTAGAGGAGATAGGATTAAAACCAAGAATCACCTACCCAGCAAAACTAAGTGTAATTCTTCAGGGGAAAAAATGGGCATTCAGTAAAATAAAAGACTTTCAAGCATTGTTGATGAAAAGACTAGAGCTGAATGGAAAATTTGACTTTCAAATACAAGACTCAAGAGAAGCATAAAGAGGTAAACAGGAAAGAGAAATCATAAGGGCCTTATTAAGGTTGAACTATTTGCATTCCTACATGGAAAGATGGTATTTGTAACTCATGGGACTTTTGTCAGTATTAGGGTAATTAGAGGGGAAAAAATTATATGTATAGATGGATAGATAAATAGAGGGCACAGGGTGAGTTGAAGATGAAGGGGTGATATCTGGAGAATACAATTAAGGGGTGAGAGGATTATACTGAGAGGAGAAAGGGAGAGGTAGAATGGGGTAAATTACCTCATATAGAACAGACAAGAAAAGACTTTTACAGTGAAGGGGAAGTGGGGGAAGGTGAGAGGGAATAAGTGAATCTTATTCTCATCGAATTTAGTGTAAGGAGAGAATACCATACACACTCAATTGGGTATGGAAATCTATCTTACACTACAGGAAAATAAAGGGGAAGGGGATAAGAAAATAGGGGGATGATAGAGGGAAGGGCAAATTGGGGGAGGCGGTAATCAGAAGCAAATACTCCTAAGGAGGGACAGGGTCAAAAGAGAGAATAGAATAAACAGAGGGTGGGTTAGAATGAAGGGAAATATAGTTAGTTTTCCACAACATGACTACTATGGAAGTGTTTTGCATGACTACACATGTATAACCTATATCGAGTTGCTTGCCTTCTCAATGAGGATGGGTGGGGAGGGAGAAAGGGAAATAATTTGTAACTCAAAGTTTTGAAAACAAACATTCAAAATTGTTTTCACATGCAACTGGGAAATAAGATATACAGGCAATGGGTTATAGAAATCTATCCTGCCCCACAGGAAAATAGAAGAGGAAGAAGATAGGGGGGGTGATAGAAGGGAGGGCAGATTAAAGGAAGGGGATATTCAGAATGCATGCTGTCTTGGGGTGGGGGGGGAGGAACAAGATAGGGAGAAAATTTGGAACTCAAAATCTTGTGGAAGTGAATGTTGAAAACTAAAAATAAATTAATTTAAAAAAAGATATTGGAGGGAGTACCTATGACTTCTTGAAGTACTGAAATAAACATATCTAACAGTCATGGGATTGGGTAGTGAGCAAGGTTGTGCAGACATTCCCACATTCCCCCTTTTCTGATTCATGTACAGGCATAGTTCAGGGATGTTGTGGGTTTGGTTCTAGACCACAGCAATAAAGCAGATATTGCAATAAAGTGAGTCACACAAATGTTTTGGTTTCCTAGTGCATAGAAAAGTTATGTATACACTATACTACAGTCTATTAACTATGCAATAGTATTATGTCTAAAAAAATGTACATATGTTAATTTTAAAAATACTTTATTACTAAAAAAAATGCTAACCATCATCTAAGCTTTCAGCTAGTATTAATCTTTTTTTCGCTAGTGGAGGGTCTTGCCTCAATGTTGATGACTGCTGACTGCTCAAGGTGGTGGTTGCCAAAAGTTGGGGTGGCTGTGACAATTCCTTAATATAAAACAACAATGAGGTTTGCCACATAGATTGACTCTTCCTTTCATGAAATGCAATGCTGTTTGATAGCATGTTTCTCATAGTAGAACTTCTTTCAAAATTGGAGTCAATCCTCTTAAACACTGCCACTGTTTTATTAACTAAGTTTATGTAATATTCTTCAATATTGTTGTGTTTTAGGGAAGAAGAAAGCCCAAGGAGATAGAGACTGGAGCAATCAGAACATACACAACATTTATCGATTAAGTTTGTCATCTTATATGGTGGCCAAAACAATTACAAAGATTGCTCACATCAAAAATCACTTATAACAGATCACCATAACAGATGTAATAATAATGAAAGAGTCTGAAATATTGAGAGAACTACCAAAATGTGACACAGAGACACGATGTGAGCACATGCTGATAGAAAAATGGCAGTCAGAGACTTGCTCCATGCAGGGCTGCCACAAACCTTCATTTTATTAAAAAAAAAAATCTGCGAAGTGCAATAAAATGAGGTTTGCCCATACTAGTTGATTTTTCTGGTATAAATGCTAGTCTACTGCTGTGGGAAGTTGTATCACAGGATCTGTAATTTTCTCTATCATTTTTATCTCTTAAGCCTCCCTTCCAAGACAAAACCCTGGCCAAAAACATCAGTGTTTGATCTAATTCTCCCTCTTCTCTGGGGTTGATCTCCCTCCCCATCTTTTAATTGCTCTTCTAACTTTCATTAAATACATTAAGTACTTTAGTTACGTAGCAAAAGCTGGAAATTAATGAAGAAAAAGTAAATATTCAAAACAAAGAAAGGTAAAAAGACCTTTCTATGCCCAGAAGGAATATCTTCAGGCTTTCATAAAGGAGTCTAAAGGAAGAAATGAGATATAAAGGCATTACCACCCTAGGGCCTCTGGGTAGTTTCAGCAACAGAATATCTGTCCTGACATTCCTGGTGCCCTCTCACCCCACAGAGCCTCACTTCTAGAATTCTAGACTCACTTTTTGCTTGGTAGCTGCTCTCCTGCTCTTTATGACTCATTGTGACTTTCTTTCCTCCAGTTCCATATATCTTTTGAAGGCCACCAGGAGGCATGGCCTCTCAGTCTACATCCTATGAGTTGCCTTTCAGATTCACTTGAGGGCATTATTTGAACCTCATGAAGGGATCACTTGATGTGGCTGCACTTTATAATTAGTTTAATACCTCATTACTGAATCCCTTTTCTGTGATTAGGTCTATAAAAGACCATTTTCCTTACATACATAAAACCAAATGTGTCTCTATTTTTATAAATTACATTGAGAACCTCTATTTCACAGAATGATAGAGTTAATAAAGACCTTACATCTCAATTAGTCCAATACCATGTTATTCAGTTAAGGTGTGTACCAGGGAGTCTATATTCTTTAAATTGTACCATTGTCCCCAAATGACTCTGGCTACTATAAATTATATCCAATGTTTGCCCGTCAATGGTGACCAAGGGGAGAAAATATAACCAAGGTCCTGTCCTCTTTTAAATAGTACAATTAGCATTTGATTCTAATGGTAGATGTCACTATTCTGACACTCTGAACTGCTATTTCTGAAGTGTTTTTTCAGACTTTGTCTTAAGATTGCTAAGAAGTACTATCTGAGAAATAATAGCAATGATGCCAGATAGTTTAATTTGAAATATATTAGATCTTCTAATATTTACCTTATTTTTGACACTACTAAGGAGGTTGAAATATAAAATGGGAATACATTTCTTCTGGTTTTTCCCCCCTGGGGTAAATGTTTTGTTTTGTGTTAATATACTAAGATATAATAGTAATAGCTCACATTTATGTAGCACTTACCAAGTGATGCTATCAGGTAAGTAGTATAGGCATTACTATCCACATTCTACAGATTAGGAAAGTAAGACCCAGTACAATGCAATGATTTGAACATAGTCACATAGTCAGTAAATGTTAAAGACTCCATCCCAGGTCTATTGACTTTTTCCAGTGCTCTTTCTATTATACCACAGTGTTTCTTATCCATAAAAGCAATAATATTATTGTGCATAGTCTTAGAGAGTTCTTAGTCCTAGCTGATTTCCTAATTCCTGGCTCTGGAAACAGTAATCAAATCAACACTCACATTCTTGGAAAAAGTGGGTCAACGGGGGGCAGCTAGGTGGCAAGTGGATAGAGCACCAGCCCTGAAGTCAGGAGGACTTGAGTTCAAATTCGGCCTCAGACCAAACATTTGACACTTACTAGCTGTGTGACTCTGGGCGAGTCACTTAACCCCAACTGCCTAAAAAAAAAAAAAGAAAGAAAGAAAAAAAGAAAAAAGAAAAAGTGGATCAATTTCCCTCTGACTCTCCTTATTCCTGCAGCTTCCTAGACCCAAACACTCCTCTGGAGCCATCATGCCCCTGTATGTGTTGTCTTCCCTGAATAGAATGGTAAGAATCTTGAGGATGAGAACTGTCTTGCTTTTTATATTTGTATCCCCAGTGCTTAGCACAGTGCCTGGCACATAATTAGCACCTAATAAATGCTTGATTACTTATTCATTCATTCATTTATGCAGAAAAACCTGCTACAACAGTTCTTCTTGGTGGTCATTTAGTATACTCATGGTAATTCCAAATATCAGAAAACTCATAAGGCAGTACAGTCTACCTCAGGACATTTCTCCTCCTTAAACAGGCCTTCATAATGGACCAAAATCTGCCTTCCGGTACGTCGCCTTCTCAGATGAAGCTCTGATGAAGTCTAACTGCTCTTCTGCGTGGAATCCTTCAAATATTTGAATATAGCTCTCATTCCAGTTTGGAGTACTTGACTATCAAGTCTCTGAAAGACAAAAAAAGACAGGCCCACTTTAGGTAGAGGTTGATTTGTTCTCCTTAGTTCAATTCAGAGATTATTTGGTTTTTGTATTTTTCCCCCTCTTTAAAAGTATATTGACCTGATAGTTTGTTTCGAATAAGCTTAAACTGAAAATCTGAGATTGAGCTGTTAGTTTACAAATGGACAAGTCTTCAT
The DNA here is from genome assembly GCF_900497805.2 of Vombatus ursinus. Taxonomy (NCBI): domain Eukaryota; kingdom Metazoa; phylum Chordata; class Mammalia; order Diprotodontia; family Vombatidae; genus Vombatus; species Vombatus ursinus. Next base: position 62,378,224 of record NW_020954590.1, read on the forward strand.
AGATAGGCCACAATATATAAGTATTGAAGACAAATAAATTGCTTAGAATTAAAATGGCAACAGAGCCAAGACTAAAATACATTTCTAAGTTAAATAAGATCATCAATTTAGGGCTAGATGGAACCTTAGATAACATTTAATCCTACCCTTTATTTTACAGATAAGAAAACTGAAGCCCAAAGATGTTGCAAGACTTGCTCAAGATCACACATGTTATGTCAGGGGCAGGATTTTAACCAGTCTTTTCACTCCAGAGCCAATGCTCTTTCCATGGTACTATGATACTTATTTTCAGTGGCCCCACAGAGAACTTTTATTCTATTAAAGAATTGATTCAAGTGGGACAGAGTTGAAATGTTTTAAAATTTTAAAATTTTAGAAACCCAGTGGAATTAGAATATTTTTTTCCTGAAATAGACTAAATGTCAGAATCCCATCTTTAAACCAAACATTAAAATGCTAATCAGTATATTTTGACCATGTTTTTAACAATTTATTCTATACTCACCTCCTTCTATAGGTATTATTTCTACAGGGCAGTAGTCCTTTGTTTATCTCCTTTCTTTACCAAATGCCATGTTCCTGTAACATATAACCCTTAGATTCCCTAACTTCTTGTGCTACTGGTAGGAATAAAATCTGTGATCATGGATTTTATTCCTATAATTATGATATATTTTATCATACTGGCATCGACATTGCACTATCACTCTACTGATATCACAAATTCTAAAGCTACATGATTAGATGATGATGGGGGAGCAGAAGACAAAGACTGTAATGTTATAGTAACTACCTATTACTTATCATTTTACATAATAGTTCAATTTTGCTGATATAATACAAAATCCTACGAGTTTGTTATTGGGGAAGGGGAGCAGTGAAAGGCAAGAGAAACAATTATATCCAAAATGAGCTGCTACAACTTCCCAGGTTATTTCAGGGCCCATCAACTCTTTAAAATAATTGGAAGATTGACTGATAACAAATTAGTGTGTTTATGTGATTTCTATAGTGTAAATTAATCTCATTACCAGTTCCCTCAATAACTGCCTTACCACATTTCATGATTAAGCTATAGAGGAAATGGTAATGTTAGACAGCATGATAATTGCAAATGCTACCCCATTAACACTGTTCTTATCTCACACAGTAACAATTTACATTGACATATCACTGAATTCAGACTGCATATTTCTTGGAAAATGTAGTCTTACTAATTTTCATTAGTTAATAAAGCTTATAAAAAGAAGATATCATTTAAGGGGGCAGAGAATCCTGGGGGTGGATTAAAACAGGAAGAAAATTGCTGACTTTTCTTGTGGATTTAAGACTGGGCTTAAGAAAAATGTTAAAGGCATCTCATCTTCAATATCCACTCTACTTTTTGCTACCTCCTTTCAGGGTATTCCCATGACAGGTTCCCAGTGCTCTCATTCTGTGCCCTCACCTCTCAGGCCCCACAATGCAATGCTGCCATCACCACCACCATCCCCAGATCCTTGGGCAGTGAATGCCTAGTGGCCCAGACCTTTTCTTCTTTCTCTTATCCCAATCACCTCTTCCTCAAAACTTACCTTCTTTGTGCCTTGATTTCCACCTGAGGTCCTGATTTCCACTTTTAACTTACCCATATAGCCATGTTGGTTGTTACTAATTGTAATATGTGATCCCTTCCAGTTATCACATTTACAAATTAATGGAACAGTACTTGACTATATCAGAGTAACTTCAATGTTGGGAATTTCAGGCACTGTGGCCAGTGGCTCTATTTGGGATATTCCTCAAATGAAGTAATGTAAATATCTGTCTCTTTTGTCTTTACACAAGGCAGGGACCCCTTCTTGGAACTCAAAAACTCTTTCTATTTATGGTATAGCCTTGCAATTTAGATACATTATTGAAATTTTGTCTATGTAATTTTACCCTTTTGGATAAGATGGAGAAATGTAATCATGATGATAGTATAGTGAGGTGAATTTAATTATTTGGTAGTCATCATCATCATCATCATCGTCAGGTGGCAAATTTGTTGTCACCAAAACTATTCATAAAATATCTACTATGGCATTTAGTGATTTATCATCTGCATTGGTGAAGAGTATACCCTCAGAGATATAAGATTGTGTCTCTTGATATAATTGAAGTAAAAAAATGATAGAATTATTGTGGGAGTGGGGGAAACAGGGCAGAGAGATGTTCTATTTTATTATTCTTATTCCACATTTCCAACTGCACCAATTTAGACTGCCATCAGCAACCTGACAATGTACCTAATTCTCATAAGCATGGCCAACTTTGAGATTTATCATTATTTATTTATACTTGTTTGGTGAGCATAAGATGAGGCTCCATTGTTGTTTTAATTTCCAGCTCTGTCATTTTTGTGAAGATGAACATTTTTAAAATATTTCCTTGTTTCGTGAGAATCATCTATTAATGTCACTTTACCCCTTGTCCTTTAGAGAAAATATGTTGTCCTTCCAGATTCATGTCAGTTCCCTATAAATTTAGAAGTTAAATTTTTCTGGTGTGCGCCTTCTTAAAATGTAGGCAGCTTTATTGGATCAAAGCATTAAATTATCTGAAAAGAGAAATAACCCTATTAGTTGGCTAACACATTAGCATGATTAGTTTGCCTGTGACAGTCCATTACCACTTTTAATCCTTGTGTCAAAAAGGAAAAATAACGACAGAAAGGGCTAAGGTTACTTTTTAAAGAGTGTTAACTTCTATTGATTGGCAGCTCCAACCCTAGAAACTAGTAATAAAATCTAGGGGAATTATATCCACATCATTTCCCTTATCAACTATTTAATAATTTTTTCCATAAGACAAAAAAACTAAAAACAAAAACCAGCTATTCTGCATCTGGCTGTACAAGAAGTTCTGAACCCATTTGTTTGTCCATATTTCTCTTTTTTCTCCACAAAAATTATGTATCAAAATTTTGCTAAAATCAAAAAAGGACATAAAGTTGAATGACCTATGACCAATGCCGTATTCTCAACAAAGCCATGCTGTTCCTTCACAATCAATCACTATTTCCCTTTCTAGATTTTCGCTAACCATCTCTTTAATCACCCATTCGAGAATTTTCTCATGGATCAAAGTCATACTTATTTGCCAAATAGTCTGTATGCTATATTTCCATTCCTCTTTTGAAAATTATCTCTATGGGGGCAGCTAGGTGGCGCAGTGGATAGAGCACCAGCCCTGAAGTCAGGAGGACCTGAGTTCAAATCCAGCCTCAGACCAAACACTTAACACTTACTAGCTGTGTGACCCTGGGTAAGTCACTTAATCCCAATTGCCTAAAAGTTTTAAAAAAAAAGAAAGAAAGAAAATTATCTCTATGAAGAGATAGATAGATATACATACATGTTGTTTTCCCTAATATACTATAAGTTCCTTGAGAACAGGCATTGTTACATTTTTTTTAACCTTTGTGTCCCCAGCATTGAGCACAGTTCCTGGTACTTATCATCATCAGTGTCCGTGAAAAGAATTTAATAACACACACAGAACTAAGACTACTTTGCTAGACTGTGAAGAAATATCTTTTAGGCTATAGAAAGAGCTATTCTTTTTTTATAAGTTTTTAAAAATAAGTTTTGATTAGTATATTTTTTTACATAATTCCTACCAGTATCCCTTCAACTTCCACTCCCAGAAAGCCATCACTATACAACAAGTCCTATATAATAAATTTATATTTAATGTACAATATTTATAGACCTACTTCTGCACAGGGTTAGGGGAATTTCTTTTTTTCATTTCTTTTCTTTCAGTCCATGCTTGTTCTTCATAATTTTGCAACAATCACTTTTGATTTGTTTTCTGGTTATTCTTTTGCTATAGTCATTGTGTACATTGTTCTTTTGGCTCTGTTTACTTCACTGCATCTGTTCATGGAAATCTTTCTATGCTTCTCTGTGTTCATCACATTCAACATTTCTTATGACCCAGTAATTTTCCATTACATTTATGTACCACAGAAATCTTTTTTTAATTCTGTAAATTTTTTATTCATTTTAAACTTAAATACAAAAAGAGAAAAAAAAGAGAACATTTCCATGTACATAGCAGAACATGAGAAGTTTCAATATAAAATTTAAAAAAATCTCCATTTCAAGAAAAGCGACATTATACACTACATGATGTTTTCAAAACTACCCAGCTTTTCTTTGCTTCCTTCTAGGTTTCCTTTTGTTTCTGCTGTGTACTTTTTACTTTATTTTTTTTCTCTCTCTCCCCTCCACCCACCCTAAAGATGGCTACAATTAAATATGCATATATATGTACACACATACACACATATACACACACAGGTATCTATCAACACATATACACTCATACACATATATGTAAAAGTATATTATGCATATTTCTATTTACCATCTCTTTCTTTGGTGGTGGATAGCATCTTTATTCCTAGGCCCAATTCTTTCCTTGTTTTTCTAGATCAGCCAGTTCACCATTTCCTACACCACAGCAGTATTCCAACACAATTACATTCTATCTGAGAGATTGTCTATGAAAGTTTTTTTCCCCAATTTTCTGCATTCCTTCTATTCTTGGCTACATAGGTTTTATTTGTACAAGAAATTTTTTAATTTAAAATAATCAAAATTATGTATTTTACACTTCAGCAGTGCTCTTGCCTTATAACATACTTAAGGTCTGATACAGCTGCATCTCCTTTCTTCATATCTTTTTTTCCCTAGTTTCATTGAAATCCCTTTTGTTCTTCCAAATGAACTTTGTTACCATTTTTTTCTAACTCAGGAAAATAATTTTTAGCAATTTAATTGAGATGGCATTGAATAAAATAGGGAAGTTAGATTCTCTTTTTTTATTATACTGGCTTTACCTATCCATCAACAAGAAATATTACTCCAATTATTTAAATCTGACTATGTGTATAAAAAGTGTTTTGTGTTTATGTTCATGTAGTTCCTGCATCTTTTTTGGCAGGTATACTCAGGTATTTTATACTGTCTAGTTATTTCGAATGGCCTAAAATAATATTGAATAATATTGGTGACACATAGTACAATTTCCTTATTTTCTCTTTCAATCAAATGTATTTTTAAAATAGTGTTTTATTTTTTCCGATTACATGTAAAGATAGTTTTCAAAATTCATTTTTTATAAGATTTTGAATTCCAAATTTTTCTCCCTTCCTCCCTCCCCTCCTCCTCCCTAAGATGGCAAACATCTGATATAGGTTATATATATGCAATCATGTTAAACCTATTTCCACATTAGTCACATTGTGAAAGAAGCATTGGAATAAAAGGAGAAAACCAAGAGAAAGCAAACAAAGAACAAAAAAAAAAAGTGAAAATACTATGCTTTTACCTGCATTCAGACTCCATATTTCTTTCTCTGGACATGAATGGAATTTTCCATCATGAGTCTTTTGGAACTGTCTTGGATCAATTGCCGAGAAGAGCTTATCATATTAAGTTTATCATAATTGATCATCACACAGTCTTGCTATTACTGTGTACAATGTTCTCCTGGTTCTTCTCACTTCACTCAGCATCAATTCATATAAGTCTTTCCAGGTTTTTCTGAAATCTACTTGCTCATCATTTCTTATAGCACAATAGTATTCTGTTACATTCATATACCACAACTTCTTCAGCCATTCCTCAATTGATGGGCATCCTCTCAATTTCCAATTCTCTGCCACCACAAAAAGAGCTGCTATAAATATTTTTGTACCTTTGCGTCCTTTCCCTTTTTTATGATTTCTTTGGGATCCAGACCTAGTAGTAATATTGCTGGATCAAAGGGTATGCGTAGCTTTATAGCCCTTTGGGCATAGTTCCAAACTGCTCTCCAGAATGGTTGGATCAGTACACAATTCCTACAACAGTACATTAGTATCCCAATTTTCCCACATCCCCTCCAAAATTCATCATTTTCCTTTTGTTATATTAGCTAATCTGATAGGTGTGAGTTGGTACCTCAGAGTTTTTTTAAATTTGAATTTTGCTGATCAATATAATTTAGAACATTTTTTCCTATCCCTATAGATAGCTTTGATTTCTTTATCTGAAAACTGCCTGTTGTATCCTTTGACCATTTATCAATTGGGGAATGACTTGTATTCTTATAAAATTGACTCAGTTGTCTATATATTCAAGAAGTGAGGTCTTTACCATAGATATCTCATATAAGAAAAATTTCCCCAGTTTTCAGCTTTCTTTCTAATTTTGATTGTGATGGTTTAGTTTGTGCAAAATCTTTTAAATTTTAAATAATCAAAATGATCCATTTTATATTTTGTAATTCTCTGTATCTTGTTTGGTCCTAAATTTTTCTCTTATCTCTAGATCTGATAGGTAAACTATTCTACACTCTTGTAATTTGGTTATGGAATCACTTTTTATGTCTAAGTCATGTACCCATTTTGACCTTATCTATCTTCATATACACTGTGAGTTGTTGGTCTAAACCTGGTTTATGCCATACTGTTTTCTAGTTTTCCCAGCAGTTTTTGTCAAATAATGAGTTTTTGTCCCAAAAGCTTGGACATTTGGGTTTATCTAACACTAGATTACTGTGGTCATTTACTACCATGTTGTGCACCTAATCTATTCCACTGATCCACTCTATTTCCTAGCCAGTACCAGATGTTTTGATAATTGTTGTATTATAATACAGATTGAGCTCTGTTACATCTAGGCCACCTCCTTTCACATTTTTTTCATTGCTTCCCTTGATATTCTTGACCTTTTGTTTTTCCAAATGAATTTTGTTACTATTTTTTCTAGCTCTATAAAATAATTTTTGGTAGTTTGATTAGTATGACAGTGAATAAGTAACAAATTAATTTAGGTAGAATTGTCATTTTTATTTATGATTTATGTCATTTATGATTGGCTATATATATATCATATTTGATTGACTCAGCCTACCCATGAGCAATTAACGTTTTTCCAGTTGTTTAAATCTGACTTTATTTGTGTGGAAAGTGTTTTGTAATTGTATTCATATAGTTCCTGCCCAAGTATTTTATATTGTCTACAGTTATTTTAAGTGGAATTTCACTATTTCTTGCTGCTGAACTTTCTTGGTAATTTGTAGAAATGCTTTTGATTAACACAGTTTATTTTGTATCCTGCAACTTTGCTAAAATTGTTAATTATTTCAACTAGTTTTTAGTTGATTCTCTATGTTTCTTTAAGTATACCATCATATCATCTGCAAAGAGTGATAGTTTTGTTTCCTTGTTGCCATTCTAACTCCTTCAATTTCTGTTCTCTTATTGCTATATATAGCATTTCTAGTACAATATTGAATAATAGTCTTGATGATAGAAATCCTCGCTTCACCCCTAATCTTATTGGGAAGGCTTCTAGCTTATCCCAATTATAGATCATGCTTGCTGATGGTTTTAGATAGATACTACTTATCATTTTAAGGTAAGTTCCCTTTATTCATATGCTTTCTAGTGTTTTTGAATAGAAGTGGGTGTTCTAGTTTTGTCTAAAGCTTTTTGTGCATCTATTGAGATAATTATATGATTTCTGTTGGTTTTGTTATTGATATGGTTAATTATGCTGATATTGATTATTTTTCCTAATAATGAACCCATCCTGCATTCCTGGTATAAATTTCCCCTGGTCATAGTATATGATCTTTGTGATATATTGTTGTAAGCTCCTTGCAAGTATTTTATTTAAAATTTTTGCATCAATATTCATTAAGAGAATTGTCTATAGTTTTCTTTTTCTATTTTAGCTCTTCCTGATTTAGGCATTAGCACCATATGGATATTGTAAGGACTCTGCCTATTTTTCCAAATAGTTTATATAGTACTGGCATTAATTGTTTTTTTAATGTTTGGTAGAATTCAGGAGCTCATTGATGGTTTGTTTAATTTCTTTTTCTAAGATTTGATTACTTAAGTATTCTATTTCCTCTTTTGTTAATCTGGGCAATTTACATTTTTGTAAATGTTCATCCATTTAATTTAGGTTATCAGATTTATTGGCATATAATTGGGGGAAATAGTTCTTAATAATTGTTTTAATTTCCTCTTCATTGGTGGGGAATTCACCCCTTTCATTTTTGATACTGGTAATTTAGTTTTCTTCTTTTCTTTTTTTAATCAAATTAACCAATGGTTTTTCTATTTTATTGTTTTCTCCCCCATAAAACCAGCTTATAGTTTTATTTATTAGTTCAATAGTTTTCTTACCTTCAGTTTTATTTACCTCTCCTTTGCTTTTCTGGATTTCCAATTTGATGTTTAATTGGGGATTTTTAATTTGTTATTTTTCTAGTTTTTTTAGTTGCATGTCCAACTCATTGATCTGCTCTTTCTCTATTTTACTAATTTAAGCATTTAAAGATATAAATTTTCTCATAAGCACTGCTTTAGCTGCATCTCATATATTTTGGCATGTTGTCTCATTGTTATCATTCTCTTTAATGAAATTACTGATTATTTCTATTTGTTCTTTGACCCATCTGTTCTTCAGGATTAGATTATCTAATTTCTGATTAAATTTAATCTTTCTACTGCCCTTTCTTGAATGTAATTTTTATTGCATCATGACATGAAAAGGATGCATTTAATATTTCTGCTTTTCTGCATTTGGTTGTGAGGTTTTTATACCCTAATATATGGTCAGTTTTTGTGTAGGTGTCATGTACTGCTGAGAAAAAGGCATATTCCTTTCTATTTTCATTTAATTTTCTCCAGAGATCTATCATATCTAACTTTTCTAGGATTCCATTCACCTCCTTAACTTCTTTCTTGTTTATTTTTTTGTTAGATTTATCTAGTTCTGAGAGGTAAAAGTTGAGGTCCCCCAGTAGCAAAGTTTTATTGTCTGTTTCCTCCTGTAATTCACTTAACTTCTTTAAAAATTTAGGTGCTACACCATTTGGTGCCTATATGTTTAGTATTGATATTACTATGGTTCCTTTTAGCAAGATATAGTTTCCTTCCTTATCTCTTTTCCTTAGATCTATTTTTACTTTTACTGACCAATGCTAATTTTGTTGTTGCTGTTGTTTTTGGTGAGGCAATTGGGGTTAAGTGCCTTGCCCAGAGTCACACAGCTAGTGAGTGTTATGTGCCCCATCCAATTCTAATTTTTAAAGAGTTATTTTTTTCAGTGAAGTTTTGTACTTCTTTTACTATTTGACCAATGTTGACTTTTAAGGAGTTGTCTTCTAAAGAGGAAACAAAAGAAGAAGAATCCGAGGAGTCCGATGATGACATGGGCTTTGGTCTGTTTGACTAAATATTTTTTGTAACATTAAATAAAAAGCTTAACTCAAAAAAAAAGTTGTCTTCTTCAATATTTTTTGTGCCTCTTTTACCAAACTGTTGTCTTTTCACAATTTTCTTGTATAGCTCTTGTTTTATTCCCTTAATTTTTCCTCTATAACTCTAATGTATAAAATAACTTTTTTTTTTTGCTCATTCTAAATCTCTTTCTTCTAGGAATTCCTCTTCTAGGAATTCTTATTGGGCTTATTCCAATCTTCATTTTTTCTTTGAGTTTTTACTTGTAGGTATTCTCAAATTGTTGTCTTCTGCTGAGTTTGTGTCTTTAGCTTCCCTGTTGCCATAGTAGTTTTTTATGGTCAGGTTCTTTTTTTTGTTGTTTGTTTATTTTCTAGACTAATTATTGACTTTGGATTTTGTTAGAGTTGGGCTCTAATTATTTCTGGGGATGGGGTAGGGTGATTGTACAACCTAAGCTTCTGTCTTTTATGTCCATGCTTCCAAAGTAGTGTGATCTAGGGAGAGGTGTGGTCACTTTCTTTCTAGTCTGTGCTCTGATCCTTATACAGATAGTGCACTAGCTTCCTCACCACTGCTCTTCTCCACCCCAGAATTATGATCTGGAATTGGGTAGAGGGCTGGAATTTTTGTTAAAGTTGTTGTAGAGTGTGTTAGGAGATCTCAATAAGAATGCTATCTTCACTCTGTCATCTTTGCTCTGCCCTCATAAAACATAATTTTTTAAAAGGTGAATAGGGGACACTAACCGAGAGATGAGGGACAGCTATGTGGTGCAGTGGATAGAGTACTGACCCTGGATTCAAGAGGACCTGAGTTCAAATTTAGCCGCAGACACATAACACTTACTAGCTGTGTGACCCTGGGCAAGTCTCTTAACCCCATTGCCTAAAGAGAGAGAGAGAGAGAAAGAGAGAGAGACAGAGAGAGAGAGAAAGAGATGAGGAAAACTTGCATGTAGGCAGTGATTTTAAAAACTTCTGTGTTGGGTAAGAGGAATGGAAGACCCTGTTCTGGGCACATCATATGGGCTTTGAGCCAACATGGGGCCATCATTAGGATCTCAAGTATGATTATTGCTATTGACCTATTATGTACCCTGCTTAGAAAGAAGGTGACTCTAGTGAATGAGCCACTGCCAGAAGTGGAGAACAGTACTTGGTGGAGAAGCAGCACAGAGTAACACCTGTTGGGGAAAAGGTCTGGCAGACAGAAGTGTAATGATGTCATTAGAAGACATTAGCAACTTTGTAGTGTCAGAGGCATGTTATCCTCCATATGTGTGCCTTAGTCACATGAATTCTGTGTGTGGATGTCCCACACATAATTCCTATACAGGTTCACTCTTCCCAGTGAGTATGTAGATACTTGTGGAAGAGTAAGTTTAAGATTTATGGGAGCAAATGAAATTTTCTGTGGTTTATTTAGTGTTATTTAATTCAAATGACTTTCTATGAACTAAGTGTATCATTTGGCTAACTGGTTAAAAAAAAAAGAAAGTATAACAGATTGGGCTTGTTAGCTCTGGTTTAGAGAAGATTGTAATTCACATGATACCTAGAACCTGGGGTAGCTAATTGCATGATCCTTGTGAAAGGGTAAGGGGTATCATGGTCTACATAATAATAATAGAGCTTATAATAGCTAAATAAATGGCTACATGAAGTTTAAATGAAATATGGCCCTTCTACATCATAAGGCTTACATTTATAATTTTTATATATATATAATATATAATCATAATATAGAATAGATTGTAGGAGTGTAATAGATGTGAAAATTTATGTGAGATCCAAAAAAACCTCATTTCCATCTGTTGGGAGATCATGGAAAACTTTCTGTTAGAAATGGCATTTGAGCTGAACCTTGAAGAATGACTAAGATTTTAAAGGGCAGAGCTGGGGTTGCAGAAAAGAGACTTCTGGCATAGGGAATGGGTGAAAAGCAACACAGAGATGGAAAACATGGAAAAGAGAGTTAGAGAGTTAAGATTTAGATTATGGAACTTAACCTACATATACACAAAGGAACAAACAAATATAGCTGGTCTCCCAGGAATACTTGAAGACTTCAGCCCTAGAGTTGTTCATAATATCGAACTATATCAAGGCCTTTCATCTCCATTCATCTTTTCCCAGAATAGGGTCCAATGACCGAGTGAAATCCGAAGGCAAAGAGCTCCAAGTAACTAGCCCAACGTATTCCTTTAGTAACTTATAAATTATGAATATGTAGGGACCGTGAGGTGGCACAGTGGATAGAGCACCAGCCCTGGATTCAGGAGGACCTGAGTTCAAACCCAGTCTCAGACACATAACACTTATTAGCTGTGTGACCCTGGGCAAGTCACTTAACCCCATTGTTCAACCAGAAAAATAAAATAAATTTTAAAAAATTATGAATATGTAATATGAAACTTCAAGCTTTCCTTGATCTGTAGGAAAAGCAAACAAGCTACAAACCTTTTTCAGTAGTAGCAAGCAGCTTCTGGCCATTTATACAAAGAGAAAGACTTTAGTGGCAACAACTTCCATTAAAATTAATTACTATGAGTATAAATTATAACATTAGGAAAAAAAAAAAACAAAGGATCTGATGGGGACTAGTTACATCTACTCGATTTTTAATCCTGGTTGATTTTCCTATAGTCCCCATCTGGAAGTTATAGAGATGGGCATGCTCTGAAACACACATGTAATAAAGGTCCTATTCAACTTTAGAACCTCTTGCTACCCCAAATTCAATGTGGAGTATTTGGGCCATTCACAATTATGTAAATAGGCCTCAAATCCCCATCCAGTGCCTTCTCTATCGAAAGACAAGGTAAAAACCATAAAACAAATAGCAAAGCATTAAATTAGGACTGATGAACAAAATAAGTAACAAGGGAAAATCAAGAAGAATCATACTCTATCCACATGTATGAAATGATAAAACATATTAATTCTTCAGGGGACTGAGAAGAACTGGTGAGTTCTGCCTTGAATTTCTGCTACTATGGCAAAAGTCTCTGCCTCCTAACAATTTTATGGGAGGGGTTAGATTTTGTATTTATTCAGTATTTAATTTTTCCCAGTTACATGTAAAACCAATTTTTAGCAGTTGTTTTTAAAACTTTTGAATTTCAAGTTCTCTCTGTTCTCCCTCTCCACTCCCTCGTCATTGAGAAAGCAAGCAATTCCATATAGGCTATATATCTGTAGTCATGCAAAACATATCCATGATGGTGATGTTGTGAAAGAAAACATAGACCAAAAAAAAAAAAAAAACTCAAGAAAAATAAAGAAAGTTAAAAAAAAAAAGTATGCTTCAATCTGTATTCAGACACCATCAGTTCTTTCTCTGGGAATAGATAGCATTTTTCATCCTAAGTCCTTCAGAGTTGTCTTGGATCATTGTATTGCTGAGAATAGCTAAGTCATTCACATCTGATCATCTTACAATATTGCTGTTTCTTTGTACCCAGTATATTTCACTTTGCATCAACCCATTTCTGAGAGAATCCTGCTCGTCATTTCTTATAGTACAATAGTACTCCATCATAATTACATACCAGAACTTGTTCAGCCATTCCCCAATTGATAGATTTTAGAGGTTGTAAATTCTACTAATAAAACTGTCATTCAAAATAAGTGAGTAATTAACAAAGAGGTAGGGGCATAACCAGGACAATTTACTGTCTCCAAAGTCAAGAGAAGAGAGATATCCAGGGGGATAAAAGTAATAATAATAATAATAATGATAATAAATAATAATAGCTTACATTTATATAGTACTTTAAGATTTTTGCAAAACATCTTACAAATATTATCTCATTTTATCTTTCCAACAACCCAGCGATGTAGGTGCTATTATACCTATTTTAGAGATGAGAAAACTGAGGCAGACAGAGGTTAAATCACTTGCACAGGGTCAAACAATTGGGAAGCATCTGAGGCTGGATTTGAATTAGTGTCTTTCTGACATCAGGTCCAGCACTCTATCTCCTGTGCCACCTAGTGGTCTAGGATGAAAACTCCATCAGAAGCCAAAGAGGTGTAAAGGAGGATGAGGGATAAAGAAAAAGTCATGCATTAGATTTGGTCACTAGAATGTCTTTGATAATCTTTGAAGGTAATAGTGGTGTGAACAAATACTAAGGTGTGAGGCATTCAGGAGAGAGTAGATATGTAGTGTGTGAATGATGGCATGAGGCTTATTCATTCATTCTTTCATTTCTTTCATTCAATTCAATAATATTTTTAAGCATCTGCTATGTACTAAGATACAAAAACAAAAATGAAACAATCGTTTTCCTCAAGGATCTTACCCCAAAAAAATTAATAATAAAGAGGAGATGGGACTCCATATCTTGAATAGAATAAAAGAATCAAGCAAAGCCTTTTTATTTTATTTTATTATTAGCATTAAGGAGAACTGAGTGTGTTTGTAGACAAATCGAAAGGGAAAGATTGAAGATGTATGAGGGCATGACTACTAGATTGAGATCATTGAGGAGCGGAAAGAAATGGGATCAAGGTAATGGTAATGGAATTCTCTTTACTGAGGACTAGAGATAACTCTTACTAGGTGACACTGCTGTTCTGAGAAATGGAAGGAGACTGAGGCATTCTGGTTCCAGTCTTCTCTGCAAAACAGGGGACTGTGTGTTCTGCTGTAGGTGTGGCAGTCAGGATTCTGTTGGGAATGAGAAGAAAAACAAAAGCTTTAGCACAGTAGCTACCAGGAATGAGTACAGTAAAAGAATTGTTGAATAGAACAGAGGGACCATTAGAAGTTATAGGCCACGCCCAGAGGCAGTCTGGTATAATGGATGGTATGATACATTTGAAATCAGGAAGATATGAATTCAAATCTTGCCTCAGATACGTACTAGCTTCACAAACCTGAGAAAATTATAACCTGCCTGAGCCTCAGTTTCCTTATTTGTAAAATGGAGATAATACTAGCACCTAACCCATAGGGTTATTAGGGCTCAAATGTGACTTAAATATATAGTGCTTTGCAAACCTGAGTGCTATATAAATGTCAGTAATTATCACTAAATAGCACCTAGTCAATTTTTTGAATTTGAAAAAAATTCCAGTGATTCTCAGTAGACTTGGAGTAGAATTGGGAATGATAGAATAAGGAGATAAGGATTTGAGGTTGGGAAAGATCAGTGGTAACAAAAGATTCTAGAAGAGCCATGATGAAATATACAACATATCCACTGTTTGATGATCTTGGCCTGTTCTCCAAAACAAATTAGAATTCCAATTTGACAAGTTTTATAAAATATCCCTTTGGGAGTTAACTTAGTATAACATAGAAGAAACTTTTTCCAAAAGGCCTTCTAAAGTGAATTTCTGCTTGTATTCACAGTTTTATAGATTTAAGTGGCTTAGCCTGGTGCCTGTAAGGATTTTGCAATCATTATTTGCTTAACAAAAGACTAAAGGAAAAGAAAAACTTAGAGCTTAAATGTTAGGAAGCTTCCAATTGCTGGCCAATCAGAATTAAAGACAATCTTCGAAATTACAGTGTAACACAAAATAAGCTCAAAAATCACCAACATTTCTGTGTATTATAACAAAACCCAAGAAGCAAAAATAGAAAAGGAAATTGCATTTCAAATAACTCCAAAATGCATAAAATATCTGAGGATTGACCTACCACAGCACATAAAAGCATTTTATAAATTTAATTACAAAGTCCTCCTTAAAGAAATAAAGAATACCTTAAATAACTGGAGGAATATTCAGTACTCATGGCTAGACTGTACCAATACAATAAAAATGGCAATACTACCAAATTTAATTTGTACTTTTAATACTATGCCAATCAAATTACCAAAGAGATATTTTATAGACCTTGATAAAATAACAAAATCTATCTGAAAAAAAATATCTACAATATCAAGGGAAATGATGATCAAGGGAAGAGTGATAGGGATGAATGAGGAATAGCACTTCCAGGCAGACCTCAAACTATATTATAACAGTCATTAAAACTATCTGGCATTGGTCAAAACATAGATTGATAGATTAATGGAACAAACCAGGCAAGGAAAAATCATAAACAATGGAACTCAATAACCCAGTGTTTGGTAAAATGTAAACCTGTCCTAGGAACAAAACTCCTTATTTGATTAAAAAAAACTTATGGGAAAACTGGAAAGCAATCTAAAAATAATTGGGCAAAGACCAACATTTTATACCTTCTCCATAATACATTCTAAATGGATCCCCTAATATTAAAGATCATACTATTAAAATTTAAGGCAGATCCTGTACCCCTCACAGCTTGGTTAGGAGATGTATTATTCTTAACCAAACAAGAAATAACAGCAACTGCAAAAGATAGATAGCTTTGATTACATGAAACTGAAAAGCTTCTATACAGATAACCTAAATGCATCTAGGATGAGAAGGGAAGTAGACAAAAAGGAAAAAAAAATCTTTGTATCAAACGTCTCTGACAAGAGTTTGATATTCAAGATATATAACCAATTTACATATATTATATGTGATATAAAATAACCATTCCCCAATAAATAACTGGTCAAAGGATAAAACAAATAGTTCACAAAAGAAGAATTGCAAAGTATTCACAACTCCATGAATGAATGCTTCAAATCTCTAATAACAAGAGAAATGCAAATAAAAACAACCCTGAGGTTCCATCCTATACCCTGCACATCAGCAAAGATGACAAAAAATAGCAAAATATTGGAGGGGTTGTGAAAATGCAGGCAAACTAACACATTATTGGTAGAGCTATAAAATGGTACAACCATTGAAAAGCAATTTGGAATTATTCAAACAAAGTTACTAGAATGTTCATACCCTTTGAACCAAAGATTTCATTACTAGACCTGTACCCCAAGGAAGTCATCACTAAGGAGAAAGTCCCCATACAGACCAAAATATATTTACAGCAGCATTTTTTGTGATAGCAAAGAATTGGAAGCAAAGCAAACACCCACTGATTAAGGAATGGTTTAACAAATTTTGGCACATGAAATAATAGAATATTACTGTGCTGTAGAAAAAAAATTATGTATGTGATGAGTACAGAGAAATGTAAAAAGATCTACATGAACTGATACAGAGTGAAATAAGCAGAGCCAAGTAATGGACAATAACTGTAACAATGTAAATAGAAGGAATAACTGCACACTAAAAAGATCAAAAGCAAATGTAACTAAATTATAAAGGTCAAGCAGAACTCCAATGAAGAAATTAAATGACACCCACAACTCACCTCTTAATGGAGGTAGGAGTTCCACAAGTGTTACATATCTCACGTGTTTTAGAATTTTTCAATTTTTCAGTCAGTTTTGCTGATTTTTTTCTTCTTTAAAATTATTTGTTATATGGGATGGCTCTCTGGGAGGAAGAGTTATGGCAGAGAGAAAGCAGTGACTTGCTGGAGCTCTCCCCGCAACCTCTCCAAATACCTATAAAAAATGGCTCTAAACAAACTCTAAAGCAGCAGAACCCACAAAAAGACAGAGTGAAACAAATTTCCAGCCAAAGATAGCCTGGATGGTTGATTGAAAAGGCATATCACACTAGGTGGGGAGAGGAGTGCAGTTTGGTGTGGGCGCGCAGGCCACAGAGACCCTGGAGCAGGCATCAGAGGACTGAATCACAGGCAGCTGTGGCAGTTTCCAGACTTCTCAATCCATGAACGCCAAAGACAATTTAGAAGGTCAGTGGGAAAAGTCTGTGACTATGGTGAGAGAGGAGCTAGGTCTCAGCCACCCCTGGGGCCACGGCTGTTTCCTGAGCTTTTGGCCCACAGACTGAGGGGGAATCGAGTTGCTGATCAGAGGGGGATTGCAGGGATCACTTTGCCATTGCTGAGGCAGGAATCTCTTGCTTAACTGGTGATTAGATCTGGGTCACAGTTCTGAGGGGCAGTCCTGGGGCGAGGAGGAGCACTGATGTGGTGAAGCTTCTTGTGGCGGAGGAGAGAAAACACCTTGTCCCTTATCATAGCACCTTGGAAGAACTGAAAATTTTCAGGTCCCTAGAAGTATCTCTGAAAATAGCTGTACAAACCCCCGAAGCTTGGAACAGTACATTCTGCACATTGGAATTAGACTTTTACTTTAACAAAGAGTTTAAAACTCAAGTAATTGGCCGGGATCATGAGTAAGCAGCGCAAAAAGAGTCAAACTATATTATCTTACTTTGGTGACAAAGAAGATCAAAACATACAACCAGAAAAAGACAATGAAGCCAAAGCTCCTACATCCAAAGCCTCCAAGAAAAATATGAATCAGTCCCAGGCCTTGAAAGAGCTCAAAAGGGATTTTAAGAAGCAAGTAAGAGAAGTAGAGGAAAAACTGAGAGTTTTGCAAGAAAATCATGAAAAACAAGTCAACAGCTTGCTAAAGGAGACCCCAAAAAATACTGAAGAAAATAACACCTTAAAAAATAGCCTAACCCAAATGGCAAAAGAGGTCCAAAAAGCTAATGAGGAGAAGAATGCCCTAAAAAACAAAATTGACCAAATGGAAAAGGAAGTCCAAAAGATTACTGAAGAAAATACTTCCTTAAAAATTAAAACAGAACAATTGGAAGCTAGTGACTTTATGAGAAATCAAGACACTGTAAAACAAATCCAAAACGATGAAAAATTAGAAAACAATGTGAAATATCTCATTGGAAAAACAACTGACCTGGAAAATAGATCCAGGAGAGATCATTTAAAAATTATTGGACTATCTGAAAGCCATGACCAAAAAAAGAGACTAGACATCATCTTTCAAGAAATTATCCAGGAAAACTACCCTGATATTTTAGAACCAGAAGGCAAAATAGAAATTGAAAGAATCCACTGATCACTACCTGAAAGAGAAGCCCAAAGGAAAACTCCTAGGAATATTGTAGCCAAATTCCAGAGTTCCCAGATCAAGGAGAAAATATTACAAGCAACCAGAAAGAAACAATTCAAGTATTGTGGAAACACAATCAGGATAACACAAGCTTTAGCAGCTTCTACATTAAGGGACCACAGGGCATAGAATATAATATTCCAGAGAGCAAAGGAGATAGGATTACATCCAAGAATCACCTACCCAGCAAAACTGAGTATAATCCTTCAGGGGAAAAAATGGTCATTCAGTGAAATAGAGGACTTTCAGGCATTCTTGATGAAAAGACCAGAGCTGAATAGAAATTTTGATTTTCAAATACAAGACTCAAGTGGAACATGAAGAGGTAAACAGGAAAGAGAAAATCATAAGAGACTTATTAAGGTTGAACTGTTTACATTCCTGCATGGAAAGATGATATTTGTAACTCATAAGACCTTTGTCAGTATTAGGGTAGTTGGATGGGAGGAAGAGTTAGAGGGATACAGAGCATAACTATGATGATATAAGAAACAGAAGACATCAATAAAAACTTTTTTAAAAAAGAAATTACAGTATAAGTCAGTGGGAAAATGTGATTCAATTTATAAAATTTTAATTTGTCAATAAATATCAGGCAGTATTTCTTGTATGAAATAATATAAATACCTTACCAAATCATTATTAGCTACTTTTAATGAGCATGAATAAGGTAATTTTTATTTTTAATTTATTTTTCAGTCATTGTTATTGTTCAGTCATGTCAAGCTTTTCATGAGCCTATTTGGGGTTTTCTTGGCAAAGATACTGGACTGGTTTGTCATTTCCTTTTCTTTTCTTTTCTTTTTTAAATTTAATTTATTTATTTTTAGTTTTCAACATTCACTTCCATAAGATTTTGAGTTGTAAATTTTCTCCATCTCCCACTTCTCCCCCTCTCGCAGACGGCATACTATCTGATATAGGTTCTACATATAAGCATATTTTCCCATTAGTCATGATGTAAAGAACAATTAGAACTAATGGAAGGAACCACAAGAATGAAGCAATAAAACAAAACAACAAAGGAAAAGGAGAGCAAATAGTATGCTTCCATCTGCATTCAGACTCCACATTTCTTTCTCTGTGTGTAGATAGCAATTTCCATCATGAATCTTTTGGAATTGTCTTAGATTCTTATGTTGCTGTAAAGAGCCAAGGTTATCAAAGTTAGTCATCCCATAATGGGGCTGTTACTGTGTACAATGTTCTTCTGGTTCTGCTCATTTCACTCTGCATCAGTTCATGTAAGTCTTTCCAGGTTTTTCTGAAGTCTGCCTGCTCATCATTTCTTATAGCACAATAGTATTCCATTATATTCATATACCACAAATTGTTCAGCCATTCCCCAATTGATGGGCATCCCCTCAATTTCCAATTCTTTGCCACCACAAAAATGTCATTTCCTTTTCCAACTCATTTTATAGGAAACTGAGGTAAACCAAGCTAAGTGACTTGCCCAAGGTTACACAGCTAGTAAGTGTCTGAGGCTGGATTTGAACTCAGGTCTTCCTGGCTCCAGGGCTGGTGCTCTATCCACTGTGCCACCTAGCTGCCCAACCTGCTGTTGGAATGTTAGGGGGTAGATTAATTAGGAGACCTCAAGGTTACTGTTAATTTTTAGTCCCTGAGAGTTTGGTCTCCCAATTTTGTATGTTTGTAATTTTAATGATCAGCTGTTTCTAGAAGTCATCTGGCCCTATGATAAGCCAGTGAATGCCACCTCAAACTCATACAGATCTGCTGTGGTGTTCAAAAGACAAAATTCAAGAGACATAATTTCTGGGTAATTTAATCATTTTATTAATAAGACCAGCATGCTTATTAATAAAAAGAGGTCAATGGCACTCTCAAATGCCAAAGACTTCCATGTTGGTGGGCTTATAGTTTCACCCTTGGAAGACCAGGTGTTCCTGAGAGTGACAATCAACTCTGATTGGTTAACAATTAATGAGGGAATTAATATTATAATGAGAGGCTGGCTATATTACAATGAGACTCTTGAGGTATGTGACTTGGATCATCCAAGTCTTTGTCAAAAAGACATCAATTTCCATTCACCTGTCTTACAAAAGGAAGAATCCACATTTTCCTAGACCTATGTGAGTAAACACAATGAGCAGGAATCCTCCCATTGGTCTAAGCTTAGGATTTCTTTTGCTGTTTGACTAGATCTTAGCCTGGGTAAATCTTTGAGCAAGATTTCCCACACTGGTTGACTTCTGGATGACGAAGTGGAAAAGGGGAAAAACCCTGGTTCTGATTCGATAATTAGTTATTAACACAAGAGAGAGAGAAATAATTATTTCTTTCACTGCCTTGTACTTGGAAGTCAGTATAAATCATTTGCACTAGGAAATATCTCTTTCCTGAAGGCAAGCCTACTTGGGAAACAAAATTAATATAGAAAGTTGTTTTGTGTATGTAACCCATATAAAGCTCCGAGGATTCTCATCCCAATTTATACTCCTCTTGATGAATCATGTACCGTAGAATAAGGCTCCGTTAGGGTCTTAGAAATATCTCTGGGAGCAGGAGTATTTTTTTCTAATTCTAGCCACTTGAGCCCTCATTCTAGGGTGTTCTTCCCAATATCAGTTGTCAGTGATTAGCACCCTAGTATCATTTAACCAATTAACATCAATTGTCTTTTACAAAGAGATATTTACTAAGAATCTATAGAAAGCATGGAAGTATAGCCATTTGTCTCTAGCACCTGGTGCCCTCTTCCCCCTCTACCATCTCAGTCCTTGGTATTAAAGCAATTTCTACAAAGTCTTTACCTCACTAAGTTCATTTCTGAATGCATCATGGCCAACAGATAAGTCCCTTCCTATTGTAGGGCATTTCGGTATCTTGGTGACCGAGTCAGTCCATGGCTGAGTTAACTCCCAGTTCCTCCTCAGATTCTGGCTCTAGGATCTCTGGTGGCTCATTCTCCCCACCTGTTGAAATTCACAAGGATATAGCCTAGTCCAATACTCCACCCTAAAAAGTAGGCAATAGTAGATATATCAGAGATGAGCATCAGCAGGGCCATGATCTCACGGACCACATGGCACTGGCCTCCACAGGAGGCCTCTCTCCCCACTGGGAGGCTTACAGCAGTCCTTGCCTCCTCATGTAGCCAGGCAAGGAAGAGAGTAAGCCTTGGCTAATTAGTGCTTTTAAAACACATTCTTGATTCTGCCTCATTAACCGATCAAAAGGTTCTTTTCTTCCTGTGTTAAGTCTATCAGGAACAACACCTATGCATGCTCAAGTCTATATGCGAATTGCCTCAGCAGAGCACAGTACCCATGTTCCTAAGGACTGGGTTCATTGGGCAGTACCCTCCTTTACAAGTAAATGGAATCAGTACAAACAGTGTCTAAAGGGATAAGCCTGCCCCAGGAGCTAATATCAGTTGGTCTGAGGCTCTTCTTATGTCAGCGAATGTTACAAAAATACCCTTTTTCAGTATTCAAAGGTCTGCTTTTTCTACTACTGGAAATAAATCAGCATTTACATTAGTAGCAAAGACCATAAACTTCTCTACCTATAGTTGTGAGTACCCACAAGAAAAGGAGTCAGTGTCATTCTTCCTCCTTTTTCTAGACATTTTAGCCTTGCAAAATATCTTGGCATTTGGGGGTAAGATTTTTTATTTTTATTTTTATTTTCTTTCCTTTTCTTCCCTACTCTATCATTTTTAAAAACTGGGACAATTAACTCTTTTGTCCCACGTAGTTTCATTTATGATTTCTTGATTGTTGTTTGTCCTTTGTTCTGGAAGAGGACTGCAACATCAGGAAGGTGATGCCATGATTTGCACATGCATCAGATTTAAGTGCACCAGGAGGGCTGTGCAAAGTCACTAGTCTCACTTTCTCCTCCAAAGCCATCTGGGTCCAGTTGCAAGATATAGATCAGGACAACTGGAGAAGGCTGCATGATTTCTTGAAGTTAAGCTCTGGAAACAAGGCTTTGATAAAATCCATTGGGATTCAAATGGAGCTTCTTGACCAAGCCTTAAAGACAAATCATTTTGGCTCTCAGTGATCAGCCAATAATAGATCCCAGCCCAAACATGTTTGGGTTTTGATGGCTTAGAGTAAGTATAAGTAGAAATTGTTTTTGTTCTGCCCAGATACCCTGAGAGTCTTTCCTTCCCAGTTTGATTTTTTTGCGGGGGGGGGGGAAGGGGGGGTAAGCAAACTAAACCAACTTTTGCCTCATTTCTTACCTAGCCTTAAATCACTGAATGGGTGTTGCCTCAGACAAACTGAGACCTGAGAAAGACCTTCCTTAAAAAAGCCAAGATCTCCCACTGCATCAAGGGTCATCTCCAGTCATCCTGACCTATGTATTGCCACTGGACTCAAATGACCCAGGAGGAAAAAGTGAGGCTGATGTCTTTACACAGTCCTGCCTCTCTTAAATCCAATTCACTTGCAAGTTAAGACTTCACCCTCCTTATGTCATTGGTCCTCTTCCAGAACAGAGGACAAACAAAAAAAAGCAACAAGATATTTTAGGATGTAGCCCCAGGTAACATGAGCAACCCTTCCCAGCTGCCTCAAGGTAAGGCAGAAGATGGTGGGAGGTATTAGCAGGAGCAGGATAGATGTCACCTGAAATCTGGGGAAAGAGAGGAAGAAAATGGCAATGAGTCACTGCATGTCTAGATGGGATTTGAAACCAAGACTTGTTTTTGAGGTTCAATGGAAAAGTGTTTCTGTTGTGCCTCTCGCCCCTCAAGAGATGTCTTATGTGAAGCCTGAGGACTATGTGGAATATTTTTTTTTTGAAGATTAAAGGTGGCAACAATTATCTGTTTGCAGATGATATGATAGTTTACTTGAAGATTCAAATAAAAATTCCTTGAAATAATTTTAGTAAAATGGCAGGATATAAAATTAAATACACAAAAATTATCAGCCTTTGTATATTACCAACAAAACCCAGCAGGAGATAGAAAAAGAAATTCCTTTCAAAAGAAGCCTTAAGAATAATAGAGCTTTGTTGCTGAGCTGTGAATACACCCAGAGGTCCTTTCCATATGAGCCAGTTGTTAAAGAACTGGTCCTGATGGGGATGGAATCTGAACCCCCTGAAAGGAAAAGACCATGTCTTTGGTATCTGGACCCCAAAAAGCGAAAACCCTGGACTTTCACACCTGACCAAATCTCTGGCAGTCACATGAGGTTATAATCCTATCAACTGGCCTTTCATTGTGGCTATGCCCAATTTCCCAGTTCTGTTCTATTACCTCTCAATTGCCCCTGGCCACTTCCCACCCTTAATCCTATCTACACTCCATTCTCCCTTGGCCAAGGTCCAGGTCCCTGGCCTTCTTTTCACCCCAGTTTACTGGACACTCCCATCCAGATCTTCCTTAGACCCCTCCTTCAGTCACCCCAAACTACTTGGCCACTCCTAGATCCCTCCCACAGTCTTTCTGTATATAAGGTCCATTTTGACTCTATTAAGGTGCTCAGATTCTTAAAATCTAGCCAAGGGTACAGAATCTTATAATCTAGCCACTGCTTAGGTTCTTATAATCTAGCCAAATGCTCAGATTCTTAAAATCTAGCCACTACTCAGATTCTTAAGATCTGGCCCCCTTGCATTGGCAATACAAATGCTTAGATTCCTTAACAGTCTGCCCAATATGACGGATGTTCTAATAAACTTTGTCTTTGGTTGAAAGAAGGCTTGGGTTGAATTCATTCAGGCAGCACTTGTGTGTTGTGATTTTGGGGTCCTAGCCCCCCTAGCATCTAAACCTCAACAATCCCATGGGAAAGAAAATGAGTGCCCTATTCTGGAGTCTGGAGAGCACAGCAGGACTGTGAAGGACAATGAATAAGCCCAGCAAAAATAAAAAATAATGATGACCTGCTGGTAGCTAGGGGGAGTCACAGGAAAGAGAGGCTTCAGAGAAAAGCAGTTAGGGCTAGTGACAAATGACCACCACTTTCTGAGAGCTAAGGAAAGCTGCCTTGGAGCTAAAAATAGTAATAGGATGCAGTGACCGGTGACCCCACCGAAAGCAGCAGCTGCAACCAAGCAAGACACAGAGGCCAGGGGCAGTAGCACCAGGATGGAGGAACTGCCCTTGTCTGACTGCCTTTGGCTGAAACCCTATCCAGAGTCACACTATAAATGACCAAAACTGTACTGGTCTCTGTGGGAAGAGAGACCTCTCCAGTCTTACTGTATATGGACTCATATTCTTATTTATTTCCATTAAATGGTAAATAAAATTCAGATTATAAAGTAAGCCATTAATGTCCTGGATGGAAGGTCAAGACAGAAGCTACTTTTTCTCAGAATAATTCTGAACAGTGTACTATCAAATGACCCTAAAACTTTAATGCAACAAATATTCAAATTCAACATACAATTATTGAGCAGATAACTGACACACTAATGTTCACTTGTGAATGTTTTGGACTTATAGCAGTTTCCCCCAGAATGGTCTATTCATTTGGGTCCACCCACAGCTAGCTCTTCTGGACCAGTGGTTGCCTTGTCATTACTTTGTCTGAACAAAAGTGCCATTTACAAACTAAAAGCTACTTTTCTCCTCCATTCAGTGACTCTATTTATTTCCCCCTCATTGGGTTAATAGGTTTGTAGTAAATATACTGGCTCCATCTGCTCTCAGACCTGTGAATTCCACATCTGCAGTCCAATCCATTGTATACAGTGCCCAATGGAGAAATCAGAGCTACTTAAAAATTTTTATAGCCAAGGGCTCAAAATCTCTAGAACTCCTATTATTTTTTGAAGTCAAATGTTTCTAGGTTTAAAAGAAATGCTTGATGCAAACATATTTATATTACAGTAGTAAAAGGTAGGTTTAGTCAGAACCAAGACCACCAAACTCACCTTTAATGATATACTTTTAGAATAATCCTGAAAATAAAGGTCTAGTGGAGGGCAAAAGGGAAACTGGGGTTTACTTGACAAAGAAAAATAATTGCTAATCCTAGAAAATCCAAAATCTTAATAAAAACCAATTTTTCAGCTCAACACGTCCAAAACTGAGTTATCTTTCCCCTTAGATCCTCTCCCCCTCCTGTAATTGTCAAGAGCAACACCATCTTCCCAGACCCTCATGCTCAAAACCTAGGTATTATCCTGGGCTCTTCACTCTCTCTCACCTCCCTTATCCAATCTGTTACCAGGTCTGTCACTTTCATCTTCCAAGGACTCATAGATGTCCCCTTCCTTCTCTGATACAGCCACCACCCTGGTGTAAGCCCTTATCAGCTCACCCTTAGACTATTACAATAGCATGCTTGTGCATCTGCCTGCCTCATCTCAGCCACTCCAGTTCAGCCTCCATTCAGCCACTAAGGAGCTTTTCTTAAAACCCATACATACCTACCTCACTCCCCCAACACACCTTTCCAGTCTTATTGACGAGTTCAGGGTGTACCCCAAGAATGTTGGGGTGCCACCAGAAATGATGGAGAATAGATGTGTGGGTTCTAGTGTCCTGAAAGAAATTCACTAGGACAGTTCTCCACCTTAAAGAAAGGCATTTATTGGGGCGATGTGCCCAAGTGGGTCATGCTCCCCATGGGAAAGACAGAGCCCCAGCAGACCTGCTCCCCTAAGGGGGGCAGAGCAGTTGGCCAGGTTAGCTGTCTGGTCTTCAATACAATTTTACAGAATAGAGGGAAGGGCAAACACAGCTCTGGAATGCCCGGAATATCAGGTAGTCTGGAGGTGCCTTTGTCAGATAGATAAGCAAAGGGTACAGGAAAGGGAAGGAAAAAGTTGTTCTGGAATGTCAGGTAATTGGGGGTACTTTGTGAAAGCACACAGTGGGAGGGCATCAATGCATAATCTTCTTTGATCACTTTTCTGGCTGGTCACATCCTGCATCTTGTCTCATATCTCACATCCTTCGTCCTGCTTGCTCCATCTGCCTCGAGCACTCCTCTCTACCTCATCATTATTACAATCTTGCTTTCAGCCTCATGCACTTCAATCCAGTGACACTGGCCTCCTTGGTATTCCACAAGCCAGACACTATTTCTCTGCCCTGGGTCTTTTCTCTGGATGTCCCCAGTATCTGGAATCTTTTCTCTCATTATCTCTGCCCATTGGCTTTCCTAGCTTCCTTCAAGTTCAAGTTAAAATCCCAACCCTTTTAATTTTAGTATCTTTTCCCTTTGAATTATTTCTTATTTTTTCCTGTATATAGTTTGCACACATTTGTTGCTTGTTGTCTCCCATTTTGGATTGTGTGTTCCTTAAGGGCAGGGACTGTCTTTTACCACCTTTTGTGTCTCCAGTACTTAACAAATGTTTATTGACGGTGATTTCTCCTCAATGTTGCTTTCATACAAAGAAAGACATCTTAGCCAAGTAGACTAAGACTAGACAAGCATAAGCCAAGATGTCTGGAATTTCTGGATAACCCCGATCAAATATTGAATGTATCTATCTATAAAGCACTTACATCCACCTTGGAATACTGTAACATCCTATTATTCTTTTCACAACCAAGACTTTCCCCTTGCAATAAATCCTTATATGTTATAATCCCAAACATCTTTCTAAGCAGCAAAGACATTACTCTTCTCTCCTCAAAACCATAAAGGAATGCACCCCACCTCCCTTCATCCTCCACTCTCTATTTAATTTTTCTATTGGCTCCATTCCTTCAGAATGTCTATACTTCAGAGCTTTCAATGAAACCTGTTCCTTCTACTTTAAGGAAAACTAAAAATCTTATTTTTTCCATGAAATAGTCCCTGGCTGAGCATCTAATACAGAACACAGTCACAGATAGGTGCTTGATTGATACTTCGCTGCTTTACACATAAAAAAGGGACCAGATCTTCATTCTAGATGATGCTTCCAACTTGCCTGCTTTATTTCTACTTCCAGATCTGTATGTGGATTGGTAGCCAATGTTGCCACAATGATAGAGCTACTTTTTTTTACTCAGTTTTCCCTTCCTCTCCTTTCTACACTTTCCTTCCATTTACTTTCACCCCTTTTTATGTTTTATTTCTCCCCTCTTTCACACAGCTGGATCCATCCATGGGTGCAATAACCAATACAGCAACCAAACATCCTGGATGGGAAGGTCCAAATTTCAAGAAAGTGTATTTTAATGAGACTTCCTGTCCCCCCCCATCCCCACACACAAATGCCATATCTCTTGGAATACCATGCATCTCGATTTTTGGTTCAGAAAAGATGACCGCTATTAAGTATAGCCGCTGACTCCTCTTCCACGCCTCCCTCCCCCCGCTCCGCATCCCATGCTCAAAGGAGCTTTCTCCCTCGCTGACTCCTGACATGCCATATTTATTCTTTTGAAGCTTCTCAGCATTTTGTCGGACATAACACAGACAATGACTGTGGCATTTTTGAGAAGTGGCTCCATTACTGCCAGGGCACCGTTTTAGCCCCAGGCTATCTTTTCTTTGACTATGGGCTGCATGCCTTGTTCCTTCACAAGTATCTAATGTGCCTTTTTTTCTGTTATCAAACACTCTAGGAACTGGAGAAATCAGCTGAATATTGAAGTACACCAGTCAGCAGGCTGAGCCAGCAGCAGTGACTTCCGTAAGACTTGGGCCCATTAATCTCGGTGGCAAGAAGAACATTAAATAGTAAAATTGCCTGGCCCCAGTGTCAGCTCTATAATTTGGCTTCACAACAGAATCTAAAGTATTTTTTATTATAGAATCTACTTTGGTTCTCTGGTGTGAATAAGCATATTATCGCATTTATGTCAGCAAAACCCCAAACCATACTGTGCAAAATTTTTTCTGTATTCCAAGAAACAGCATACTACTAGGTAGAGCAAATATTTTTTAATTGAAATCACTCCCCTTTTATCCATGACAAAATGGAAATAGCAGGAAAGCCAGTTGTTCACTTATGGTGAACCAGAAAAGTCCTTTTGAGTCAGGTGACTATGTAAAACAATAATAATAGTAACAGCAACAGCATTAGAATAAGAACAAAATACACAGAAATGAGTGAGAATCAAAGGGATGTGGACGTTAACAATGATATTATTATTTGGTTAAAAGTCCTATACACATTTTAACATAATTGTAAATAACAGGGGGTTTAGGGGGGGGGGGGGGTTGTGATAATTTTTATTTTGCTTATACTAGTATTTGTTTCAGGGTTTTTTTGTTTGTCTGGACTTCTAACATGAATGAATGAATGAAAGAGCATTTATTAAGCACATGCTACATGCTTGACACTGTACTATATGCTGGAGAAAAAATAGTTTACATTCTAATGGATAAAAAGTGGGGGGGGGGTTGAGGTAGGTATGCATGGGTTTTAATAAAGCTTATTGCTGGACTTACTGGTTTGCCCAGGGTCACGCAGCCAATATGTGTCAAAGGAAGAACTAGAATCATGGTCTTCTTCACTCTCCTACTAGCTCTCTATCCACTACACCAGTGCATAATACATATATATTTGCTCTGTAAAACCCTTTCAAGAAAAAAAAAAGTGTTCTGAATCCCCAGGGTGATTTAATATGCTATTCTTTAACTTCTTTTAGATTTATTCATTAAGTGCTTATAATAGCTACAATGATGATTTCCCCCAAAAGTTCCAATTGAAATTTGTTATATGGTTATAATTATAACATAAAATTGTATTTAATCTATAATTATGAATAATCTAAGCATACAATGAGAAAACTCTAATGTAAAATAATCATTGATATTTTATGTGGCACAATCTGTATGAATCAAGACATGTAATCTAGTAAGACCATATTTAATTTCTATGTTTTATAAATTTTGTTGAATATAAATAACATTTTAAATAAAGTTACAACTTGGAATATGTTTAGCAGATATAAGCATATAAAAACTTAATTTTGATGTTGAACTTTTTTATTTAAACAAAGGATTGCAATATTTTGTTCAATACCAGTCTTAAATCTAATTCTGAACTGAGCTTATTTCTCTTGTATTTCAATTTTTTTTTCGAGGCATTTGGAGTTAAGTGACTTGCCCAGGGTCACACAGCTAGTAAGTGTCAAGTCAAATATCTGAGGTCAAATCTGAACCCAGGTCTTCTTGACTTCAGGGCCAGTACTCTATCTACTGTGCCACCTAGCTGCCTTCTGTATTTTGATTTAAATCAAGAATAAGGTAAAAATGCTCATTCCTACAAATCCAAGGTAGAAAATGGCAAAATAATAATAATATGACAAGCTATTTCACTGAGAAATGGAAATTCATTCTTTATTTTTAGCCAAAAATTTATGAAACTGTTGTTTTTAGTCCAGTGTTTTAGAATGATGTTTTTCATCCGAAATCCATTGATATGTTAATTAAATTTTCTTTTTTTATCCATAGACATAGATGACATCATAAATGGGTTGTAAATTCAGTTTGTTAAAAATTTTTAGAAAGATATTCATTGAAAATCACTTCTAAAAACTTCAAATGGTCATTGGTGTTTTTCTTGACAGCCTAATCCAAAGAGAGTTCCTTTTCTAATAAATGACATAATGTCACAAAGCACTCAGTACTGTTCTCAATTGTGTGGTTCCAAAATTATACTTTTGCGATCATACTTTTTCCCTTGTCATGAACATTGAATGTATTTTGTTTTTGTATTTTGAACATAATTTATCTTTGCACCTTGTAATGATGTGTTGAGTTTGTTCATTTTTTTTGGTGGGGGGGGGGGGTTAGGCAATGGGGTTAAGTGACTTGCCCAGGGTCACACAGCTAGTAAATGTTGAGTGTCTGAGGCCAGATTTGAACTCAGGTCCTCCTGACTTCAGCGCCAGTGCTCTATCCACTGTGCCACCCAGCTGCCCCTAGTTTGTTCATTTTTAAAAAGGGAGCACTAGCCCTCAAGTTAGGAGGACCTGAGTTCAAATCTGACCTCAGACACTTAACACTCATGGGCTATGTGACTCTGGGCAAGTCATTTAACCCCAATTGCCTCACTAAAAGAAAAAAATTAAAAGATTTAAAAAGGAATCTACTAACTGTGCTAATTTATACACTTGCTCAGGTGAATAGGATAATCAGCAAAGAAGACAACCAATTCTTCTCAATTCAAATAGACAAATAATGTTGCTTGTCCTATAACTGCCACAGAAAAGCGACTTAACATCTGTGTGTGTTACAAGTATAAAATAAATGCTCACTGATTATCTTTCTAGTGAGTCTTCATTCTATGAAATTATTTTGGCAGCATCATCTACCATGCTTTTAAGTTATTTTGGCATTCTCTTTGATGACAAAATTTGTTTGTGTATGCTGCAGTGTGTTTATAATACATTTACATTAGTTTTTTAAACAATTTCTAAAAATTTCCCAGTTGTCAATTTTGCTCTCTCTGTGCAAATTTCATAAGAGGACCATTTGATTTATTTTTCTTCAAAATACAGATTAGATTTAAAATTAGATTTAATTAGATTTAAATGCCTTCCTCTGTTGTATGTAATGATAACTAACAAGAAAATAGCATGTTCTCTTCCACTTTACCATCATGCAGATATCTTACAAATACAATTAAACTTCTGGGTAACAAGCATCAGTGGTCTCATTTAATTGCAAAGCATAATTGTCATTTAAAAATTCTTTCTACAAGAACTGATTCAACATAATCTGACATATCATATATATGACAAGCCACTGAATTTTTAGAAATGGGTATCAACTCTAACTTCTTAACAGAATCATCTTCAAATATGCACTTGACAATTGCTTGGCACATAGAAAAATTAATTTTCTGCAATAGTATGAACTTTCCCATTTTTTTTGGCAATTTGATGACTTACTAAAATATGAAGCTTTAATTGCTTTTCTATTTTCTTATTAATTCACAGAAATAAATCAATATTATATGTTTTCAAATTTTCTTCTTGCCACTTAAAAAAGTCAACAGACTTATCAAAATAGCTTTCATGATTGGATTGTAAAAGAGAAGATTTTAAGCTGTTATTTGTAAGAATTTCTCCACAAATTACCCTTTGTGGAAGTGGATGTTAATTATCTTCAGGAAATGAAAAACAAATTTAATCTATTCTTCATTATGTCCTCTCTTTTTTATGCCTGTCATAATGTAGATATCTTGAATATCTGCGTAACTTTCAGAATTGTGATCTATTGAATGACTTTTACTAATTTCCTGATCACAGTGTACTGAATTGATTGAATATTTTGAAATTCTTAATTAACACATTTTTCAACATTATCATAATTTTTTTTTTTTTTTTTTTTTTTGTGGAGGCAATGGGAATTAAGCAATTTGCCCAGGGTCATGCAGTTGTTAAGTATCTGAGGCAGATTTGAATTTAGGTCGTCTAACTCTCCAGGGCTGGTCCTCTATCCACAGCACCACCTAGCTGCCCCTCAACATTTTTATTTTGTACACTTCCAAGTCTTTGGGGCTTTTGTGATGTTTTTAAAAATAAGATTTTTATAAAAATTTCATTTTTATGTTCAACATTTGTTAAATGCATAACAATACTGTACCAGCATAATTGATGCAAATATGTATTCTTCCAAGTAACTGTGTTGCATAGCAGCAAACAGGCATTATGGCGCAAACAAAATGATGCTGCCATTATTAAGCATATAAGGACTCCAGAAGATATGGCTATCTAGCCAATCAATAAAATGGATCGCTAGTTACAATATAAAATATTTACTTTTCTCCTGGCTAATGACAAGTGGTGTATGAAATGAAAAATGTACTTAAAGTTCAACTGCATATATTGCTTCATATTTAATAATGTTTATATATAAACTGACCTTTCTAAGGAAAGAATCTCTTCAGATGTAACTTTCTTCTCTTCTATGGCTAGCATACTCACAGAAACTTTATTGAATGACTGACCATTGTCACCAGCTAGTTCCTTTGGAAATCTGCCAGAAAGGAAAATAGTAGCATTAGTGGATGATAAGTTAAAATGGGAAAATAATCTTAGTACTACAAGAGGCAATATGAGGTTTTTTTCTGCAGGACATGTATGATCATATATGATGTGTTCAAGGCTTGTAATGCACATACTCACCAATTATGGTTTTGAAACAGCCTGATGAGTGTGCTGCAGAAACACAAACATTCTTAACATCTTGATCCTGTGATTACACAGCTGATTACACACCTTTTAACCATATAGCAGGGAATGAGGGAACTATTCTGGTGCAATGTAAATAATACAAGTGAGGGAACACGTATGCTTCTGACCCTCCATTGGGGATTGGTTTTCTCTCAAATGTCAGACTCTTGTGGGGGTTTTTAAACAATTTGATCACAGGTGGAGAAAATTTAAGAAAATGTTGTGCTTAGTCAGAAGTGGTCAGAGTTTGATGTAATTATGCATGAACACCAAAATCATTGTACACATGATCATGATAGTTTCAGATTACTGCAGAAACAAACTGGTAGTGTTCAAATGTTTATATGCTTGTTTTCACAGAGGAGAAATATATTTGTAACATAATGAACAATTATTTACTGCTTATGGTATCTGTTCAGGAATTTTTAGTAGGAATTCCTTGGCCCATTGCTCCAAACCCCTTAAATGGGATCTATTGTACTACACAATCATCCCCCCTTTAATTCCTTTTTTTACTGATAAACTTATTTATTTTTAGTTTTCAACATTTACTTCCACAAGATTTTGAGTTCTAAATTTTCACCCCATCTTGACCCTACCCCCCCCAGGATGGCATGCATTCTGAATACCCCTTCCCCTAGTCTGCCTTCCCTTCTATCTCTCCCCCCCTTCTCTTATCCCCTTCCCCTTCTATTTTCCTGGAGGGCAGGATAGATTTCTGTACCCCATTTCCTGTATTTCTTATTTCCCAGTTGCATGTGGAAACATTTTTTTTAAACATGTGTTCTTAAAACTTTGGGTTCCAAATTTTCTCCCTTTCTCCCTCCCCACCCACCCTCATTGGTAAGGCAAGCAACTAAATATAGGTTATATATGTGCAGTTATGCAAAACACTTCCATAGTAGACATGCTGTGAAAAACTAACTCTATTTCCCTTAATCCTATCCCACCCCCCCATTTATTCTATTCTTTCTTTTGACCCTGTGCCTCTTCAGAAGTATTTGCTTCTGATTACCCACTTTCCCAATCTGCCATCCTCTCTATCATCCCCCTACTCTCTTGTCCCCTTCCCCTGCTATTTTCCTGTAGGGTAAGACAGATTTCCATACCCAATTGAGTGTGTATGTTATTCCCTCCTTAAGTCAAATCCTATGAGAATAAGATTCACTCATTCCCTCTCACCTTCCCCTGTTTCCCCTCCACTGTAAGAGCCTTTTCTTTTTTGTTTTTTCTGAGATAATTTACTCCGTTCTACCTCTCCCTCTCTCCTTCTCCCAGTATAATCCTCTCTCACCCCTTAATTTTATTCTCCAGTATCACCCCTTCATCTTCAACTCACCCTCTGCCTTCTATCTATCTATCTATCTATCTATCTATCTATCTATCTATCTATCT
>NW_020954590.1:62411866-62423863 GCF_900497805.2 Vombatus ursinus
TCTATCTATCTATCTATCTATCTATCTATCTATCTATCTATCTATCTATCCATATAATTTTTTCCCTCCAACTACCCTAATACTGACAAAGGTCTCATGAGTTATAAATATCATCTTTCCATGCAGGAATGTAAACAGTTCAACCCTTAATAAGTCTTGTATGATTTCTCTTTCCTGTTTACCTCTTCATGTTCCACCTGAGTCTTGTATTTGAAAGTCAAATTTTCTATTCAGCTCTGGTCTTTTCAACAAGAATGCCTGAAAGTCCTCTATTTCATTGAATTACAATTTTTCCTCCTGAAGGATTATACTCAGTTTTGCTGGGTAGGTGATTCTTGGAAGTAATCCTGTCTCCTTTGCCCTCTGGAATATTATATTCCATGCCCTGCGGTCCCTTAATGTAGAAGCTGCTAAAGCTTGTGTTCTCCTGATTGTGTTTCCACAATACTTGAATTGTTTCTTTCTGGTTGCTTGTAATATTTCCTCCTTGACCTGGGAACTCTGGAATTTGACTACAATATTCCTAGGAGTTTTCCTTTGGGGATCTCTTTCAGGAGGAGATTGGTGGATTCTTTCAATTTCTGTTTTGCCCTCTGGTTCTAAAATATCAGGGCAGTTTTCCTGGATAATTTCTCGAAAGATGATGTCTAGGCTCTTTTTTTGATCACGGTTTTCAGAGAGTCCAATAATTTTTAAATTCTCTCTCCTGGATCTATTTTCCAGGTCAGTTGTTTTTCCAATGAGATATTTTACATTGTTTTCTAATTTTTTGTTTTACAGTGTCTTGATTTCTCATAAAGTCACTAGCTTCCAATTGCTCTGTTCTAATTTTTAAGGAAGTATTTTCTTCAGTAATCTTTTGGACTTCCTTTTCCATTTGGCCAATTCTGCTTTTTAGGGCATTCTCCTCCTCATTGCCTTTTTAGACATCTTTTGCCATTTGCGTTAGGCTATTTTTTAAGATGTTATTTTCTTCAGTATTTTTTGGGGTCTCCTTTAGCAAGCCATTCACTTGTTTTTCATGATTTTCTTGCATCACTCTCATTTCTCTTCCCAGTTTTTCCTCTACTTCTCTTACTTGCTTCTCAAAATCCCTTTTGAGCTCTTCCAAGGCCTGGGACTGATTCAAATTTTTCTTGGAGACTGGATGTAGGAGCTTTGACTTTGTTGTGTTCTTCTAGTTGTATGTTTTGATCTTCTTTGTCACCAAAGTAAGATAATATAGTCTGACTCTTTTTGCAAGGTTTGCTCATGATCCCAGCCAATTACTTGAGTTTTAAACTCTTTGTTAAGGTAAGAGTCTGCTTCCAATGTGGAGAATGTACTGTCCCAAGCTTTGGGGGTTTGTACAGCTGTTTTTAGAGATACTTCTAGAGACCTTAAAATTTTCAGTTGCTATGATCAGGGGTGAGGTATTTCCTCTCCACCACCACAACAAGCTTCACCACGCCAGTGCTCCTTCTCGCCCCAGGACTGCCCCTCAGCACTGTGACCCAGTTCTGAGCTCGGGCAAAGCAAGAGATTCCTGTCTCAGCACTGGCAAAGAGATCCCTGCAATCCCCCTCTGATCAGCCATTCAATTTCCCCTCAGTCTGTGGATCGGAAACTCAGGAGGCAGCTGCTGTCCTGGGACTTGCCGCTGAGACCTACCTTTTCTCTCTCCGCAGTCACAGACTTTTCCCACTGACCTTCCAAGTTGTCTTTGGCGTTCATGAGTTGAGAATTTTGGAGACTGCCACAGCTGCATGCGATTCAGTCCTCTGAGGCCTGCTCCAATTTGCTGCTGCAGCCTTTGCACCCATGCCAAACAGCGCTCCTTTCCCCGCCTGGCGCAATATACCTTTCTGATCAACCATTCAGGTTGTATTGGGCTGGAAATTTGTTTCACTCTGTCTTTTTGTGGGTTCTGCTGCTTTAGAATTTGTTTAGAGTCATTTTTTTACAGGTATTTGGAGGGGTTTGGGGGAGAGCTCAAGCAAGCCACTGCTTTCCCTTTGCCATCTTGGCTCTGCCCCCATAAACCTAATTCCTTTTTAAGTACACTTAAAATAATATTCAAAAACAAATATAGCCAAGATTAGAAGGCAAGCAGAAAATTTGGAAAAAGTTTTTATAGTTTATCAGATAAAAGTTTCATATCTAAAATATATAAAGAACTTTGTCAAATCTATAAGAATATGAGTCATTCCCCAATTGATAAATGGTCAAAGAATATGAATCGGCAGTTTTCCAATGAAGAAATCAAAACAACTTATATCATATAAAAATTCTCTAAATCACTATTGATTAGAGAAATGAAAGAAAGAAAAAAAAAGAAATTTACATGATAATTTATGCATAATAGATTTGCAGTTTCACATACTATCATCTTTTTTTGTTGTACTGTTGAGGTGTAGATGTTAGGAGTGCTGGAACACAACACATGGGTCCTGCCCAAAAGAATTTGACCCAAGCCTTCTTTCAGTCAAAGACAAGGTTTGTTAGAGGTGAGCCATATAGGCCAGACTCCTAAGGAATCTGACCATTTGTGATAAGGACAAGCGGGCATGAGGAAGTCTCTGTTCCTAAATGGTGGTCAGGATGGATCTTATATACAGAAAGCCTATGGGAGGGATCTGGGAGTGGTCAAGTAGTTTTGGGGTGACTGGGGAGGGCTGGGAGAAGAGGCGTCTTGATGGGCATGGCCAGTACTAAACAGGAGAAGTTTAGGGAGAATCTTGAAGCTAGGATGGCTAGGGAAAGGGCCCTGGGGGAATCCCCTGATGGGAGTGTCTGGGAGGTTGAATGGAGTCATCTGGGAATAGACAATGGAGGGCTAGGTTTAATTAGGATGACAAAGAATTAGGAGATTGGGCCTAGACAGATAAGGAAAGGCTAGTTGAGTATATTCTCAAACAACAGCTTGAGACTTCTTTGACCAAGTGAGTTCAGGGAAAGTTTAAGAGTTTTCTGGGGCCTGTAGACAAATGGGACCCAAATTCTTTTTGGGCTGAGGAGCAAAGGTCTCATTGTGGGCCCTGTACACCATCAATTATACTTGCATACATTTCTTGCATGTAAACTATGGTGGGTGGTGTGCTGTCTTCTGCTTAACACCTGCTATGAGTCCCTCCATTGCTTTGGGTCACATGGAATTCTGATTCATCTGAGGTTGTGACATTCTAGGACTCACAGATATATGGCATCCCCAGGAGGAAATTAGGACACTACAAAGTACTGTGGAAAGAGCACTGGACCAGGAGTCAGGAGAACAGGGTTTAATCACAGCTTTACCGTTATCCAACTACGTTAACTTTGAGCAACCTTCATTTGCAAAATAAGGTGCTTGAAGTAGATGATCTTTCAAAGGAGTCATCTGTGTTGACATATGAATATTAGTGTTAAAAAGAATGAGGCTAAACATTTTGAAAAAAATGTTTTGAAAAAGTTACAAATTAGAATATAAATATTACATTAGTTCTTTGTTAGTAGTAAATAGAGCATTTTCTTAGGAAAGAGTTAAAAAGCTGATGTCTAAAATGAATAGAGCAACAGTGGTAATAACTCACATTACTATACCACTTTAAGCTTTACAAAGCACTTTCTCTGAGATAATTGTGAATGAATAAGCAAATAAAGGAGCCCAGCTATGATTTTTTTTCATCACTGCAAGGACACCTGGGGAATTTCATTTAAAAGCCTTAATAATGTGACACTTTCCCATATGGAAAAAAAAATCTGAGAGGGAAAGCAGGGGAGGTCTGTTGTGGGTGTGCAGACAGCCAGACTGAGAAAGTGAGTAGGAATCAGGGGAAATGTCAAGCTGTGAATCACGTGTCAGTCTCCCAAAATAGAAAATAGAAATATAAAAATATAAAAAATAGAAATGTTTGCATGAATTTTGGCAAAAACCTGCCAATCCCGAGATGTTTTTAGAAGTCATTTGAGAACATACCAATAGATCACAGAATAATGGAACTCACCTGCAAGGGATTTCTAATCACCATCAGGCAGTCTGAAGTCTAACATCATGAAATTAGTGTTTGCTATAGCCCTCCGTTTATGATGCTTAAGGTTTTGCCTACAGAGTGTCTACAGAGTGGTCTTGAAGCTATTACTTTCAGAGTTCATTAGACCTTGGAGAACAGCATTCACAGCATATCTGTAAACTATTCTTTCCTTTTGTTTTCAGATATTCCATCACATGAAGTCCATCCTAAAGTACTTGGTTAAAGCATTTGAGAAAATTCTTTAAACATTCAAATGCTTCTCTGAACTCACAAAGCATCAAGGAAGGACTGCCTTCCATAGTCTGTCAGATTATAGCTGGACTCATCTTGTATGAATGACTTCAGACAAACCTCAAGGAGAATAATGATGGTAATGATAATAATAATAATAGTATCCATTATTATTATTCTATAAAATGATTATATAATATTTAAAGTTTACAAAGCACTTTATATCCCTTTTAAATCTTTCAACAATCCTATTAAATAAATATTTTGGCTATTATTAATCCCATGTTACAGGCAGGGAAAGTGAGACTCAGAGAATACCGAGTTGAGACCTTTGCCCTTCACCCCAAAAATAATTTGGGTCCCATTTGTCTATGGCTCCAGAAAACCCTTAAATTTTCTTTGAACTATCAAAGAAGTCTCAAACTGTTGCCTGAGGCTGTAATGTACTCCACTGGCCTTTCCCTATCTCTTATTCTTATTCAGATGAAAACTGGGCTCAAGAAGAAAAAGGAAACTGAGTTGTACATCATTGAAAACTTGATAAAACGGCTGAGCCTGTGCATGTGAGATGAAGAATCTTTCCACAGACCCAAAAATTGCCCTATATGCCTTTTATCTATGGTTTAAGGGGTCCACAGTAGGGGAAAAAAAGGCAGAACAGCCAAACTCAGCTGACAGTGCAAAAAGAGGAGAGAAACAGCATTAACTAAAGCCATACTCAGAAGATAAATATATTTGCACAGTGTTATTAAGGTAAGATATTAGCTTCTAGTTTCCTATGATCTGTGCCAATCTCTTTTTCAGGCACAGATTAACTTGCTGTGAAAAATTATTTTTCTTAGTAATCATTGTCTTGGAGACTCAGAGCTTCCCCGTTTCCCTTTCTTTCAGTCCTTTCAGATTTCAGTTTCTTTCAGATTAGACTTTAAGATCTAATCTAAGGGAAGTTAGGTGGTGCAATGGATAGTGTACTGGCCCTGAAGTCAGGAGGACCTGAGTTCAAATCTGGCCTCAGACCAAACACTTGAGAGCTTACTAGCTGTGTGACCCTGGGCAAGTCACTTAACCCTAACTGCCTAAAAATTTAAAGAAGGATCTAACATTCCTGCTCATTATGTTGCCCAGACAGGTCTGGGAGAATGTTGATTCCTCCCTATTGTCAAGACAGGTGATAAGGAAATTGATTTCTGTTTGACCAAGATTAAATGACCTAAGTCACTCAAGACCCTCATTTTAATATAGCCCATTCCTCGGGAATACCTACTCTTCGAAGGACATATAACCCTGTACCCCCAAATCCCAAATCGAGCCAGCTCTGAACTGGCCCCCTTGGGGGCCCAGTTTTGGCCTGAACTCCAATGCATGTCAAGTCAGCTTGAGAGAAATTAAACTATGGACACACGCACCCTAATTTCATTTGTCTCTTTCTTAGAACAGATTCCTTAATAAATTGGGATTCGACAGCTGCTTTTCATCTACTCCCCTCACCTTCTTTGCAGAAGTGGGGGACTATGGTTGTGTAATATTGCACATAATGACAAATTTTTTTTCACTCTATTCATTAGTTTCACTGAACTGATTCTTCCCGCCCCCCCCCCCCATTCTTTGTTTTAAAGAATGACTCTCTGGGAATGGGAAAGATAACTTTTGAAAATGTAGATGACATAAAAGCAAATGATATTAATAATATTTATTTTAAATAAAAGTAAGGTAGAAAAAAATTATTGTCTTTGTGGCTTTCCAATTCTCCCTAGCTCAATCTGTTCACATGTTACATCAGGATCCTCAAAATCTTTCCTTACTTGGTAACTCATCCTGAGCTAAAAGGGTACTAGTGTAGTAGTGAAGGGCAGACCGGGAGTTCTTACCCTGAGTGAGCTCTCTAATCACACACACACACACACACATACACACACACACACACAATTTAAAGTTTGCAAAGCACTTATCACAACCCTGTAAAGGAGGTTGTACAAGTATTATTATCCCCATTTTACAAATGAGGAAGCTGAACATCTGAGATGTTACATGGTTTGCCCACGATCACACGTTTATAAAATCAGGGCATTGGACTAAGTCCCCTTCCAGTTCTATAGTTTACGTTTTATGCTTGATTCGTTTATAATTAGAACACCAGATAAATAGTAGAGTAGATGAAAAATAGTCCAGAGTAACTGATAAGGTTAATGGAAGGGTCTTCCTGGGAAAGGAAACTGTGCATACTACCAGCTCTTGGGGCTTCTTTGTTGATAGATAAATAACTAACAGCATTTATGTTGTGGTTTGTAAGAACAGATCCCAAAATCTGAAATAGTTTTAAAAAAGAAATTTATTAGGTTATTGGATAGAGGAGAGTGAACCAGAAATAAGGTGTGGCTCCCTTTCATCCAGGCTCTGAAAGGTTTACATTATATAGGATTTAGACAGGGTACCTGCACATGAACCACATGGACACAGTTAAGCGAAATTGCCAAGAGGGCATGTGTTATCTCCTGAATTATCTATACCAGTAATGCTTATCTGCCTTCCTGAGTCAGTCCTTGGGGAACCCCAACTTTTCTGAGGGACTAACAGTATACATAAGTTCCCAAAGTGGGTGATACCACTCCCAAGGGGGTTCTGGAATGATCCAGGGGGGCAGTAGTAGCCTTGGGTGCAATTGGGAGGTATTGAATAAAAATAAGGGGGTGGTGGAAGCATAAGGAAAGAAGAGAAGAACATTTTGAAAAATCATTTGTACATATTTCATCTGTTGTGTAACAGAGTTAAAGTCGTAGTGATTACATTATTTTACAAATAAACACACAAAATGCAGGTTATAACCAATCAGTGGTCAAGTCCACTGACAGGTCTTAACAAGGAAGTGTTGGAAGGTAAGCCTGTTGAACACTGTTCGGGAAGTCCAGCATGCATAGGCAGGAATATGGGCACGTAATGACTTGTTTACAATATGATACTATAGTGTTACGTGACGCAATATTGCACCATCAAAATTTTAATGCAGGAAAGAGACCACAAATTTACAATTAATTATTAAATTTGAGATACATCATTTAAAAAATATATATATTTTATATTTTTTGAAGTGAAGCAAATTTCCAAAAAACCATTAAAGGGTTAAAGAAAGTAGATTTCCAGGTGGATGCTGAGTAATTTTTTTTTGAAAAGGAGGTGGTAGGCCAAATAAATTTGGGAACCTCTGGACTGTAGATTATGATGTATCCCCCTCCATTTTCCAAAATATGAATGAATGAATGAAGCATCTATTAAGCACTTATTATATGCAAAGCACTGGGATAAACGCTGGAGATACAAATAGAAAAGACAGACCCTGTTCTCAAGAAGCTCACATTTGTATAGGGGAAAGAACACATAGGGAAGTTTCAGTTCCAACTCAAATGGAAAACTTCCACGGTCCTTAGGGTGCAGTAGCAAAGAAGATGGTAGCTTCTTCTTTAATGTCATTTCCACAGGTCAAATCGCATCAGTTTCTGATGTTGAACCAGTTGACAATGCCAAGGACTTTGGTGACAAGAACTCTCCTTTCTGAGTCTTCTTTGATTTTTGGGGGGGGGAGGGGGCTAGGCAATGGGGTTAAGTGACTTGCCCAGGGTCACACAACTACTTAGTATTATGTGCATGAGGCCAAATTTGAACTCAGGTCTTCCTGAATCCAGGGCTGGTGCTCTATCCACTGCGCCACCTAGCTGCCCCTCTGAGTCTTCACAAGCTGTTGCTGTAGCACCTACAGAAGCAGCTGCCAGGCTGCATCTCCACAGAGGATGCCTCTCAAGATGATGGCTGTGGGCACTGGGCTGGAAGCATCACTAGTCCCAAGGCTCTTGGGTTCAGGGTCCTGGGCTGTTTCCATCAGGGCTTGAGGGAAGATGGTGATCCACATGGTAGTGTTGGTGGTGGTCCTACTTGGCTGGCACATGCTGCTTCTCTCAGGATGCCTTGCTGCTTCAAATATGCTCACTGAAACAAATTCAGAGCCATGAGAAATCTCTGAGAGATACCAGTATTTCCTCATGTCAGAACCACATTTTGAGCAAGTAATACTATAATCAAAGTACTTGGAGTGCTTTCTAGAGAACCAGTCTTCCTACATAGTTAAATCAGTTTAGCTGCACATAGGGGAGTACAAACCTAGGAATAAGAAATCAATTTATTTTCTCCCTTAGTATAAGACTAAACATAAGTCAGAAATTGTAGACCTGCAAGGAATCTTTTTTTAATTTCTTTTTTTTATTAATTTCTTTTGATTTATCAACAATCACTTCCATATGCTTTTGAATTTAAAATTTTTCTCCCCCTTCCTCCCCACCACCCTCCCCAAGACGGCACACAATCTGATATAGGCTATACATATACATTCCTATTAAACATATTTTCACATTAGTGATGTTGTAAGTAAAAATTAGAACCAATAGGAGGAACCACCAGAAAGAGGAAACAAAACTAAACAGAAGAAAAAAAAATAGCAAATAATATGCTTTGATCTGCATTCAAATTCCATAGTTCTTTCTTTGGATGTGGACAGCATTTTCCATAATGAGGCCTTTGGAGATGTCTTAGATCCTTGTATTGGCTGGGAATGGTTTGCAAAGAATCTTAAAGACCATCTATTCCAACCCCTAACTCCCTAGTTATTCACACGAGGAAAGTGAGGCCCAGAGGAGAAAGAACTTACCCAAGGTCACACAATGAGTTTTCAGTAGAGTTACCAGTCAAACCCACCTCTTGATTCCAAATCCAGTGACTTGTACCACCAGGTATTAGATGGTGTTTGTGGAATATGCCTGTAATGAAGGACTGGCCAAGGAAGGCTTTGTCCATAGAGAAAAGAATGTAATGTCTTTACCCCCACTTCATGAAGATTTGTTTGGTTTTTTTCTTAAAAGGTATTGAGGCATTCCCAGATATTTGTTTAGCTCAGAGGACTAAAGGCTCAGTCTGTTGGAGTCACTTAATCACTACCTGAATACAAAGCAGCAGCAAGTTAGGGGAGGGTGGGCTCTCAGAAATTTGACTGCTGGATCGCTAAGGGCATGCGAAAGAGCTTCACTCCCCTGAATCAATGTCTCTCCTTGTTAAATAACCTTCTCCTGATACAGCTAAGTAAACCTCCTTTTGTTAACTATTGAATGACTTCTAGGTGTTTTCACTTTGTTCTGGTATCAAACCTAAACTGCAGGGGGAACTGGACTGACTCAGGCCCAGTGCAGAACAAATATTTAGTGAAACTGTTTCTGGAAGTGCATGATGATTTGGAATAGTGGGTCCTGGCTCTCCACTTCAGGCATTTATTTGGTAACTGATTTTGGTCCTGTCCTGGAAGAAAAAAAAAAAAGCTGACTTTTGGTCAGCTGCTGAAGTAGAACTGAGTATGCATTCAAAAAGCCACCAACTGGCTGGCCAAAGTAGGTCCTGTCTTTGTGCCATAAGCAAGGGAAGGATTACTGCAAGCCTCGAGGTGGGGAGGATGGTAGCAGCAATGGCAGCAGCAGGAGCCTCCTCCTGCCAGCTGCCTATCCCACCCCCACCCCTGGCCTAACACATGGCTGTGAATATGGCACTACTGTTTCTTTGCATTTTTTTCTTTCCTGCTCCAAGATGAATGAGTTTTGGAAATAGAATGGACTAGGCTTATGGCTTGATATGGGACAGCTAGATGGTACAGTAGACAGAGTACCAGAACGATTCATTTCCCTGAGTTCAAATTTGGCCTCAGACATTAGTTGTGTGACCCTGCACAAGTCCCTTAACCCTGTTTGCCTCATCTGTGAAATGAGCTGGAGATGGAAATGGCAAACCACTCCAGAATCCCTGCCAAGAAAAACTCAAATAGGGTCAGGAAGAGTCAGACACACTGAAAAACAATTGAACGGCAAAAGCTTGTTAAGATCTCAGAAG
Source organism: Vombatus ursinus (assembly GCF_900497805.2). Classification (NCBI taxonomy): domain Eukaryota; kingdom Metazoa; phylum Chordata; class Mammalia; order Diprotodontia; family Vombatidae; genus Vombatus; species Vombatus ursinus. The sequence goes on from NW_020954590.1 coordinate 62,422,003, forward strand.
GGCCACAAAGTAACTAAAAGGTCCAGCGATAGCAATCTATGCTGGGAGTTTGTCATAACTGTAGTCCTAGCAGGCAACCTTTGGTACATAGTCCAATGGCAATTCATATCTAGCAGCTGAGGCACCCTGTCCAAGCCAAAATCCTTTTTCTTTACCAAATGATAACTGGAAAAGAAAGTTACCAAATGCCCCTGTATGCTCTGAAGCCAAGAGCTGGTCTCCTTTATTCCACATCATCACAGACTTCCAGAAGCAGGCTTACCAAAAATATGTGTTCCCAGAATCTAACCCTGCGTTAGTTTTGTATTTTACTTTGAGAGGCAACAGATAGTTAGATTTGGGATTGGGGGGAAAATGTAGGTTAAATTTATACTTCAGACACTTATGAGCAATATGACCCTTAGTAGGTTATTTAACCTGTCTGAGCCTCATTTTCCTATCTGTAAAATGGGGATAATAATAGCACCTATTTCACAGAATTGTGTTAAGGATCAAATGAGATCATGTAAACCTTAATGCACTATATAAATGTCAGCTATTACTGATTTGAGCTGTAAAGTTCCATCTCAGGTTGGTTTAGCATGATAATCCAATATACTGGGACAGAAATTATTTTGTTGTTTAATGTGATAGTGAGAAAAGAATTACTGCATATTCCACTTTCTCTATTACATTTAAGAGGGTATGCTTTGGATTTCAGTAAAACTAAAGGTTGAAAGGGACAAAAGAGAGTCATTGAGGTAAAAGGGGGAAACCTTTTCAAATGTAAAGGAAGCACTTCAAGGCTTAGAAAGTATCTGAGGCTCGAATAGCTCAACTGCATATTAAAAGACCTTAGAGCATCAACTGCCCCCTTACCTAAGCAGTTCTACTCAACAGTATAAAGCTCCCCACGAAAATGGAAATGTAAATGGTTGAACATGGTAAGTAGTAGTGGTATTCATGCTGCAAACCTATGGTGAACTAGGATGAATTGTCCAACAACAGAGGCTAAATCTCTCCCACCTCCTGACTGGAAGTCAGAAACCGCAGTCTGTGTTCCAAAGGAGTCAGAGAATAGAGGCTTCTGCCAATCCCAGGCTAAGTATAGTTGCCCTAGCTAAAGAGAGCACCCTGACAATCCAGGTGAAAGGAACACCAAAACATTCTGCTGAGCCACAGGCTGTTAAATTTTCAGTAGAGCATTTACACCTTGGACACTGGCATGCTACAAAATTGGGGCTTCATTTATTGTTTTATTATCTAGGTTTAAGAAAATGATGGTAACAGTATTAATAATGCAGACGATATGTTAAGTGTTCTATATGCATCATTTTTTTCCAGAGAACTGGTCGTTAGTTACCAATACATCCCTGCCCCCTCGGCTCTGTCTTGGGTCTTCTCTTCTCCTACTATACTATTTTGATTGGTGATCTCATCAGCTCTCACAGATTGAATTATTATCTTTATTCAGATGAGTGACAAATCCATTTGGCAATCCCTAAACTCCCCCCTCTCCCAACCTCTAATTTTCTAACTCCAGCTGCCTATTGGACATTTCAAACTGGATGTCTGAGACATCTTAAACTCCAGGTGTCCAAAACAGAACTCATTATCTCCCCCTCCCCCTCTGCCCTTGACTGCCTAACTTTCCTATTGCTGTAGAAGGTACCACCATCTTCCCACTCATCTAGGCTCCCAACCTAGGTGGCACACTCAACTCATCACTCCCTTACTTTGTCCCATATCTGTTCATTGCCATGTCCTGTCACTTCTACCTTCCTAACATCTCATTTACACGTCCTCTCCTCTGACACTGCCATTGAAGCAGAAGACATACAGTGCCCTAAAAGCTAAAAGCTTTTTAAAGAAACAAATTTTA
>NW_020954590.1:62423873-62569642 GCF_900497805.2 Vombatus ursinus
CATCAATAAAGCTCCCAATGGTTACAGAGAAGGTCTAAGTGAATTCTATCACACCTGAACCAGCTCTCCCAACTCTAAACCTCAACATTATCACCTACAAGCAGGCCCTCATCATTTTACACGTGGTCTATTGCAGCAGTTTGCTAGTTCCTACACCAGGGGTGGGGAACCTGAGGCCTTGAGACCTTAAGGACCTTTTATGTCCTCAAATGTGGCCTTTTGACGGAATCCAAGTTTTACAGAACAAATCCTTTTATTAAGTGGATTTGTTTTGTGAAGCTTGGATTCCGTCAAAGGGCCGCACTTGAGAACCTAGAGGGCCACATGCAGGCCTCAAGGCTGTAGGTTCCCCAACCCTGTCTAGTCTCTCCTCACTTTAATCTACTTTCTACTGAGTTGTTAAATTGATCTTCCTAAAGTGCAAGTTGGACCACATTATTCCCTTCCTCCTGCTACTCCCTATTAAACCCAGGATCCTGTCTGGCTTTTAAAGCCCCTCATGACCTGATTCCTGTCTTTCCAGTCTTATTCCTTTATTACCACTCTCCCCTACCCCAAACCCCAGTCTACAATTCAGTGACACCGGCCTCCTTGCTACTCCTCACACAAGACACTCCATCCACCTCCCTATTGGGGTGCGGTCCCCCATACCTGCAACTGTCTTCCTCCTCATCTCTTTCTCCTGGCTTTCCTGAAGTCTAAGCTAAAGACCCACCTTCTGCAAAAAGAATTTTGTAGTCCTACTTAATCTTAGTGCCTTCCCTCTGAGATTATCTCCCATTTTTCTAAGTGTATATATATATATATATATATATACCCATGTCCATATATATACACACACATGTACTGCATGTGTAAATATATCCACAAATATATATTTCTATGTGTGTATATATATATATAATACACACACGTACATATCCACAGACTGCATGTGTATATATCCACAAATACATATTTCTATGTGTGTATATTTCTATATGTAAAACATATGCACATGTACATAGATACATATATACTGCATGCATGTATATATATCCACAAATATATATGTGTGTATACATATGTGCATATACACATACACACACACGTGTGTAATCTTATTTGTACATAGTTGTTTGCAAGTTATCTCCCTCATTAGACTGTGCACTTTCAGGAAGCAGGGACTATTTTTTGCCATTTTTTGTATCCCTAGTGCTTAGCATGGTATTTGGCACATAGCAAGTGATTAATAAGTGCTTACTGACTTCTCAGTCATATCAGATCATTGGTAGATTATTGGTATTAACACTAGAAGAACTAGAATTTTAACAATACCTCAAAGGACCCAGCTGAGTCAAGTGATGCAGTGCATTACAAAAAAATCAGTGCATTACCAAAAAATGTCAAAGAAAATAGAAAGTAGGATGAAAATTTTTATTTCAAAGTAAAATCTTAATTTTTTTTTTTTTTTGCATCAATTGTTGTGCCTTGTCCTTCTAGTGTGAAAGATGTGATGTTTAGGAGCTTTTTGGTTAGGAAGCCCTTTGGGATTACTGAAAATGCAAGTCAATCTCTTTTCTTTCTCATATTAAATCTGGGACCCATTATCTATCTACAGTGTCTGTTCATGGCATACATATGATTAATTCAACAGATTTCTGGGGGGATAGTTTAATATTAGAAGACCTTGGGATAGCTTTAAACAAAGATTTTTTTTTTATAGGATAAGTGGCTTGACAAAGAAACATTGACTGATTATTTCTATATATGACAACAAGCTAACAACACAAACATCACTAAGAAAACCTACCATTCCTTGGATATCCTGAATCATGTAGAGAGTCAGAGGACCCAGGTTAAAATTCTGCGTTTGACATTTACCTACAGGGTCTTCTTGGACAACCAACCAACCCCCTTGGTTTCTCTAGATCATGAGTTTCCTCATCCTCTTAAATAAGGATACTTTTAACTACCTACTTCAATGATCAGAGGATCAAATTTGTGCAAAACTTTTAGTAAAGCTTTAAGTTCTATACCAAAGTGGCATTATTATCCAAATGTGTCCTTTCCTTCAAAGTCGTCATTTTGACAAGCTATACAACTACACTGATGCCACTGCTCAGAATATTTCTACAAATTCTCTTTTGGACTTTTAGAGCCAGTTTTTGAATGATATATGAATATCACATTATATTCAAATTTTATTTTCTTTTTACAAAAAACAATTATCTATTAATAACCGACTTCATTTACCAAGTTTAGTACTTCAAGCCTTTTGCTTTTTTCTCCCCCCAAAAATAAAATCCACTATAAAAGGATTCATTTGCCACCACTGCAAAAACTTAAAAGAATGTACTGTAGATAACTCCAAAAGAGGAAATTTTAAAAATCCCCGCCCATATCTTGGGCAAGGTCAGAATTGCTGGAATAAGTCTCTCAAAATTAATACTTCAAAGGAGACAACATCCATTATTTGGATGTGTGAATTCAAGTATGTTTGTTAAATAAAGTATTACTATTATTTTTTTTTATTATTGTTAAGGCACACATTGTATTTTCCTATCCTACAGAAAGAAGAACCTCTCTCAATAAATATTTAGGCTCAAAAACTATAAATACTAGGGCAACTTGAAATTATTCTCAAGAGTTCTTCCTGAAGACTAACATCTAATCTATATTGGAATACCTAATTGAATAGTGCTTGCTCTTACAATGAAATTGGCTCTCCAGAAGGTGACAACACTAAAATGACTGGCTTATACATACATCATTGATATAAATGTAGCACACAGTAATTCCTCCTATAAATACAATAAAATAATTCAATAGAGCCTATACAGTGAATATGATGTACGCTTTATTCTATTTACAGTACATTTGTTATAAATATAATACATTTCTTGAAAAGCTTACTTTTAATTAACTTGAGTAGATTTATATTTTAAACAGATCAACCCAGTTGTTAAATTAGATAATAAAGTGAATGACAATTTAAATGACAAAAATCTCATGGTTGTGAAATAGTGCATTCTGTACTGAGATGAATGAGAAAAAAAAAGGTCAAATTGGTTCTAAAATTATACTCAAAGCATCAGATGAAACTTAATTTGTACAAAGTTATGTCTAAGTGAAAAGGTCCACTGGATACTTAAACATGAAGACTTTTATAACATAGGGTCAAAACTGATTTTTGAGAACTGTGAAAAGTGAGAACAGCAGAATTTGTATTTAACACTCTATAGTAAACTTCACAGTAAAGCTGGAATTTATAGGGACTAATGGCTTAAGAATAGCATAGCCAACAAAGGCCATTTTTCTGAAATTATCTCCTAATACGGCCACTAATATGCACCATCCTGAAAGCTGTTACAGCAGTCAATCATTAATTTTTTAAAGACAGGGCCTAAGGTGCATGGATATGTTCAAAATTTGTATTTTGAATATTTAAATTATTACCAGAGTTGAAAAAAAAATACAAAAAGAATCTATGCATTCTCAGTCCAACGTGCTTTGCATCGATAAACATAAACTGACAAGAGGTTTGAATATTTGCTATTGTGATCCTATACCATCTTTTGTAATATGGTAGATGTCCCCAAAATTGCTGTAAGAGTCATTCAACAAAATAAGATAAAAGTGATTCTTTTGGTTTCCAGTACAAATTTGCAAGTGGTCACACATTACTGATGATGATCAGTGCTGGCATAGAGCTCTGCTGACTTGTTTCAAACAATGTCACTTGGTCCGATAACTTGGCAAATACCCTAGGAGTTCCAAGATTATAGACACCCGCATGAACAAAGCAAGCTTTCAGCTGCAAACTGTAGATTTCCTGGCTTTTAAGCTGTAGTTTGTATTGAGTCTGCCCAAGCCATGTGAATGAACCATGGACTTCCAGTGCGTCTGGGCTGAAAGAACAGAAGAAAAGGAGAGCTAACAACTCCATTTGTTTTATGTCTTTGAAAGATTAACAGCAAGTTTCAACAACTGATCCTAAATCTTTTGTTTCCTAATTTTCCATTTCTAAGCTTAGCACAACAGTGCAAAGCAAGCTTTACTTCTGAAAATACCAGTGGTTAGGTACTTTGAATGACAGCTTTATTTAAAGTATAATTTTTAACAAAAAAGTCTGTCATTTTTGAGACTTTTGTTAAAATTCACCTCATCTGTTTAGAGGTAAATTTACTGCTCTATAACAATGGAAGTGAAAGAAGTCTTATGAAAAGCTCACATTTATACAGTGCTTTAAAGCACCCTTCACAGAATTACTCACAACAACTTAGTAGGACAGGTAATAATACTGTTATCGACATTATACAGATAAGGATAGTATTAAATAGATTCTATAAATTTTCTGAAACAGAGAGATTTTATAAGTACTCCTAGGAAGTACCAGGACCAGAACTCAAACCTAAGTTTCCTGACTCCTAGGTCCAGTACTTTTCATCTTACTACACTATTTAACCAAAATGAAAGGCACGGTAAGGAGGGGTAATAGAGTGGTTCTGCTCTGCCCCCCGCCCCAACTCCACCACCACCCTTAGCTTGAACTTAAAACTACACCAAGACTTTTGGGACACACTGTATAAAAGAGGCTATCTCTTTTTACACTTGAAAACCATTACCTTGTTGCTTTATGTCGCAGATCAATTATTACATCTACATCCGTCTGAGAACAATTGGAAAGTAAGAGGGTAACTGGTACTAAACAAAGGCTATGAGAGAGGAGGAAAAAGGATTGAACATGTTTTAGAAATAGAGGCAGTATTTAATAATAAAAAAAGAACTTGTATTCTTAAAATACCTACTATAAAGATAGGTAGAGATCTTAAAATAATCTATGTTCAAACAATGAGTCAGCTGTAAAGTTACTCAAAACAAGCGTTTTTGATGAAAAATATTACTAATGAAAACAATACATACATTAGTACATCTAATGAAATGTGTTCATTCAAATTAATTGCTATATTTAATAATCTTAAAAATAAAAATGTAAGAACTTCCAAGGTATTTCCTGCTCTTCTCCACCTCCAAACCCCCAAAACAGAACAAAAGTAAACAATAACTCCCCAAAAAGCTTAGAAGAAAAAATCTTCAGCTGGAAAATCATATGGGGATGTACAACTATTTCTGCTCTCTTTGTTAATTCAGTTCAAAATACATTTAAGGAACCCTTGCCAGGTAGAAAAGGTTTGGGGTTAATTAAATGTCATTAGAGAATGAGGGAAGGAGGAGGAGGAGGGGGTGGGCAGGGTACAAATGAAATGCTCAATTATCGACAGCCTAAGCATGAAGAGAATATGTGAATCCAGACTGTGTGCAAATAGTTATGTTCCTTTCAGAGAACAGGTACAACTGTGGCATAATAAACCAGCCCTTAGTGGGAGGATTCTTCCTACTCAAAAATCTACAATGTAATTCACAGGGATATTTTCCTTCCACTAACGAAGGCAGATCCCAATCCCTTTACAGTGAGTAGCAACAGCCAAAAAAAAAAAAAAAAAAGTTATCATCTGATGCTTCAAGGCTGAGTTAAGTCTTCCCAAAACCTGGGGCTAAGAAAATTTCCAGGTGACTGAACGAGGTTACTGCTAGGTTAGGCAGGATGGTCTGAAGTTGCTGCCCTGAGCACAAAAGATGTTCAATAGGTGTTTGTTAAATAAAATAAGTTGTACTGAGGGGAAAATAATCATTTTATGTGAACCTGTCTTATCAAATTTGAAATTCTCCTAAATACACTATATTCCTATGTTTTTAAGAAGTCTTATAACCTCTCAATTATAAACATTTTCTTAATAATCTTATAAAAAAGCATTTCCTTAGCACTACAAACACTCATCCCCTGAGACTCTTTTCAAGGAATCATTTCATTGAGCATAAAACTTCAAAATTTTTTTTAAATTATTAAAAATCTTTATATACTTTCACAAAGTATAAGTAAAATATAGACAAGTATAGACAAACCTCACTAATTTGAAAAAACAAAAACAAAACTAAAAACCAATTTGTTAACAAGTAACTTAAAGATCTCATGCTTTAATGATTTTATAATTAGTGTTTACATGGGACAACAACGATAAAGGAATGACAACAAATATCTTGACATCTGATACAACTGTCCTCCCTTTTACATAGCATCTGATACCTTCGTGGATCTGATCTCTCTTTACCCTGGACCTTTTAGATATAAGCTGCAGAAGCAAAACTAAAAATTCATAATCTAAATTTGCTTTTAGTTACTCTTAACGTTTCCCCATCAGAGATTCTGCTTGGTTTGGACTCCACAAAAATCATGCCTCCTCCAGGAAAAAGTCATCACCTGAAATCTAATCGTCATGCAAACTAATTCAGCTTTGAGACTCAGCTACCTCCTCAGCACCCTCAGGGGCATTTCCCCTCTGATTGGAGGGAACAGTAATAAACTCCTCTCAAAGACTCCCATAAAGGGAAGCTCAGAATTTTCCAGCTAACTTCATTATCCATCAGCTGCTCTGCCTGGTTTTCACTCTATCACTCCATCGCCACTCCCTGTCCCCTTTCAGTTATGTTTTATATAATGTCTTCCCCCATTAGATTATAAGTTCTTTGAGGACAGGGTCTATCTTTTTCTTATTTGTATCCCCAGAGTTTAGCACAGTGCTTGGCACACAGTCGGTGCTTAATAAATGTTTACTGATTATTGACAATTGTTAAATATATCTTAAATAAATGTCACTGGTTTTCTAAATTCAGCTGTTGGAAGATTCTTAGAACTCAGAATTTAAAGGTTCTACTTATTCTTTATTAACTACAAATGAAATAAGTCCCTAGGTAAAAGAGTTTTCTTTCTTTTAACTCTTTTCGATGTAGACTTCTGGGTGGTATTTTTGAGTAAGGCACAATACTCATAATATTAATTTGGGTATGTCAAGTGCTTTTGAGACATTTATTTATAAAGTTTTAAATATGTATCTCCTCAAATTTCCCATTGATGTTTGGACAAACTTTATTACTTCATCATTTCAAATATCAGTAAATAAATACGGCTGTTATTTAAAAAACAATACAAAAAATTGTAGCAAAATTTCAACTACAAAAAATGAACATATTTCAGACCTTTTTTGATGAAATGGATGATTAAAGGACTCTGGATACTGAAGACTAGTTTTTATAAGACTTGATAGCTGTTCTACTGTAGGTTTTGTGGGAACCATAGTGTTTTCTGGCCGAGTAAATTTTAAGAGTCCCATCTCTGGTGGTTCCTAGGGAAGGAAAATAAAACAAAGTCTTAGCTAATTAAAAATACCAATAGCAAAGGGAATTCTTTTTCAAAATTATTATTTATTTTTAGTTTTCAACATTCATTTCCACAAAATTTTGAGTTCATTATTTTCTCCCCATCTCTCCCCTCCCCCCACCCCAAAGATAGTGCACTTTCTGAATACCCCTTCCCCTAATCTGCCCTCCTTTCTATCACCCTTCTCCTTCTCTTATCCCCTTCCCCTTCTATTTTCCTGTGGGGCAGGATAGATTTCTATACCCCATTGCCTGTATATCTTATTTCGTAGTTAACAGAAGGAATGTTTTGAAATAACATTAAAATACTGAAACAAAAATAAAATAGTTCTTGTCCTCAAGCTGATATTCTATGGAAGGGACAAAGCATGTATATACACAGATTAAGTAAAAAGAAGATATAGTTTGAGGAAAGAGAGAGCACTTACACCTGGGATGATTTCAGGAAAGGGTCCCTGTAGAAAGTAGGACCTGAGCTGCTAATAAACACATTAGTGAAAGATGGAGTGTTTTGTCTGGGGAACAGTTAGCATGGCAATTTGGCTAGAATTTAGGAGTGCATTAAAGAGTAATATGAAATAAGTCTAGGAAGGTAGATGAGAGCCAGATTATAATGGAATTCAAATATCAGAGAGGTTAAGTGACTTGGCCCCAGTCATACAACATGAAGTGTCAGAGGCAGGATTTAAACTGAGGTATCATTGCCTCCAAGTTTAGCCCTCTCTCTACTCCAGCATAGATCTATCCCAACTCACTGCCCTCAACGGGAAGGGAAAGATAGCACCAAAAGCTGCAGAGAGGACAGGGGATGAGGACTAAGAAAGGCCATCAGTTTAGAGACTAACAGATCACTGCAACACGGAGAACACAGTTTAAGTGGTGAGGTGAGGTCAGAGACCAGATTGCAACTGGTAGAGCAGTGAAAAATGGGTAAGGAAATGAAGGTAATGACTACAGATAATTTTTTTCTATGCGTTAGTCTATAAAAGTGAGAATTGGAGAATGAGTTGGAAGGGACCTCAGAACTGAGCACAGATGCAAGAGTTTGAGGGGATGGCACAGGCAAGGGAAGTATTTTCTGAGAGTGATATTCAGACTTACACTGAGCCTCATCTCCATAATACCAAAACACCAAGTGAAGTTTTCAAACTGGATATTTCAGAGGCATCTCAAGCTCAAAGTGGCCAGAAGAAAGCTCATTATTTTTCTCATCAAGCTGATCCCTCTTCCAAACTTCCCTATATCTGGCAAAGAAACTACCATTTTTTCCTTCAGTTTTCCAGGTTCATAACCCTAGTAATGGGGCAGGCAGGTGATGCAGTGGATAGAGCGCCAGGCCCAAAGTCAGTAAAATTCATCTGAGTTCAAATCTGGTCTCAGACACTTACTAGCTGTGCAACCCTGCTCAGGTCATTTAACCTTGTCTGCCTCAATTCCTCATCTTTAAAGTGAATTGGAGAAGGAAAGGCAAACCACTCTAGTATCTTTGCCAAGAAAACCCCAAATGGGGTCACGAAGAGTCAGATATGAATTAAACGACTGAACAACAATCCTAGTAATATCCTCAAGTTCTCCTCACCTTACGTATCCAATAAATTGTCAAATCTTGCCATTTCTCCTTCCATATGTCTTACATCTGACTCCTCTATACCCATACAACCATGAATTTGGCTCAAATTCTCATTACCTCTTACCTGTATGATTGCAATGACTTTCCTACCACAAGTGCACCCTACACACAGTATGCCAGTATGACTCTTCTTAAGTATAGATCAGATTTTGTCAATCCCCTACTCAATTGATTCCAAAGGCTCACTATTGCCTCTAGGATAAAATATGAAATCCACTAAATTGGCTTTTGAGACCCTTCACATCCTGGCTCCAACCTATCTTTTCTTTTCTTTCTTTTCTTTACATTTTGTTTATTGAGACAAACTAATTAAAAAGGCAAAACACAGGACATATGTTTACATGGATATTATAAGAAACATATATGTTAAAAGTATAGGAATGTGTTGCCTTCCTGCTAAACAGTTCCTAAGTTTCTAAGCTTTTATATATACAAAAGCCCAACCTATCTTTCATTGTACATTATTCCCTTTCCTGTATTCTAAGATTCAGCCAAATTGACCTCTCTGTTCCTCACATAAAACTCCCACCTCCATCTCCATGCCTTTGCACTGACTGTGCCCCACATCTAGAATGTAATCCCTACTTGCCTCTGGTTCATAGGATTCCTTTCTTCCCTGAAAATGAAGTTCAAGCATTACCTCCTACACGAAGCCGTTCTTGACCATCCCCATGCCTAATGCCGTCCCTCCTAAACTACCTTGTGTTTAACTAGTTTGAATAACTTTTTTTATTTATCTCTTTTTATTTATTCTGTATATATTAATATATGTAATTGTTGTCTCCCTAGAGAGAATATAAGGTTGAAGAGAATAAGGATTGTTTCATTCTTTGTATGTATTTTTATCCCCAGTGTCTAGCACAGTGCCTGGAATATAGTTGGTGCCTAATAAATGCTTTTTTACTAACTGATGAAGGAAAGGGTGTATGGGGGCTGAGAAAAGAAGAGAAGGTCTGAAATAATCACTGCAAGGAATGTGATAGAGACTTAATGAGTAAATGGAATGCCATGCAACAAGAAGTCTAGATGAAATTAACACAAATCTGTGATGGACAAAGTTAGCAAACATCCAAGATTTTCCTTAGTAACATTCAGCAGTCAAGTAGGAGCAAAACATCAGATGGTGGGGGTAAACCCATTTTGACATGCTGTGGCTCATGACTTCTAATGAATCTGTTTATGATCTGTGATGGATCTGAGTCCCAGATGGTTCAGGCCCTCTAGTGTCTCTGGATCTGTGAGGCTCAAGATCTTTCCTGAATGTGAATCATTTTCAGCTCGTGCCTTCTACTGCCCAAGTTGAACTGGTCTCATATGCCCTTACATGTTTAAAACATTTTAAGCTGAATCTATTAGAAGTTTTGTTGTTGTTGTTGAAATACAACAGTATTTAGTTGTGAACTAATAGTAGGTGAACTAAGCACATTTCACTGGCAAAAAAAAAAATTTTTTTTCTCTTAGCTTGTTGCCAACAAAAAATTTAAGTATTGCTAGGCAAAGATGAAATAAGCATTAATTAGTGAGCATGTGAGATAAACACAAGTTTGGCTAATATTAACTTTCATTTTTAACCTATTGGTAACACACCTAATTCAGTATGTTCATGTATCATAGAAACAGACATTTTATCATGTTATACTATGTCTGTGCTTAAGACAAAATGTAATGAATGCTGATTATGTGTTTTTAAATAGAAAAAAAGTATGGTTGGAAACTAATAGCCAGAAATTCTTATGTCAAGTCATAGTCTGGTCAGTTTACTTCAAAAATTATTACCTGCTTTTGAGAAAATGAAAAAGCCTCTCTTCCAAGAGTTCGAAGAATAACATGATGCTGGCCTTCCAAAATAAGCTGTTTATTGTCTTCCACGACATAGGCCTATAAGACATAATACACAAAAGGATTACCTAAATTTTTTTTTTTTTACAAGATCAAGAATGGCAAAATACTGTGTTGTAAACTTGACAGAATGACAAAGACATTATAACTAATTTCATCAATCATCAGAAAATTAGCAAACTGTGTCTGTGTTGGCATTTCTATTTTCAAAATAATTTAACTGATAAATTTCTATCCTTTTCAGTCAAAAGATCAAAATTGTCATTGAAATTTGCAAAGGAATATGTTTAGAGGTATTGTGAGTCTCAAATGAGACAATGAATGGAAAGCACTTTGCAAATCTAAAAGCATTATATAAATGCCAATTATTATCAGCTTCCAGTTTGGTGATGACTTCATTCTCCAAGCCTTCCTTCTACTGCATTCCTGATGAGTTCAAGCAGTGTTTATAGAGCAATTATAGGACTATGTTTCTCCTTACATTTTAAAGACTCTGATCTCTCCTCATTCTACTCCTATCTGTCTGACTGCTCCCCCTCAGTCTCCTTTCCTGTATCTTCATTCAGGTCGAGTCTACTAACCATGGGTGTCCCCCAAGGCTATTTCCAGTACCTTTTCTCTTCTCTTTCTATGCTATTTTGATTGGTGATCTTATCAGCTCCCACAGATTCGGCTATCAGTTTTATGTAGATGATTCTCAGATCTATTTGTCCAGTGCCCTGTTGACCTCTCACCCCCAACTTCCTATTGGACATCTTGAACTGGATGTCCCATAGACATTTTAAACTTAACATGTTTAAAACTGAACTAATTTCATTCCTCCTGTGTCCTACCCTCAACCAAATTTCCCTAAAATAATTGAGGGTACCACTACCCTGGTTCATAACCTAAGTATTATCCTTGACTCCTCACTCTTTCACACTTCACCCTATATCCATTCAACTGCTATATCCTGTTCCTTCTATCCTCATATCATCTCTCATATACACCCCCTTCTCTCCTCTGACACTACCATCACCTAGGATCCCAAGAGCAGGCCCTCATCATTTCATGCCTGGGCAATTGCAATGTCATACTGGTTGGTCTTCCTGCTTCAAATCTCTCCCTACTACATTACATGCTTCACTCATTTGTCAAATTGATCTTCCTAAATTGTAAGACTGATCATATTATCCCTCCTTTAAACTAACTCCAGCAGCTTCCTATTACATCCAAGATTAAATATAAAATGCTCTGTTTGGCTTTTAAAGCTTTTCATAACCTCTCTCCTTTATACCTTTCCAGTCTTAATTCTCCTCCAAAATCTACAACCAAGTGACAATGGCTTCTTTGATGTTCCTCATAAGATACTCCATCTCCTGACTCCAGACATTTTCACTGGCTAGCCGCCATGTCTAGAACCTTAACCCTCTTCATCTCTGTCTCTAAAAGCCTTTTATAGTCCTCCTTAGCCTTTGTGCCTTCCTGCTAATATTATTTCCCATTTTTCCAGTATATATTTTGTTTGAATATGGTTGCTTGCATGTTGTCCCTCTCATTAGACCATGAGCTCTTTCAGAACAGGGACTGTTTCAATTTTTGCATTTTGGAGACAGCGTCCCGAGTGCATAGGACACAGGTACTATGTACATGACAACTAGGAAGAGCTCTTTTCTCTTTTCTTCCTTCCTTGAGGTTTTGCAGGCCAGCCATGTCTTCATTTTTCAACAGGCTGGTGCCCAGGCTAGCCATCTCTTCATTTCTCAACAGGCTGCAAACCAGACTCTTCCATCATACTTGTTCATTTGGTACTTTCCTCCCTACAACCCCTTTTCAGCTGCTTCTTCTGTACTGTCTTCCCATTAAAATTAGAAAGCTCCTCAAGGCAAGAATGATCTCTTTTATTGCTTGTTTTTGCATTTCCAGCACAGTATGTGGCACCTAAGCACTTAATAAATACCTATTATGCCTGCTGTCTGTTTGTTGACTAACTGATCCTTTATACTAGTAGATGTTTTATGTTGTGTGATCTTGACTCTGGTTCTTTAGCAGTTGAACTCTTTTATTTTTGGCTACTATTTTTAGTTTGACCCAGAGTCTCTGGATTTTGGCTATAAAGTTTATGGGAGCTTTCCTTTTAAAGTTGTTCCCCTCCCCCCAAACAGTAACTGGTGGATTCTACTTCTACTTTGTCTTCTGGTTCTAACATTTGGGCAGTCTTCTTGAAATATGATGTCTAGGCTCTTTCTTTGATTGTGGACTATTAAATTACCTCCCCTCAATCTTTCCAGGTCTGTTTTCAATATGAGATACTTGAAATTTTCCTCTATTTTTCTTCAACCTTTAGCCTTTTATTCATGTTTCTTGTGGTCTTGTGTTGCCATTAACCTCTGTGTGATCTACTTTTCAGAGTCTGTTACTTGTTTTGTACCTCTTCTGCTAAGTTGTTTATATTCTTTCCAAGTCTCTCTTCCATAGCCCTCATTTCTTTTCCAATTCTTCATTCTTTTTAAACTTAAGTCTAACTCTTACATCATTTCTTTAAGAATTCTAACTGATGTTGTGAGTAAATTAGGTTTTTCTTTGAGGCTTTGTTTTTCATTATTTTGGAGTTACTTTCCTTTTCTGGTTTTGTGTCTTAACCATCTCTAGAATCATAATAGCTCTTAATCTTTTTCTTTATTCATTCTTCCAGAAACCTACTTGGGGCAACTTGCTGTTGTTGGCCATGCTGAGCTCTGAGGGCTGAGTCTGTGATCCAAGGCCATCTGGCAGACCCCCAGTTATTGGTTTGGGCCAGGGGCTGAGTCCAAGATCAACCCTGCTCGTCCTGAAGCTGTTGCAGAATCTATGATCACAACCTACCTATGTTCCATATATTTTCTACCCTGGTCACTTGCTTGTAGGTTGCCTTTATGATCTTGGGCTGGAAAAGTGACCCATTATCTATTTTCCAATCATTAATTGATTTGAAATTCTTAGATCACTGTTGGAGCAGTTATTAGGGAAGCTGGATGTATTGCTTCCTCTTATTCCACCATATTGGCTCAAGCTCCCATCCACTTGGTTTTTCCCACGTTGTTAGCCCAAAATAGCTTCAAAAAGGCTTTTTGTTGATGTCCTTAGCAATTATGTCCAGCCACTCCTAGAATTATGCCTATAAAATGATGACAACCTTTTGTATTCAACCTCTATTACATGCCTTTGCTTTTATCTTCTACCATATCTTCAAAAACCTAAGTTGTTTTTTGTTACTTTTGTTTTTTGTTTTAGTAACAAAGAACTGGAAGGAAAATTGGTGTCCAGTAATTTGGGAATGATTGAACAAACTGTGATGTAATTGTAATGGACTATTACCATGTTATAATAAAAGCCAAATCTGAAGAATTTGGAGAAACTTGACAAGATTTGTATAAATTGATGCAAAATTAGGTAAACAAAACCAGAAAAATAACTTATATTGCCTTCAACTGGCAGTAGTAATAAAGTAAAACCTATGCTTTCCCTTAGTTCTTTTTTTAGGTCTTTTAGGTTTCTCCCTCCCCGTCAACTTTGAAAACCCTAGCAATGAGTATAGGACTCTTTTTGGAAAAGGTCAATAGCAGATCATCAATAGTCATCAGGTTTGACAAATCCTGGAAGGCTCTCAGGTGGGTCCTGGACACATGACCTGAGATGACAACAACAGACTTCTTTATTGTTAACATTTGGTAAAAAAATAGCTATTTTGGTATACCTCAGCAGGAAAAGTTGATTACCAGCAACTCCTTGGTCTCATCCTCTTCTGATTCTTGCTGGATGATCTCTCTCCTGACCCTATCTGAAGATCTATATCATCATTCTTTGCAGCTCAGAAGTTGCTTTCTTTTAATAAAGCCTAGTTTCCCATCACCAGTTGCTTCAAGTATTCTGCATTCCTTTTTCTTCTGTGAAATATCCTAGCATCTGACATGAGCCAAATTCTCTTACGACTCTTCAGAGTCTCTTTTTTGCTTAGTTTTTCAAGCAAAACTTCATTCTTGAAGATGACCTGAAATATCTTTCTTCTAGGAGGGCAACTGGCCTGTATTTTCTAAACCAACTGAAATTACATGGTTATGGCAGAAAGACCTGCAAATTCCGGTTGACCTCCTTACTTGCTGAAAGCAAGATCCTTAGTCCTCTATCATTCCTGATGGTATCATTTGTGATCCACTCATCGGGTGAACTGCTGTTTCAAAATCTTTTGTCTTGTCTGTTTACCTCTAAATATTGAGAAAAGCGAAAAAACACCCACATCTAAAAGAAGCAACATAGGTTACTGAGTTTAGAAAAAAAGCAAACTAGTCACACTGAGGGGCATTATATCAAAAAATAAAACAAAAGTTAAAATTGGAACTCTTTAGAAAATTAAATATAGAAAAGCCAATATTTGTTATTCAGCTTAGATATCCAATACACAAAATAAGCATATTTTATTTAAAAACAAAACATACTTATTCAAGAAAAGTCATAACACATACCTTCCATAATACAACAATATTCAAATCCACCTCACTGCATTTTTTAATTAATCTCACTGCATCATCAGAGGACTGTTTTTCAGTTGCCAGAGAATTATATTGTGCATGTGTTTTTTTCAATTCAGATGATAAACTTCGAAAAAAGAAGTCAGCACATGGACTTGCTGAACTTATTATCTGTTTTTAAAAAGCAACACAGTTTAATAAATATTATTAATTTATTTATTAAAATCTAAATGGAATAAAAATGTACATTTCTTAGAATTTATATTTACACAGGAAAAACATTCACAAATAGCTTCTTGAAAACAATATCACAAACAGTTTGAATGCTTGTAGGCAATCTGAGGCTTTAAGTCTCATAAGTGGCACTATATGCTAACTTTCTGTATAGTTGGTAGGTGGTCATAGGCCTAAGAAACTAGCAACATGGAATTCTTCCATGTGGATTTGAAACCAATTACATTCAATCCCCAAACTTCACTTTTCCCTCCAATTCTACATATCTACCTTACTCCATTTTCATGTATCCAAGGAGGATAAACAAGTATTTTTAAGACAATTAATAAAAACAATATATAGAATAGTTTTGTGTTGCTTAATGTTATATGTGAGGCAAATAATGTTCAATTATAATTACAACATCAAGCACCATCTAATGAAATAGCATACAAATGGAACACAGGCACATTCATTTTTCTTTTTATACAATCATAGGTCTACAACATTTATTTTATTTTATTTTATGTTATTTTATTTTTAGTGAGGCAATCAGGGTTAAGTGACTTGCCCAAGGTCACACAGCTAGTACGCCTCAAGTGTTTGGTCTGAGGCCGAATTTGAACTCAACTCCTCCTGACTTCAGGGATGGTGCTCTATACACTGTGCCACCTAACTGTCCCCTACAACATTTATTTTAGACATGAAAGAACAAACTCATGAATAATAACTACATTAAATAATGTTCTGTTTCTCTTGTTAACATTCTACAAGTCTTATTCCATATTTTAAAAAAATCTAGGTAATGTTTTAAAATCCCTAAAATTCCCCCCCCCCTTTTTTTTGCTACATGAGCTTATAGGTTAATTGTGTTTTTATTCTTTTGACTAAAAAAGTAGAAAAAGATCATATACTAACAATGACAGATATGCTGACTCTTGTGTACTAAAAATGCACAAGGTTTAACTTAGTGTGTTCTGTTTCACTGAACCTCTAACCCCTTACTTCCCTAAAGCCATGTAATATTTATGTCTAGCAACTTCTATAATAGGAGATTTTAAACTGGCAGGCCTGTAAACTTTCCTTTTTTAAAAAAATACTTTGATAATGGGGCAGCTAGGTGGTGCAGAGGACAGAGCACCAGCCCTGGAGTCGGGAGGACCTGAATTCAAATCTGGCCTGACACATGGTATTTACCAGCTGTGTGACCCCGGGCAAGTCACTTAACCCCAACTGTCTCACCAAAAAAAAAAATATATATATATAGATGGATAGATAGATAGATAGATAGAAAGATAACTGGTAAATATAACTGGTTTCCTTTGTAATTCTATGTATTTTCTTTTATGCATTTAAAAATATTATTCTGAGAAGGGCCCCAGCTCCAGATGTTAAACCAGATTGCCAAAGTGGTCTACGACACACACACAAAAAAGTTAAGAATCTCTGTTTTCTGTGAGCTCATATATTCATATGGTTTTGAGTTCCATCTTAGATGGGCGACTCTAAATCTGTCTTCTGCTTTGACCTCTTTCCAGATCAATACAGGCTGTAAGTATGTAGATGTTCTACTTATACTTATAGCCTAAGAGGTTGAAAATTGATTTTATTACCAATCCTTAAAATGAATTCCTCTTCTGAAATTCCTTGTTACTATCAACAGCTCTTCTATTCTCCTTAATCTTTCAGTTTCACATCATTGGAAGATTTCTTCCAAAAAAAAAAAATGCACTTCCCATATAAAATTTTGTACATTCTTTCTCATATACCTTACTCTAACTTTTAACTTCTCTTTCCATTTTCACTATTTCCGCTCTAATTCATAATCTTATCAATATCACCTTATCAACTCATGCCTAGACAATTGTAACACTTTAGTATAACCTTTCTCAAAATACCATTTTTACTTTTCCCCTATACCTAATTCTTCCTAGATCTGCTTTTTACCTTCACTGAGACCTCCAATCCCTTTACCCCTCAGTACTTTCTCAAGTTCCGATGCCTGCTCTCATGTCACTTTCCTCTCTTTCCAATATTAAACCTCTAGTTAATCAATTCCACTTTTACAATGCCCACTACTTTCAAATCAATTGATCCCTTGTCCTAATGCCATTCATCCCATGCCAAGCCCCAACACTGAGTGGAGCTGGTGAAAGTCATATAAACAGTGTGAGAGGATTACTACAAATACATATTATCCAACTTCAACTAGACTCTAATTTCATCAAGGCAATCAATCCCTTTACTCCCACAGAAAATCTTTTCTTCACTCCCCAAGTCTCTCATATCTCACCCTTCTGTCTGGTAAGCTGAGGAGCTCAATTCTTATTTTATTGAGAAAACTTAGGCCTTTCAACATGAGCTCTCTCTTTCCCTTTTACCTTCATCTCAAACCTCGACATTTCCCACTGTCTCTTCCTTTCCCCCAGACTCTGACAATAAAATGCCTTTCTCCTTGCTAAGGCCAACCAACCTACATGTGCATTTGATCCTGCCCCTTTCTCCAGCTGATTGAAAGCTCAATCATCTTCCTTTAATCTCTGTCGTCTTCAACACCTTCCTATCTACTGGTTCCTTCCTTACAATCTTCAAACACGTTCAAGTCTTCCACTGCTGCCTCCACTTCCTCTTCTCTAACAACTCAATTCTGTGCAAACGGGCTTCCCACTTCATCACTCCAATGAAATTGTTCTAAATTGTCTCTTAAATGTGAAATCTGATGGTTTTTTTCTATATGTCACTCTATTTCCTGTCTCCAGGCCTTTGAATTGGCTGTTCCAGATACATGGAATGCACTCTCTCCTTCCATAGCTCCTCTCTTTAAGATACAGCTCAACACCATTTTCGGAAGAAAGTTTTTCTTGATTCTCCCAACAACTAATGTTTTTCCTTGCAAATTATCTTGTACTTAATTACTATGTATATATTTTTATTTATTTGTTTTTTATTTATACTGCATATGTATTTGTTGTCTTCCCCATTAGAATCTAAGCTTTGTGAATAGTGATTGTTTTACTTTGTACTTGCAACCCCAATGCTCAGCGCAATGCCTAGGACTTATACCTGTTGAGTGACTGGATTGAAATTATAGACACATGCCAGTTGTGGGTCCTGGGCAACAATTCTGACCCCTAACCTTTCTGTTCCTAAGCTTCCTGGGCTGAAAGTACCTCAGTTATCTAAAAAACAGTAACAAGTTCAGTGTTAACCTCAGAATCAGCAAAGCAGGCCTAATTAAAAGGTCTGATTCTTTATAGAGACAGCTAAGAGAGCAGGAGATGAAGCATCAGGCCTGGAGTCAGAAAGACTTGAGTTCAAATTTGGCCCAAGATACTTAATAACTATGTGACTTTGGGCAAGTCACTTAATCTCTGCCTCAATCTCCTAAATTGTAAGATGGGGGTAATAACAGCATCTATCTTCTAGGATTATTATGAGATCAAATGAAAAAATATTTGTAAAGTGCTTAGCATAGTGCCTGGCACATAGTAGGTACTTCATAAATGCTAGTTTCCTTCATTTCTTTCTCCTTCCTATTTACCAGGGGAGGGCTCTGAAGCTATAGAAACAAAAATTATCTACCTGCCATCTGGAACAACCAGAAGAAAGCCAGTAAATCAGATGGAAAAGGGTAATAAGAGAGAGACATAATGGTAAGGATATTGAGGGAGGAAGGAACGAATGAAAATAACGGCTAGGGAACTCATGATAGGCCACAATTATATAAACGCTAATATCCTAGTTGAAATTCAACAAACATTTATTTATTTATTTGTATATTTTTTTAGGCAATTGGGGTTAAGTGACTTGCCCAGGGTCACACAGCTAATAAGTGTCAAGTGTTTGGTCTGAGGTCGGATTTGAACTCAGGTCCTCCTGACTTCAGGGCTGGTGGTCTATCCACTATAACACCTACCTGCCCCTCAACAAACATTTATTAAGCACTTATCATGTACACAGCATTGTAGCAGAGATTGAAGAAAATTCAGGCAAGGGCAGGCGGTGCCTTTTTGGGGCTTACTGTACAAGAATGAGACACACATATGTAACTATGATATACAATAAAACATAATAAGTACACCTGAGGTGCAAAGCAAAGTGTGTATGAGGTTTAAGTTTTAGTTAGTTAATAATATGTATTAAGCATCTACTATGTGCCAGGCAATGTGCTAAGAACTGAGGATACAAAGATAGTCTCTGCTCTCAAGGAGTTCACAGTCTAATGGAGGAGACAACATGAAAACAAGTGTGTACAAACAAGATATGTCCCAGGTAAATTGAAGATAATCAATAGAAGGAAGGAACCAGCCTGACCCATGAAAGAGGATCAGAAAGGGCTTCTCATAGAGGATAGGATTTTAGCTGGGACTTAAAGGAAGCCAGGAAAGACAGGAGGCAGAGATACAGAGGGAGAGTACTCCAGGCATAGCAAATACCCAGTGAAAATGCCTGGAGAATACAGATAGTTTCCTGTGCGAATAACAGTACAGCAACAACACCAGTGTCACTGGAGTACATTAGTAAAAACTATAGGAATCAGAGAATTCACAGAGGCAGCAGCATGTGAATAGTGCCTTAAAGGACAGGCTGAAATTTACCAATTGAAATACAAAGGACAGAAGCACAGAAGTACAGGGCTCATTCAGGAGTGAAGGAGTAGTGTAAGTAGCTTGGAAAGGAAAATGTATGTTAACATTATATGAAATAAAACTGAAAAAGTATAGTATCATCATCAGGCAAAGGAGTTTGAACCTTTATTCAGGAGACCATGGGGAACCACTGAAAAGTTTGAGCTGAGGAGTCATCAGATTAATGCATAAGGAACATTATTCTGAAAGCAGTATGAAAGACAGAGCGCAGAGGAAAATGAGGAGAAAGTACAGACAAACCTACCAAGGTGAACTACTGGGACTTATAAAAATACAATTACAAAACAAAAATAAAGACAATTAACTGAAGGGATTTTTTTTTTTCCTCCGTGAGGCAATTGGGGTTAAGTGACTTGCCCAGAGTCACACAGTAGTAAGTGTTATGTGTCTGAGGCCGGGTTTGAACTCAGGTCCTCCTGACTCCAGGGTCGGTGCTCTATCCACTGCACCAATAAGCTGCCCCTAACTGAAGGGATTTTCATGGTTCATGATTGAAACACACACACACACACACACTCTCCTCTACCTAAATTAATTTGCAAAGTAATATGAGGCCAAAGAACCAGTCAAAATAATAACATTCATTTGGAAGAACAAGAGGTGTAGAATCTCAAAAAAAATAACCAAAAATAATAAGAATAAAAGCACGAACAGTTCTCAAACTATATTGCAAAGCAATAATCATCAAAACTACTTGGAACTAGTTACAAAATAAAAAAGTAGATCAGTGGAACAGACTAAATTAGTAATACTCTGAAGCAATCAAACTCAGTGGCCTAGTGTTTGATAAACCTAAGAACACAAACTACAAGGGGAAGAAGTTCTTATTCAAAAACAAATACTACGAAAATCAGTTTTACAAAAAAATCAATTCAAAAAAACATTAGAGGAGAATGGAGATTTGTTAGAGTACTAGCTTTCTTACCAAGCAAGGAATAAAAGGGATCATAAAAGTTAAATGAGACAATTTAAATTACATGAAATACAAAAGCTGTCATACAAGCAAAAGCAATGTAGGTAGAAGAGAAACTGGGGAAAAAACTTATCAACCATTAATAAAAATCTAGTTATCAAGCTAAAAATACATAAGAATAAGTACCAGTATTCAAGAGATAAGTGATCAAGTATATGAATAAAGAGTTTTCAAAAGAAGAAAGGCAAATGATCAACAACCACATAAAAATGCTCCAAATAGCTACTAAAAAGAGAAATGCAAATATAATACTACCCTGAGGCTTCACTTCATACCCTGAAAATTAACAAGGATGATAGAAAATGAAAATTAATGTTGGAGGAGCTATGAGGAGACAAGCACAATAAAACACTGGTAGCAAAGCTATCGGTTAAACTATTCTGGAAAGCAATTTGGAATTGTGCAAGAAAAAGTCACTGAACTATTTAAACACTTTGACCTAATTATCCCAGTACTAGCAATATACATCAAAGAGATCAAAGACAGAAAGGACTAACATAAACCAAACCATTCAGCATGATGTAGTAATAGAAGCAACATGGCAGAGTGTATAAAGACAGTGTGACAAGATGGACTGAGTCAGCCTCCAAACCAGGAGGATTTTGATTTAAGTTCCACTTCTTACACTTATTGGCTATGTGACATTGGGGCAAGTCACTTAACCTCTCAAATGCTCTAGGCAACTCCCTAAAACTAAGTTGCAGAGAACATGTTGACCTACATTGGCAGAAATGTTTTCATAGCTGGGAGGTCTCTAAATCCATGGAATCACAGGCTTAGTTCCTATCCCCTAGTCACAGCAGCATTTTTTATAGTAGCAAAAAACTAAAAACAAGGTATTATTGATTGACAAAGGGCTGAACAAACTATGGTTTATCAATGTAATGAAAACCTACTGTACCATAAGAAATCACAAATATGAGGAATTCAGAGAAACATAGCAATATTTCTGTGAACTAATGAAAAGTGATGTAAGCAAAATCAGAATGATATAGAGTGACTACAAAAATGTAAACAAAAACATTAAAGGCAGCCAAATTCAGAATTTTAATGATCTCTAACCTGAAGAATATGAATCTCTATTGCAAGGTACTATGGGAGCAGAATGGTAGTACCATTGACAAATACAGGGAAGTCAAAGAGGAAGCATATTTATAGAGGATGATAATAAACTCAATTTTGGCTGAATTAAATTAGTGATGTTGGTAGTACATCCTGGTGGAGGTGTGTCCTATAGGCAGTTGGAGATCCAAGTTTGGAACTCAAGAGGCCAGGCCTGAACATACAGATTTAAAGGTTATCAGCGGCCACGGCAGTGCCAACTCACCAAGAAAGGAAGTCATCGAAAGGAGGAAGATAGCCATGGACAGAATGTTGGAGACCATGCATCTTAAAGGGTCAGGAAGAAGTTTATCCAGCAAAGTTGACAGACAAGTAGTTAGAAAATTAGGAGGGAAAAAAAAAGAAAGAAAATTAGGAGGAAAACTCAGGAAGTGTGGTGTCTCTGAAGCCAAGAAAAAAAATTTTCCAGTAGGAAAGGGTGGCCAAATATCAAATGCTGCAGAGAGGAAAAGGAGGACGAGGACTAGAAAAGAGAATGTTGTTTTTGGTAAGTATGTGGTCTTCGGTAACTTCTAGTAAATGAAATAGTTTCATTTTGTGATTTTTAGGAATAATCAGAGAACAGGGAGCAAAGAAATTAGATCTTAGGGGTTACCCTGAAACAAGAATTAACAGGATTGACAAGGTGGAAATTTAGAAGTAAGAAAGACCTAAGAGCAATATTAAAGAAATCACTCATACTCTAACATGTATTTAGAATTATAGCAGAACTTTATACATACATAAATATTGATTGTGACTAATAATCATCTAAATAGGTAAAAAGCCAGTGTCTATGGTAACTCAGATGATCTATTCTCCTCTGTTTTAGTTCCATTCCCAGCTCAGGACTGTTCTCTACTACCAACCTACTCTCTTATTCTTACTTCCATTTCTAAGCCATTTAACAGGAAGAATGCTTTCTACTGCAGTGTGTACTCTATTTTTTGGATGTATATGTTAAAATTTTTCCACTTTTTTTTTAATTCCTCAAAGAAAATTTTTTAGATTATTAGGATTCAATCCTAGCAAGATTAAGTTAAGTTCTTTAAGTTCATTAAGTTCTTCTCACATAAGGATAATAAAGTTAATAGTCAATATAATAAGTGACTCCTGATGACAAACTAATGGGATAGTATAGCAAATTAGTCTGCTGTTAGGCTTAATTATAGCATTGCATGAACCTCAAAATTAAAATTTCTAAAAAGTATTTTACTATTTAAAACAATCTTATGAGCAATTTTAATATCTTATATATTAAAAAGTGAAATGATGTTATACATGCATTTAAACATGAACAAAAGCTATTTTCTCCTCTGACTATACTTGTTTTGAATTAGTTAGTCACAGTCATTTAAAAATTATAAAATTTCTAATAATGCCTTCCTGTTTGAAGGCCAGTATATACAAAGTCAAGTATTATTATTTTAAAAACCTGGGCATATGAACTACTAAAAAGATATTCTTCAATAGTTTACAACAAACTTCCAAAACTCACAGAAACCACACCTACATTTTGCACAGTTGTTTTCTTTGTTTTTCAGGCTGCTTGGAAAGTAGAGAAGTATATGGTGTTAATCTAATTAGTTAAATTAGTTAATAACTAATGATTCTATTAGTTCTCTATTTTCCAATCCTCTTATTTTGCATACCGGGTGTATACAGTACAGTTTTAAGCTGTTAAAGATTTAAATCACACTAAGACTTTTGGGATACCCTATATAAGGAAAGTCAGGTTTAAGTTTTCCTGTGCTGCCTTCTTGTTTAGCTATTTTGTTGTACCATAACAGGAAATGTAATCATGGTCCCAATTCTTCTGAATGGTCTGAAGCTTCAGACCAAAGTTCTCCTCAATCTTCTACATTAGAAGCATTTCACCATTTTCACTTTTCTTGTGGTCATAAACACATTAGCTCATGTAAGCTGATTCATACTAAATGGATCAGATGTTTTTTTTTGTTATCCATCCATTCACAATTACTCATAGGGAAGGGATGTGGGAGAGGGAAAGGTGTAGAGAGGTTTGTAGGGAAGGGAAATTTCTGAAAAATCAAATAATGATAGGGTGTTTGAACTCCAAACAACAAAGAAATCAATGCACTAAATAGCTTGCCTAGGCCAGAATAACAGAGTATATTGTGACAATGACTGTTTTTAAGTCAAATAATTCTATATTGTTACTTTACATACCTGTTCATTGCCAAAGATGATGTCTACAAATGTGTATTTTTCTGATGACTGTGCAGCAGCTGAAGAATAGGAGAAGACAAATATCATCTCAGAGTCATGAATATAAAGCTTCATTTGAAAAATGTGCCACTAAGTAAAATTAACTTACCTTCAAAATTTTTACATCTTACTGCCTTAAAGCACAACTTTCCTTTCTCTCTACTAGCAAGTTTCGAATCTAGAAGACAAGGGAAATTTTTTTTCCAAAGGTATATTTATCAGCTTTGCTAAAAAAGAAATACAACAATCTAAAAGTAAAAGTCTATTTTAGCATTCTGATGTTTTTGGCCAAACTTGAACATGAGTCATTTTAAAAACTATTTAATTCTTAAAGCATTATCTCTTTGGTGCCAGGCCAATGAAAAATCATTTAAGGAAGGAATTCAATATTCAAGAATTAAAAGTCTAAAAACCAAACTTTTTAACTGAATCAATAGTTACATATAGTAGAGAGACCCAGAGAAAAAGAGTGACAAAAAACAATCCTTTTATGGGAACAATAAACTGAGATGAAAGGGTGACAGAACAACTCATTTCTACTTCTCATATTAGGCAATACATGCAATTTACACATATAGTGTGGTAATTCAGAGGATATTCTTCTCTAAGCAATCTTGCCTGTTCAATGTAATTCACTATTCACTGCACAGTACTATCAGTAAGGTACTAAAGGGACAAAATTAAGACACTACCTACGTAGCCCTAAACTGACAAGTCTATTAGAGAGAGACAGACAAGCAGCTATTACAGGAAATACTATATGTGTGTAACAGCAGAAAAATAAAATGTTACATGAAGTTAAATTGGGAGGAGTCCAGTCATTATTACTACTTGGTGGGATTGATAATGGAAGTATGTAAAAGAAATATAGGTAGAAATTAAAAATATTCAAAGAATTTTAAACAGTATGAGCAAAGGCAGAGACAGGAAAACACAGGATGCACTCAGCAGATAAAAAAATCATTCACACAGGGGCAGCTAGGTGGTGCTGTGGATAGAGCTTTGGTCTCGGAGTCAGGAGGACCTGAGTTCAAATTCGGCCTCGGACACTTGACACTCACTAGCTGAGTGACCCTGGGCAAGTCACTTAATCCCGACTGCATCACCAAGAAGCAAAAAAAAAAAAAAAAAAAAATCATTCACACATTTTGATTGGACACTGAGTACATGGAGGGGAAGAGAATGAAATAAATAAAGATGGTGTACCAGACTGTGGACAGGTCTGAATGCCCGACAAAAGAATCTAAACTTCATTCAGCAACAGATATGACACTAATGAAGATTTTTAAGCAGAGGAATAATAAGAAAAAATCTGGTCATAAGGAAGAATGTTTCATATTGCAGAGAACTATTTCAATAGCCCAGGTAGATGTAATAAGGACCTGTACTAGAGTAGTAGCAGTGGAAAGAGAAAGGAATGGATGCAAGAACTATTAGGGAGGTGAAATTGATGCCCTAATTGACTGGATTTGAGAAGCGAGGGAGAAATAAAAGTCAAAGGAAACATCAAGGCTTTGACAATGGGACACCAGGTGAATAGTGGCACTCCTGATAGAGCTAGTGAGGTAAAAGAGAGAAACAAACTTTGGTAAAAGATAAATAAGTACAATTTTATACATATATATTTGAATTTAAGTTTCTGGTAAAACACCAAGACAGTGACAGCCTATAATGAATTGGAAATGCAGGTATAGAATTCAGGATCGATGTCCAGATTAGAGAGAAAGATTTTAGAATCTCTTGCATAGAGATGATTAATTAGCTGAAGCCATGAGAATGGAATTAAATGAAGGAGTATGGGGGAGGTGGGGTAAGGCCATGTACAGCCAAACTACTGAAGACATGAAGGTCATCTTAAAAGTGTGAGAAAGAAAATGAGGAATTAGTGAAAAAGAGAAAGAAGAAAAGGTTAGGGAGTTGAAAGAGAATCAGAAATACTGATTTCAAAATTTCAAAAGCCAAGGGAGGAAAGTATATTTAGGAGGCAACAGAAAACATTCTCAAATGATTGAATGTGTATTCAAATGTCCCAACTTGAAAACTCTTCACCTTCTCTACTTTAAACTTTCTTCCTAACTTGAGTGGAAGGCAGTATGCTCCCAGACACCTGGGTTCAAAACTATCATCTTTGACGTTTTTTCCTCCTTCACCCTTCTCCTTCAAACCAAATAACTGCTAAGTGCTATCATTTCCAACTCTATCTCTTAGACCTATTTCATTCTCTTGACTCACACAGCCACCAGTCTAGTTCATACTCTTACTGCTGATCTGTACTATTGTTAGTCTCCTAATTGGTCCCCTAACCATCAGTCTTCATTTTTACCAACCTATCCTTCAAATAGCTGCCAAAATGATCCAAAATAAAATTTTCCTATCATTCTCCATTTCCTAAAAATCCAGAGGTTTCCTATTGCCTATAGGATACAATATTAACTTCTAAGCTAGGCACTTAAGGCTCTCCACAACTTGGCTGTACCCTACTTAATAGGCTCATTTCTTTTTGCCTCACTTCACAAATTCTACATTCCAATCTAAGTAGTTGTACCTTCTTAACCACAGATCTGCACAACTCCTGCAAATCTTCCTCATTCCTGGACTACATTCCATTCTCATCTCTACACGTCAAAATCTTCTTCCCACAAGGCTCAGCTCAAATTCCACCTTTCCTAGGAGGATTCTCTGATTTTTGAGGATACCCCACCTCACACCTAAAATATTCTCTCCCTTAATTTTTCCTAGTGCACTTTGCCTGACTTTTCCTTTATCCCAATCACAAGCTATCTTGTCTTTCACTTATCTGTACATATGTTATGCACACTCCCCACCCCCAGGCCATAGTTTTAGAGGCCATTTTTCACCTTCGATCTTCCCAGCACCATGATGAGCTTTGCATATAATAGGCATTTAATGAATGGTTGCTGAATTTATTATAATGAACCAAAATAAGATCACTGGTTTTAGTAATTAAATTCTTTTTTTTTTTTTTCAGTGAGGCAGTTGGGGTTAAGTGACTTGCCCAGAGTCACACAGCTAGGTAGTATTATGTGTCTGAGGTCAGATTTGAACTCAGGTCCTCCTGACTCCAGGGCCAATGCTCTATCCACCTGTGCTACCTAGCTGCCCCTAGTAACTAAATTCTTCATGCTACACAAAGGTTCTGGTGTTATTTGGACTCTGGGACCAAGTAACTTTGTTTGAGGCTCCCTGCATCCATTGTTAATAGTGAGAATACAAAGTCTGGTTTGAGTTATATTACTTCGTAGTAGTTGGCCTGCTCTGTAGTCCCTGGAAAAAGACCTCCATTATAGCACAAAACTTTTCCCTACTCAATCCCCACCTCCACCCCTACCCCGCCCGGGGGCCTCAGGTCAGAGAAAAGGGTTACCATATTTCCCCTAGATGCACCCACAGTCAAAATCAATGTCAAGCTCCAGTTAGAGCAGTAGAAGAAGGCGTCAGGAAGGCAATGAGAAAACAGCACATATAAAGTAAAAAGAAAGCTAGAGAAATGAGGGAAATGGAAAAAATATGTGGAAAATAGGGAAGTAAGAGAGAATCTAGACAAAATAAAGGTGAGAGAGGAGCATTTGCAGTTATTTATTTCCCATAAAAGTATGACTTAATCCTTTATAAAATGATAAATTCTTAGGATTCTGAAAAAAAGAATCAGGAAATATAAATGAAATTTACCATAAAGGAAAAAAAATTACAAACCTTTGTTTTCAGAGAGATTGACAGATTTCTGTAACTTCCAATGCTTGCTATTACTTGAAACTTGCACTATATGAAACTCCTTAACACCTGCTTCACTCTGTCAAAAAAAAAAAAGGGGGAAGATGTGGTCATTCAGAATCAGGGTATCAAATTGTAGTATTTGGTTCTGAACAAAAATACTGAGATACTGGGTTGATGACTAGGTGGCTCTTCTTGCCTAGACCAATTGACTGTATTTGTACACTTAAGCTTATCCTGCTTTGGTAGACTGACCCTGTAATACTAACTTCCTCTCTCTAATATTCAGTCTCTCCCTATCTATTGGTTCCCTACTACTTCCCTGCTGCCTACATACATGCCCAGGTCACCCCTATCCTTCAAAAAAAATAATTAACTGGCTCTTATCATCCCCTCAAGCTATATCCACTCTCATCTCCTTTTCCCAGCCAAATTCCTAGAAAAACTGTATACATTCACCATCTCCAACACTTATTTCTCAGCTCTTTACAATATGACTTCCTATCTTATCACTTAATTGAAACTGCTTTCTTCGAAGTTACCAATGATTTTTTAATGACCAAATCCATCTGCTTTTTCTCATTTCTCATCCTTCTTGATCTCTCTGTAACATCTGACACTATTAACAACCTTCTCCTCTTACTAGTTACTCTTGACATTCTGGGCTTCCATGATCTACCCTCTTCTGGTTCTCCTCCTACCTCTCTAGGTTCACTGGATTAATTATCAGCTCTACCGCAGATGACTCCTAGATAAAATATATCCAGACGAAGTTTCTTTCCTGAGCATCTGCCCCGCATCATCAACTGTCTGTTGGGCATTTTAAACTGAATGTCCAGTAGATATTTTAAACTCAACATGTCCAAAATACATTCCTTAAAACTATCTTTCTTTTCTATTTCTGTTAAGGGGACTACTATCTTTCTAATCACCCAGATTCACAACCCTGAAGACATCCTGGACTCTTTATTCTCCTTCATTCCCCATAGTCAATGAGTAGTCACATATTTTCTACTCTCCTGAATTCTGTTAGGGAGCATAATATGTATGCAGATAAATAAATACAAAGTAGCTTTAAAAGGCAGAACATATTACCTTTTGCCTTTCTAACTGAGAGGATCAGAAAAACCATGTGTAGGAGGTAGCACTGGAGCTGGTCTTTGAAAGAAACGAGGGGTTCTAAAAGGCAAAGATGAAGTGGGGAAATGTGGAAAACAAGTCTATGCAAAGGCAGAGAGGTGGGAGATGGGCTGTCATAGATGTGGAAAAGGAAAAGTAATAAGCACTTATTGTCTACTATGGGCCAAGCACTTGGGCTAAATACTTTCCAACAATTCTTTTCAACCAAAAATAGGTGCTATTATTATCACCATTTTAGAGGTGAGGAAATCGAGGCAGACAGAAGTTAAGTGACTTTCTCAGAGTAACACAGCAATTAAGTGTCTGATGCTGGATTTGAACTCAGATCTTCCTGACTCCAGGCCCAGTGCTTTGCTCTATTCACTGCACCTCCTAGGTTCCTATGTCGAAGAGATAGTAGGCCAATTTATCTTGAATGTAGAGTGCATATAGGACAATAACATGAAACAAGATTAGAAAGGCACAGGGCTTTAAACACGGTTAAGGATTTGCTATTTTATCCCAGAGGCAGTGGGGTACTACTAAAGACAGATGAGTAAGAAAAGTGAAATAGTTAGAGCTATCCTTTAGGAATATTGATATGGCAGCTGTGTGATGACTGGCTTGGATAGGGGAGAAAATAGTAGCAGAGAGACCAATCAGAAATCTACTACACAAGTCCAGACAAGAGATAAATAGGGCTGGAACTAGGATTGTATTGTGCAAATGGAGAGAAGGGGACATATGTAAGAGATATTGCAGAAGTAGAATGATGAGACTTGACAACCAACTGCATAAGGAGGAGAGAAGGTCAGGGAAGAACTGAGAATTATACTAGGTCAAACCAGCTGAATGAAAAAAGGAACATTACTGTGACCTCAATAAATAAATCAGGTAGCCTGAAGGAGGTGGGTTTTCAGGGAATATAATGCATTCTATTTTGGCCATATAAGGTTTTATATGCCAAGAGGATATCCAGCTGGAGATGTTCAGCATTCAGCAGTTGATGATTATCAGTAAGACTGGAGAGTTCATTAAAGAAATCAGGCTGGACAGACATCTATCTACTAGAGATGTTAACTGAACCCATGGGAGATGATGAGATCAACAAAAAAGAGAGAGAAGAGAGCCATTATTGTTACCAAATGAGATAATATTTATAGAGCACTTAACACAGTGCTCTCGTACATGATAAGCACTATACAAATTATTTCCTGTCTCTCTCCCTTTTCACAATGATAGAAGTTTAAGGGATGCCCAACCAGAGTTTAGATGAGAGATAAATGATGATCTAACAAAGTTCAAAGAGAGGTGATCAAACAAGTAGAAGGGGAACAAAGTAAGAACAGTTTCATGAAAGCCAAGGAATAAGAGATTATTCTGTAGGAAGAGATGGTCCATGATGTCAAAAGCTGCTTGAAGATAAAAGAAAATGAAAACAGAAAAGGCCACTATATTTAATTGTTAAGAGAACACTACTGTTGAAAAAACAAAGGCTCATGTTTTAATTAGAACCAAATTTGTTAGTCACATTTTTTTTCATGCAAATACAAGAAGCCCAAGTAGTCCCAAGAACTTTTGAAAAACAAATGATGAAGCAGTTTTAATATACTCTCAAGATTAACAGAGGCATTTATTTCTGGTTAAATAACTATGCATAAATTGCTACAGATCAGGACAGAATTGTTATCTCAAGGATACTACGTAGTGTCAATAGAAAAAAACACAGCATATCATTTCAAATTCTAAACAAATGGTCTTACTCTCCTTGCTACAACTTTTAGAATAAACAGTTTTGGTTTCTATTCAATAGTTCTCTTCCCATCTCTACAGCCCTATGTACAATGAAGTCTGACCAAAGTTTGAAGCCAGTTCCATATGCTTCAACATTGCAATCTTAGATCAGTTTTAGATGAATGGGAAGAAATGAATTTCAAATTGCAAGAGGCTTAAAAATGAGCGGCCAAGAAGGATGTAGATGATCCTTCCTGTGATACTAGCTATGAAAGGAAGAAATGTAAGAAAATGGAGCTTAATGGATGACAGAGTCAAGGAAGTTTTTTAAACATGTCTACATGTGATAGGAAAGAAGCCAGTGGATGAAGACAGATTGAACATGAGAAAAAGAATGAGGCGGCAAGCTGCCAGAGAAGAAAGGAGGGAATGATCTAAGAGCACATGATCAAGGGTACACAAAGAGGGGTAAGCCTTGGCAAAGAATGATGAGGACCACATAATTATCCAAGAAAACAGCAAAAGGGGAATGAACAGGGGGTGAGGAAGAGCAGCTGTGCGACATGGAGTAGAAGAGATGAGGAGCTCTCCAACAATTGCCTCCTTTTCTCAGTAATAAAGAAGGCTATTTTCTGTTGAGAGTAATAGGAGAGGACATGTTGTAAGAGGTCAGCTGAAATGCTTGCCTTAGACTTCACCAAAAAAGACTGAGGTCACTCATCATGACTTCCACTTACCCTCTCTTCCTCACACAAATCTTTCTCTATTATTTCTTTCTTTTCTCCAGACTCATATGAAAAGGTGGCCCTTCCTGCCAACTTCTCTACATGCATTCCTCAGCAGATTGTCGTTAGTATTATCCCTACTCTCTTGGCTCTAGCCTTTCCCTATCCTATTGGCACCTTACCTGCCTCTGTCTATAAATGTGCCCATCCTTCAAAAATCCTCAATGGTCCTCCCATCCGTGACAGCAATCATTCTATATTTCTCCTCTCCTTCACAGCTAAACTCTTTGAGAAAGCTATCGACATTTGGTGCCTTCACTTCCTCTCTTTTCACTCCCTTCTAAACACCCTCCAACCGGGCTTCTGACCTCATCATCCAACTAAAACTTCTCCATCCAAAGCTGTGAATGAGCTCTTAACAACCAAATATAATGGCCTTGTCTCAATCTTCATGCTTCTTGACTTCTCTGCTGCCTCTGACCCTGCTGACCACTTCCTCCTGCTCTAGGTTTTCAGGATATTGCTCTTTTCTGGTTCTCTTTCTATCTTTCTGACTGTTGTTAATGAATCTCTTTTGCACAACTATGTCTCACACTCCCCCCAACCCCAGACCCTAAAGCTCTGTCCTGGGCCTTTTCTTTTCTCTATTATCTCATTTGATTTCAGCAACTTCCATAGGTTCAGTTATTATCTCTATGTAGATGATTTACAGTTCTATACATCTAGTCTTACTCTTTCTTCTGAGCTCCAGTCCTATATCACCAACTGACTTTTGGATATCTTGAGATAAATGTTTCATAATCACCTCAAACTTGAAATGCCCCAAACAGAGCTCATTATCTTTCCTCATCCTCCAACCCGCCCCTCCCAGGAACTTCCTCTCACTGGACCCACCAAGCTCCAACCTTGGTGTCATCATCAACTCCTCACTCTTATCTATGTATCCAAATTAGTTGCCAAATCTTATTGTTTCAGCTTCACAACATCTCTTATAGATTTTCCTTTCTTTTCACATCCACAGCTACCACTCCAGTTCAGGCTCACACCACCTTTTCATCTGGACTATTATAAATTCCTTCTTCCTGCACTGTCTCCCCTCACCCAATCCATTCTTCACTCGGTTACCAAGGTGATTTTTCTAAAGCTTAGGTTTGATCATGTCACTCAATAAGTTACAGTGTTCACTGTTGCCTCCAAAATAAACTATAAAGTCCTTGGTTTGGCATCAAACCTTTATAATATGGTTTCTTCCTACAATTCTAATCTTATACTTTACTTCTCTTCTTTCACTCTACTATAGAGCAACACTGGTCTAAATGCTCTTCGTCAAACACAATGTTCCACATGCTTTCTCAGGGTCCTCTACATTGGTGAAGAATAACAACAACAGTAAAGCTAACACTTACATATTACCTACTATATACCTGGCACTGGTCTAAAGAGTTTTATATATATCTTCTCATTTGATCCTTGCAACAACCCTGTGAGGTAGGTGCTATTATTAATCCCATTTTGCAGATAAGGAAATTGACCCAGGAACATGCAGCTAGTAAGTAAGGCAGTATTTGAACTCAGGTCTTCCTGATTTTGTGTCCACTGTCCTATCAATGTACCACTGAGCTCTCCTCACCAAATGCCAGGAATGCTCACCCTTATAATCTCTACTTCTTAGTATCCTTCTATGTTCTTTTAAGTCTCAGTTCAAATCTCACTTTCTGCAGGTTTTTCCCAGTTG
Organism: Vombatus ursinus; assembly: GCF_900497805.2. Taxonomy (NCBI): domain Eukaryota; kingdom Metazoa; phylum Chordata; class Mammalia; order Diprotodontia; family Vombatidae; genus Vombatus; species Vombatus ursinus. The sequence goes on from NW_020954590.1 coordinate 62,457,297, forward strand.
GTAGCTACTAATGCTTTCTGCTTTGAGATTACTTCAAGTACTTTTATGTACTTTGTTATTTACATATTATCTTCCTTATTAGAACAGGAACCTCTTGTGGACAGTGGCTCTATTTGCCTTTCTTTGTATCCCTAGTGTTTAGCACATGTTTAAAAAAATCCTAATTTGCTTAATTTCACTTGAGAGAAAAGAAGAAGGTTTCGAATGTTGCTATGAAGAATGTAATGGTCAGACAGGAATAAAAGAAGTTCTGTGCAGAATTGGGGACCTAGGTGAGAATTTATAACCAATGTATTGTGAGCCCAGTCAGTATGATTTAGTTACTTTCTCCAGGACATAAGTAGAAGTGGAGAAGGATGATTGAGATAAACCAGAATTGGGATTTTGGTAAAGCATGAGTGAGAACAGGAGAAGTAGACAAATGACTAATGCACAGAAGAAAGCAAATTTTTCAACATGTGATTAAGAATGTGAAGGTAGGAAAATGAAACTAGAGTAGAATAGGAAGAATAGGAAAGAGTGATGGGACTAGCAATCACAGTAAGGGATGAAGAATAGGTTTAAAAAAGGAACAATATAGATGTTCATCAATTGGAGAATGGCTGAACAAATTGAAGCATATGAATGTAATAGAATATTAATGGACCATAAGAAATGATGACCGACAGTTTCAGAGAAATATGGAAAGATTTGTATGAACTGATGCAGAGTGAAATGAGCAGAACTAGGAGAAAAATTTATATGATGATAACAGTAAGAAGAAGAAAAACAATCTTGAAAGACCTTAGAACTCTGATGAAAGCAGCAAACAATAATAACTCTTTAAAAAAATAAGACTTAATTGAAAAAATATTAATACTTCATAACTGAGGTATGGTGATACTACTTAAAATAAATTACAGTTTAGAGCCATGCAAAACTACCAACAGGTTATTTTATAGAATTATGCAAAATAACAAAATTCATGTGAAGAAACAAAAGGTCAAAAATCTTAAAGGAACTAATGAAAAAAAAAGTAAAAATGAAGGGGATAAAAAGCCATTCTTGAAGAGATAAGTGGTCAAAGGAGAAGAAAAATAGTTCTTGAATTACAAACTATTAACAGCCATATGAAAGAATGCTCCAAAACATTAAAACAAGAGAAATGCAAATCTAAACAACTCTTGAGGATTTACTTCATACACAGCAAATTATCAAAGATGACAAAAAATGACAGTAGTCTATATTGGAGAGATTGTCTAAGGGCACACTCTTGATAGAGCTTTGAATTGGTTTGACCATTCTGGAAAGAAATGTGGAATGATTCAAATAGAGTGACTCAAAGGTCCTGATATTTTGATCCAGAGATCCCACTGCTAGGCATATACCACAGGGAGGTCAATGACAAAAAGAAAGACTCCTTATATAACAAAGTATTTATAAGAGCATTTTTTTGTAGCATCAAAGAATTGGAAACAAGTTGCCTGTCAACTGAGGAATGGCTCCATAAGTTGTGGTACATGAATTTAATGGAATATGACTGTGCTATAAGAAATAATAACACAATGAAAACAGATGAGCATGGAAGATTTAGATGAACTAATGAGAGAAACAAGGAAGAAATTACCTTTCAGCTCACTCTATGGAAAGAGAAACAGTTCATGACCAAACAAGTGATAGAGAGGATCAAAATGGACAACTGGGTTACGTAACATTTAAAAGTTTTAGGACAAATAAAACCAATTCAACATATCCAGCAGATTTCTCTGATAAAGGTCTGATTTCTAAGAAATGCAAAGAACTGATTTAAATTTATAAGACTAAGACCCATTCCCCAACTGATAAAGGTCAAAGAAATAAACAGGCCATTTTCTAAAGAAGAAACCCAAAAACCCAAGTTATCAATAGCCATATTAAAATAAAAAGAAAAAAGCTTCAAATCACAAGTAGAGAAATGCATATGAAAACAACTATAACATTCTACCTCACACCTGTCATACTGTCAAAGTTCAAAAGAAAAATGACAAACAGTGGAAGCCCTCCATACCCTGACTCCTTCCTACCTTTCCAGTATTCTTATAACTTATACTCCCACCCCACCCTCCCCTCATGTATTCTGCAGGCCTTCTTGCTGTTCCTTGAAGAAGACACTCCATCTCCTGACTTCAGGCATTTTCAGTGTTGTCTCCAATCCCTGGACTTTTCTCTCTCCTCACTACCATCTCCTAGTTTCCTTCAAATCCCAGCTAAAAGCCCACCTTCTTCAAGAAGTCTTTCCTAGTCCCCCTTAATACCAGTGCCTTTCCTGTATATATCTTGTTTGTTACATGACTGTTTGCATGTTTGCTTTCCATTAAAGTGAGAGGTGAGAGCAGGGATTTTTTTTTGACCTTTCTTTGTGTCCTCAGTGCTTCCTATAGTGTCTGTACATGGTAGGCACTTAATAAACACTTGATGAATGATCAGCCACAATTTTAAAGGACTCATGATGAAACATGCTATCCACCTTTAGATGGAGAGCTGATAGAATGAATGAAAAATAAATTATATTTTCTCTTCTTTTCTCTCTATATCGCTAATAAGAGAATTTGTTTTGCATAACTACAGATCTGTAATAGGTTTTGTTTTCCTTGCCTTCTGGGGCAGGGCAGGGTGGAGGGGGAGGATTTAGAATTTTATATAAAGTAAAATTGAAAAAAAAAAGTTTGTTAATTGACTAACCATTTTGCCTGGAGCAGCCCCCTACTAGCAGAAACTCTGCTGATAACACCCCCTCTACCCCTAAAACCTGGAAAAAGCAACACTGACTCAGGTCAGACAGATAAACAAAGAATGTAGGAAATTGAGGCAAGGGACTAGAACGTGGGACTGCACAGATCTTAAAGGGCAGGGGACTAGCATCCAATTAAGGCCAGTACTGGCCTCCCAGAAGTCACCTGGGGAAGGGACAAAGACCAGTAAAAAACAAAGTAGCCAAAGTGAAAAGAGGCTAAGACAACTAAAATCCAGCCCTGGAGGTAAACCCACATTCAAAAAGGAATGAGGTCAGAAAGTAAATACAAGGGAAATTAAAGAAAAAAAAATAAAACCACTAAAACCTTGGGAATATGGAAACTTCAAAACCATGAGCATAAGCAGATAAATCAATAGGGAAGATATTAAATTAAAATAAAAAATAAGCATCAAGACCTCATAAAGATTGGAAATGTCTCTAAATACTTTAAGACACATGAAAGTGTGTCTTTCACACATGAATGTGAAGGAACTGCTAATGAAACAGTCTTATGGATTCCCAAGAAAGCATGGAACTATTGCAGGATGTTCCAGAATGGTTAGTGTTAGAGACAAAACAATTCTGAAAAAAGAATTTAGAATAGAACAAAATTTTTCTAAATTTTGTTTAAATTAATGGTAATATTGGTAAAATTTATGGCTTGCAAAAGAGAAATAATTAGCAGAATAGAAAAACTTAAATCTAAGACGGTGAGTTTTTCTAATAGAAGTGAAAGAGAGAACAACTTGAGAATACAAATACAGTAAAGGACTGTATGGAAGAAGAGAAAAAGCAAAAAGCAATAATGCTAAAGCAATATGATTTCTGTATAAGCAAAATAAGCTGATCCTGAAAACAAGTTGTATAGAAGCAAATTATGGATCACAGGCACCTCAGAAGAATATCACAAGTTAAAACCTCTGAGTGCTACAATACAAGAAATAATACAAGAAAAACTACCCAGAACTTCTAAATACAGAAAATAAAGTACCAAGAAAAAAATCCACACATTAGCCCTAGCAAAATAAATAAATATTTCAAATTCCAAGACAGTGGTTAAATTATGCCATTCCAATAAAAAACAATAAATTTTGCAAAAGAGCAGAAAAGGCTTTCAAATATAAAGGAAAGGAAATTTCAAATAATGCAGGACTATTTTTCACCCACTAAAACGACTGAAAGGAAGGAAATAATATATCCCCAAAAGCAAAGGAACTGAAGATGCAATTTTAAATTATATACCCTGCCAACCTGAGCCTGGTCATGTAGATCAGGGGTTGGCAAACTATAGTCTGAGGCATGCTGTCTTTTTCTTTTTTCTTTTTTGGCATGGCCAACAGCTAAGAATAGTTTTTTACATTTTTAAGCATAAAAAAACTTTACTAAAAAATGCAAAAAACTGTTGTTGGCTCACTGGTCATACAAAAAGAAGCAGCAGCTGGTTTTGGCCTGTGGGCTATAGTAAGCTGACTCTTAATACGGATTATGGCGGTAGAATAAGTTATATATCTGAGATCAAGGGTGTGACCACCCCTATGGTGGATACTGTAGAGGTCATTATTTGTCATATGAAAATATACACCCCTATATCAGCTATAACAAAAAAGATATTCAATGGTCAGAGCCAAGATGGGGAAGCTGCAATAAGCTCAGAAATAAATAGTAGCTGTGTGTTCAGACCCCAGGACTGGAACAGTGTCCATTCCAGTTTCCAGCCCACTCTGACACCTGCAAAGGGAAGGCCACCGGTCAAAGAAAAGCCTACAATTCTATCACTGAGAAACAGTACAACTTGCATGTTCTGAGCCTGAGTCATTACAGAGATCCTGGTATAACCCAATATTCCCAAGAAAGAACTTTCATGCTTTACCTAGATATTCCTTTGATAAGTATGCAGTCTGGCCCTGATATTAAGTCCAAGTCCAGGAAATAAGGCAGAAAGATGAGCAAATAAAAAAAAGTTATTTTGGTAACAACATGCTGTGGGGGAAGTTGATAAAATTATCCTCCCAGATGAAGCTCAGAGTCTGCCTTCAACAAGTTTCCAAAGGTTGGCAGCTTCCACTGAGCCTCCTTCTCCTCCCTTGTCTTAACACCTTTACAAAACCTCCTATTACTGTACAATGAACTGTTACCTTGACATGTTTGTGAGACACACAGACCTTCCTCTCCTTAGAAACAGTCCTACCACAAGGCATGCTAACTCCACTTTATTCTGAAGCAGCCATTTTGCTGCAAATGACCCCTAATGAACTGTAGTACCAACTGCAGCAGCGTCTCCTTCTCACCTCATATTGGTTCAAAACAACTGTGCTGCTGTAGGTGGAGGTTTCCAGAGTCCTGGAAACATTTTCCTCCCTGTCTAGCCCAACTATCAGATTCCTTGGATTTAGAGAAATGAGTTTTACTGAGAGGATAACTCCCTTATCTATCTCTTTTTACTAATAATATCAATTTTTCTTCAACTAGTACATTATTCTTTTTTGTGTAATCACCTGTGTTTTATGAATAGCTACCTTTCTTTTCTTTGTTTTATACAATATTATTTGGAATGTTTAGCTTATGAATGTTTCCCTCAAAATTTACATATAAGAAACTTCTCATATTAGACTCATTGTAGATGCTATCCACCAAGCTGAATAAAATGGCTCCTTGCTTCAACTCTTAATACACTCTTTACTGACATCATCTGACTCCAACCTCAAGAACCCAAATTGGTAAGTAACGAATTGGTAAGTAATGATCCTTGAGTGTCCCCAAAATTCCATGAAAACACAAATCTAAAAGAAGTGGAAGAATCCAAAATATCTACAAGCAAAGCCTCAAAGCAACACCTTGAGCAAAAGTTCAACTAGGATTACTGGAGAAAATGATAAAAAAAAATTATTTAAAGTTTTTTTTTAATGAAATTAAATGAGAGCATTAGAAGAAAAAATTAGAAAAGTCAGTTACGGAAGGAAAGAACTAGAAAAGAGGTGAAGTTTGGTGCAAGAAGTTCTAAACTTTGCTCAAGGAACAAACTCTTTGAAAATTAAAATGGACCAAATAAAAGCTAATGACATGATTTTATGAAAAAATAAGAAGGTTAAAATAAACTCAAAAGACTAAGAAAAAAGAAGAAAACGTAAGGGGAAATTAATATAAAATAGGAAAATGGGGAGGCAGTAAGGGAAGGGAATAAGCATTTATTAAGCACCTCCTATGTGCCAGACAATGAGCTAAGAAATTTACAAATATTATCTCATTTGATCCCCACAATAACCTTGTGAGGTAAATGTTATTATTACCCCCATTTTGCAGTAGAGGAATCTGAGGCTGATAGAGGTTAAGTGACTTGTCTAGAGTTTCAAAGCTGATATCTGAGGCCACATTTTAACTCAGGTCTCCCTGACTCCAAGCCCAGCATCCTATGTACTACATCACTCAGCTGTCTCTTAGCAAAAATTACTACTACTACTACTACTACTACTACTACTACTACTGATGATAAAGATAACTTACATTTATGTAGTGTTTACTATGTGCCAGGGACTGTGCTAAGTATTTTACAATATTATTTCATTTGATCCTTAAGACAACCTTGGGAGGTAGGTTAACTATGATTATGCCCATTTTACCGCTGAGGAAACCAAGGTAAACAAAGGTTGAGTGACTTGCCTAGGGTCACAAAGCTATTAAGAACTGGAGGTTGAATTTGAACTTAGGTCTTCCTGAGGCCTAGTGCTCTATCCACTGCACCAACGTGAAAACAGATTAAAAAGAGATAATTTAAGAATCACTGGACTACCTGAAAACCACAACCAAATAAAAAAGCCTCAATATCACAATTTTAAAAATCACAACAGAAAAATTACCAGATCTCTTAGAATCGGAGAGCAATGTGGAAACAGAAAGAATCCGCTGATAATTTCCTGAAAGAAACCCCAAAAGGAAAACTACCAAGAATATTACAGCCAAAAGCCAGAGGTTCGAAGTCAAAGAAAAAATACTGCAAGCAGCCAGAAAGAAAGAATTCAAGCACTGAGGAGCCACAGTCAGGATCAAAAATGATTTAGCAACCAACACTATAAAGAAGCAGAGAGCTTGAGAAATGAAATTCCAGAAGGCAAGAGACATAGATTTACAACCAAGAATAATTTATTCAGCAAAACTGAATGTAATACTACAAGGGGGAAGAATGAGCCTTTACTGAAGTAGAAGATGTCCCAGAATTTCTGACAAAAAGAACAGAGGTACATAGAAAGTGTGAAGCACAAAAGAGTCAAGAGAAACATAAAAAGGCAGCCATGAATGAACGATCATAAGAGACTAAACAAGGGTTTAGTCTCCTTGCATTCTAATGATATATAGGCCCCCCTGAGAACCCTATCACCATTAGGGGTCATAGAAGGGAGTCTAAACAGAGGGTCTGGGAGTGGTTCTGTTATGCTTTGGTGATCTTAAAAGAACGGAAAGGGAGGTGGGAAGGAAGAATTAACTAGGAGAAAAAAAGAATGGAAAGATGGGGAAAATTCACATACTCAGGGTGTACAAATTTATACTAACAAGGAAGAAAGGATGAGGGGAACAAATGATGCTGGAACCTCCATCTCATCTTAACTGGTCAAAAGAGAGAACAAACACACACACACACATACACACACACACACACACACACACGGTTGGGTACAGGAAAACATTTTGCTCACAATGAACTGGGTAGGAAGCGGAAGAGGATTGTAAGAGCAAGGGTATATTAAGGAAAGGATTAGTCCTAAGCAAAGCAAACTGTAAGGCGGTACAAAAATATTTACAGTAGTTCCTTTTACAGTGGCAAAGAACTAGAAATTAGTGGGGTGTCCACCAACTGGGGAATGTTGGAACAAATTATAGTACATGAATGTGAAAGAACACTGTCGTACTGTAGGAAATGATGAAGAGCATGGTTTTGGAGAGAGGCCTAAGAGGACTTGTGTGAAGTGATGCAGAGTCTTAGGAACTCTGATCAACATTATGACCAAACACAAGTCCAGATGATAAAGCAGGCTACCTACCTTCTAACAGAAAAGTGACAGACTCAGTACAAACCAAGATATATTTTGTTTGGACATGCCCAAGGTGGGAATTTGTTTTGCCTGATTGTACGTATTTTCAAAATGGATTTTGTTTTTCTTTCTTTCTCACTTGGTGAGGATTGGGAGTGAGGAAGGAGAGGAAGAGAAGGCTAATTTCTGTTGATTAAAAAAAATAAAGATATTTCATGTTTTGGAATCTCTAAAACAAAAAAATCAGTGCATAAATTCTCATAACATCTTACAAAGTGGAGTGTTCAAATGCTCCAGCCAGTTACATTACAAATGAATGATTAAACTAAGAATAAATCCTTTAAAAACCCTATCTGTCTTCTTAATGTGATCATAATTTGCCTACAGAGAATTTCCTCTATATTAAGGGGCTAATCCTCAAGTGCTCTAAAAATGCAAAATGAAACTAAGACTACATTCTCAGAACTCATGGAGGTCTGCTGAAAGGAATAACATTGAAATATTGAGAGTTACTGAAAACCTATGAGAATTCTACAAATTTAACTTTATCAACTTGCCTTTAATGACCAAATTATGACATACTCTTTATGTGATGTTTCCTTTTTCAAGATTTACTGATGTTTCTTTTTGTTTAGATTAACAATTTATATGACACATGAATTTGCCGTATGAAACCAAAGAAATAAGAAGGAATGGTCAAGGTCAAATTTATGTAGCTAAATGAGACATTAACACTTAATTAACATTAAGAAGCTAAGAGAGCTTTGAGGTCCAGACCTGGGTGTAAACCCAGTAGTCAGAAAGTGATTCCTGTATCCTACATTCCATTCGATAGTTAATATAATGAGCTATTATAGAATTATTTCTACAATTATACCAGTAGACTATAAAGTCTACAAAAGAAAAAAGTCTACTCAACTGAAACTTCAGTTAAGTGTGTAGTTAAAATAAAAAACTAATTTTACAAGAGAAAACTAAAACTTACAGTATTGATATTTTCCACATCCACAAAGACAAGCATATTGCCTCCTCTGCCTTCTTCACCTTCAAGAGTATTACTTCTGCAGACTGTAGCTCGTACATTCAAAGATCGGCTAGTACAAATAACTGCTGTATGTCTTAATACCCTGTGACTGAAGAAAAATAAATGTAAACTCTAAAGCATGGGAACACATGAACTGATGCAAAGTGAAGTAAGCAGACGCAAGAAAAAAATATGCAATGATTGCAACAATGTAAATGGAAAGAATAAAAAACTGAAATTGAATGCTATATAATTAAAATGAACAAGCTTGGGCCCAGAATTTAGAGACGTCACCTCCCTTCACTAGAAAATTACAGAAGTGAAACATTACATATACTGTGACATGTGGTTAATGTGTTGAGTTTTTTCCCTGTTCTTTTATTCTTTGTTACAAAGGATTGCTTTCTAGGCATGAAGAAGGAGGGATATCTTTGGAAATTAATTTTATATAAAAATTAAAGATTAATAAATTTCAAAAATGAAAATTATGAAGTTGTAATACTGGTTCTTATTTGGTACCACATATTTGACAAGAATCAAAATCAGAATATCACAAAGAAAAATATTTGTAATACTTCAGTTTGACATTCAAAAATTAATAGTTTTTATTCAATTACTTCATATTTAAGTAGACTAGTGAGGTTTGCCACCCACAGAAACAAAAAAAAAATTTTCCATTGGTTTAATCCAATTTTGATTGATCCTTTGAAAGGCCTAATATTGTTCCAATCACTATAAGCTATTGATCTCAAAGTATTTCACATGAGCAGGAAAATCAAAACCAGCAGCCTTTCAGGCTAATAGCCAACATGCACTACCACAGTTCAGGCCCCCATCAGCTCTTGACTAGATTATTGTTACAGTCTCCTAACTGATGTCTCTGCCTCAAGACTTACCCCCAACTCCAGTCCATCCTAAACCCTGCTGAGAAAGTGATTTTTCTTATGCACATAACAATCACTTCCTTAATCAATCAACATCAGTGGTTCCCTAGTGTGTCTAGGTTCAAATATTAACTATAAAATCAAATATAATGAAACTTTTCTGTCTAGCTTTTAAAGCTTTACAAATTGGTCTTACTCTTTTAGCCACATTGGATAGGGACAGGATTTAACTGAAAAAAATCAAATTTCACTCTCCTAAACCCTCCGCAACCTCATTCATTCCCAAAGTTTCAGCTATTATCACCCCCAAGAATGACTCCCAAATGTCATTACCACTACCACCCTGCCCCAGTTCTGAATTTACTACTACCTACTAAAAATGCTCACAAGGATTTACCAATACTTCTAAATGGACATGTCACACTGTACTCATCTTCCTTTTTTCTCCCTTTTTAAAAGAGACCTTCTCCTGATTTTTCTATTTTTGTTAATGTTACCCACCCCTACCCCCACCTCAGTCATTCTGGCTTAAAACTTAAGTGGTTTTACTGGCTGTTCCTTTTCCATATCACCCACATCTAGTTACAAGTTCTATGGCTTGTTCCTTCTGAGTCTCTCAAAGTGGCTCCTTTATTTTTTTTCCCCCACAGCCAATATACTCAGTAAGCACCTACCATGAGACAGGCACCACTGGGGGGGGATACAAAGAAAGGTCAAAGACAGTGACCACTCTCAAAGGTTACAAACTAATGGAGGAGACAACATGCAAACAACTATGTACAAACAAGATGTATACAGAATAAATTGAAGATAATAAAGAGAGGGAAGGCACTAGATTACAGGGAAGCACAAAAAGCTTCATGCAGAAGGTGGGATTTTAGCAGAGAACTGAAGCAAGCCAGGAAATAGAGATGAGGAAGGAGCCCTGGAGGCCAGTGAATATGCCCCAAATCGGCAGATGAAGTGTCTTACTCAAGGTAGAGCAAGGTCAGTGTTACTGTACCACAGAGTGATAGGGAGTGGGAGGGTGGAGTGGGAGGTAGTATAAGGTATAGACGTGTGTGTGTGTGTGTGTGTGTGTGTGTGTGTGTGTGTTTTTAGTCTTGAATACCAAAAGTTCAGACCCTTATTAATAGAAGCAGGTAGGTGGCATTGCAGAGTCAGAAAAAAATACATTTCAATCCTGCCTCTGACACTTTTTGACCCTATCACATCGCTCGACTATTTCCTCATCTATAAACTGAGGAAACTGTTTCCTCACGTATGAAACAGAAATAATAGCACCTTCCTCAGAAAGTGATAGACACACACACACACACGCACGCACACGGATAAATTATCTATTTTGCACACCTTAAAATACAAGTGCCAGCTATTATTACCTTGCACCTAGAATATTATAATGATGCTCTAACATTCTAACTAGTCTCCTAGTCACCTGTTTTTCTCATGTCTGATCAATTCTGATTGCAGTACTTCAAGATTCATTTTCCTACAGCACTGCTTTGATCATGCCACTTCCCTGCTTAAAAAAAAAAAATCTAAAGCCTACCAAATGCTTAATGAATAAAGCCCAAATTTATTAGTCGGACTTGAAGGTTGGCTGTTATCTTGACTTCACCTCCCTGCCAGGTCACAGGCCTCATTCCATCCCTCTCTCCTTACGCACTACACTACAACCATCAGTCTCTGAGTGTGCCATGGGCTTTCCCTGATTTTTTTTCTCTAAGCTTTTGCACGTGCTGTTGTCTTTACCTGCAATGCGTTGTCCCTGTAACCGTTCCTACATATTGAAAGTCTACTTGATTAACTGGGCAATTAGTTTTGCTTAACTTTTTTTCTTAATGGAAAGCTCACTGAAGAGCGTATGGGTTTAATGTATATATTTTTAAATTTTAGTTTAAAGGTTCAGTTTAAGGTATATAAAATGACTATGATAGTAAAACAAAAGACATCAATGAAACTTTACAAAGAGAGAGACAGAGAAACCCTATTCAGTCTTAAATTAAATTAAGATTAAATATCACCTCCAGGAAGCCTTTCCTCATCATACCATCCTCTCTCTCTTTTCTATAGTTCTCTACTTCTACTATTTGTATGGTACTTATATATAAATAACTAATATAAGGCAGTTAAAATTATGAGCTCCTTGAGGATAGGAAACAAGCCTTAGTTATTCTTGTATCTGCTACAGCAACCAGTACAATGCTTTGTAATATGGAGGTCAAATAATCAATACTGTTGAAATAAATATAGTCAGAGAGGATAAAGAGTTCTGGCTTTAGAGTCAGACACGTGAGACCAATTCCTTACTCTGCCCTTTACTATTTGTGTGACCTTTCACAAGTCATGTCCCCTTTCTGGGCCTTACATGACCCTTAGGGCCCCTTCCATCTCTAAATCTAGAGTCCTATGATCAAGTGACATTAAATAAATAAATGAATGAATGAATGAATGAATGAATGCCGTATGTAGCAAATGCCAAATGAGTGGTAAAAATAGTGACACCAGAAGACTTCTTGACCCAAGTGTTCAACCTATTCCAAAAAGCTCCCCCTAGTCTGAGCAACGCTCTGCAGTCAGAAGCCAATTTAGAATCCCACCTCCACCACTACCTGTATAACTTTGGAAAAATCACTTTGAATTCCTGTCTCATTTTACTCATCTGAAAAATAACAGAGTTGAACTTGATGGCCTCTGAGGTCACCATCGGTTCTAGAACTATGATCCTACATCTGATGCTTTCCTTTCACAACTGGCTCTTAACTCAGTGGTCAATGGTTCCTTCCTATACATTTAAAACTTTTTATATCCATTTATTCCCTATTGTAATCCTTTAGCTTAGACATCTAGCCTGTATACAATTAGCATCCACATACAGCTGTTCAGATATATTGTTCTAATAGCATCTATATCTCCCCACACTCCCACATTAATCCTTACTCTAAAACAGCCACCGCATCAAACTTTAGACTTCTAAGCATGGCTTTTGGGACCTCCACACCAACTGTCCCTCTTTTAAACTCTCTAGATAAAATAAATTATATACCTTTTGCTAGGAGGAAGTCAATTTTTTCATAATTCCCCACATGCAGTCCTCTCCTTTTGAAATTCCTGACCTGTATTTTCTCCTTCATGTAAAACTACTGTCTTCTTTATCCATTACAATTAATTGCTTCCCAAAAGAAATTTCCATAATTCCTTCAAGACTCAGATCAAGTACCACCTGCCACATAAAACATTTCTGATCTCAGGGGCAGCTAGGTGGCACAGTGGATAGAGCACCGGTCCTGCATTCAGGAGAACCTGAGTTCAAATCCGGCCTCAGACCAACACTTGACACTTACAAGCTGTGTGACCCTGGGCAAGTCACCTAACCCCAATTGCCTAACAACTAAAAAAAACCAACAAAACAAAAAAAAAAACAAAAAACATTTCTGATCTCAACTCTCTACCACTCTCCCTCCCCTAATTATATCTTGTATTTTGTTAGTACTTACTCTGTTTATACTTAAATATATACATGCTATCTCCCTTAAAAGAATGTAACCTCCTTGAGTGTAGAAACTATTCTCTGAATCTCCAGCACCTAGTACAGTGCTTGGCATAAAAATGTTTGTAGAAATGAATTTGATATGTAGGAATACATGCTATGCATGGTTTAATAATTGTTTATATCTTAGTCAGAAAATGTGATTTGTTCCTAAATCATCCTGAAAACAGGTAACTAAATATTCCAGAGCTACAGAGAATTGCCCACCTAGGTCTGAGTAAATCTGCTGACAATAAACAAAGTTATTTTTACTTCTAAATAAGGTTAAGGCTACAATCAGCAATTAACATCACTTCAAATGTTTTGTTTCTTTGAAGAAGGATGAAGAAATTATAGAAGGAATATTTCTCAGTTTAAATTGATAGGTTAGCTACAGTTCTGAATAGTTAACCTTAAATGTAAATTCTTTTTTTTTTTTTTTTAACAAATTCTTTATAAGAAATGATGAACAGGCTGAATTCAGAAAAACCTAGAAAGACTTGTATGGTCTGATGCTTAGTGAAGTGAGCAGAACCAGGAGAACATTGTAAACAGCCACGTTGTGCGATGACTAATATTGATAAACTTAACCCTTCTCAGCAATACAAGGATCTAAGACATCTCCAAAGGCCTCGTGATGGAAAGTGCTATCCACAAAGAAGAAAGAACTATGGAGTTTGAATGCAGATCGAAGCATATTATTTGCTATTTTTTTCTTCTGTTGTGTTTTTGTTTCCTCTTTCTGGTGGTTCCTCCTATTGATTCTAATTCTTACTTACAACATCACTAATGTGAAAATGTTTAATAGGAATGTATATGTATAGCTTATATCAGATTGCACGCTGTCTTGGGGAAGGAGATAGGAAAGGAGGGGGAGAAAAATTTAAAACTCAAAAGCTTATGGAAGTGATTGTTGACAATTCAAAATAAATTAATTAAAAAAAATTCTTTATAAATGAAATCTTGGTTGCTAGTTAAAGTTTCTATTCCCTTTGGTAACCAAACCCTGAAAAACCCCTAAGTAACACAGATAGGCTCACTGATATACTCCAGCAGAGAAGAATGACCTCAGACTCTAAACAGCTTTGTGAACTCTGAGCAAGTTACTTGTCAATTTCCTCCTTGGAAAATGGGGACACCAACAGGACTGATTTCACAGTTATTTGAAGAACTGAGATTTATGTAAAAGTGCTCTGCAAACTTTAGAGGAATATATGTTTATATTTTAATTTTTAATTTTGCTTATTTCTAACTAATTAAAAAAGTCATATACTACTAATGACTTAAATAGAAGTCATGGTATTTCAAAAGTAGATTGACTTATTTTTTCTTGTTAACATTTAAACTCATTCACTTCCAAAAGGAGAACTGAGCCAATTTTTTCAAATGGTGACACTCTTGACCAAAAAAATTTTTTACTAGTAAAATGTAAAAATTACAATCATTTCAGGAATTGATTGTTCAAATAAATTATGTCTTTTAGTTCTGTTCTAAAAGTCCACTTATATGTCAGATGTTTATTTCTACTGAAAAATTAGTTCTACAAGTCAACATTATAAATGGTGGTTATATTTTGAAATAACCCAGGAAAGTCAATTTTTAATTCAGCTTTGTGAATTATCCTGAAATTTGGACCATCATTTCTGCCCCAAATCTGTTATCATTTCATTCATGCTACACACTGCTTGCCCTTATTTCCTAAGGTGTTTATGATAAGCACTGATAGAAAGGGTCCATTGAATAAGTCTCTTGTTTGACATTTAATTGTCAGTGTTGACTAAAACAAACCAGTTTTGTTTTTTTTTATGGTCTGAAACTGCCCTATAAAATATTTCAAAAGCTCTATTAAAGTAAACATAGAAAAGAAAGTCATTTTCAAATATTTTCCTGAAACAGCCATTACACAAATAGGATTCTGCTGTGCTATATGCTGAATTATGACCAAGATAAGCAATCCTTCATGTGAGCTAATTAATTAGCTTCATTCTGTCCCATGACATAAAATAAATTGTAATATGAGTCGGCAATTTTGGAAATGTATATACTGGTTACAAAAGGTTCTGTGTGAAACAGTGAACGGATAGGCACATAATTAAATCCACTAAAGGAAGAAAATAATGTCAAAGCACACACCCTCCTGATGATGGGTTAAATAGCTTCTTCAAGTATGAACGATATCCAATTACACTGGGTTGACACAGTGGTCACCTGGAAATTTATGGAACCTTTGGCCATATCAGAATCATTGCATTTTGGAGCTGGAAGTGGTCTTAGAGATTAGA
This sequence comes from Vombatus ursinus, assembly GCF_900497805.2. Taxonomy (NCBI): domain Eukaryota; kingdom Metazoa; phylum Chordata; class Mammalia; order Diprotodontia; family Vombatidae; genus Vombatus; species Vombatus ursinus. The sequence goes on from NW_020954590.1 coordinate 62,472,795, forward strand.
GTCCACCTCTGTCAAATCTTGCAGCCAGGCAGTTCAGAGATATTAGGCACAACCTGAGGCATAAACATTATGTATAGTAAAGAAGAGGGGTGATTGTTTTCCTTTTGAAAATGGTAGTATATTAATAATATGCACATTTTAAAAAACACATTAAAAATGGAAGTTTATCTTAGAAAAATTTAAAAATACTCACCAGATGTTAGACTGCTTTTTAATACTTTCATAATAAAACAAAAAGTTTATTTCATGAACACCTTCTTCATCTGGTCCACGTAACCACATAGGCAGCTGGACCGAAGCCCCAGGTAGAAGAACAGAGTCAGGAAGGGGCACATGAATAACTTCTGGCTGACTTCCTAAGCCAAAGTCTACCGAGGAAGCTGATGATGTGAGGGCAGTAGCCCCAGAGGTAGAATCTGCCACAACAGTCTTGTAAGCACTACAGTTCTCAGATGCCGAGGGGCTCAGAGGTGTGAGAGCCTCAGTATTACCACCAAAAGTAAAAAACTCTGGACGTTTAGAAACAACCTTCAATCCAGTAAGAGGACACTTGCTGACGTTGACAAATTCAACATATGCTTTTCGGATTTCCCCACAAAGAAGTCCTGTAGGAAAATTTATAAAGAACACCTGCATTGGGGGAGGAAAAAATTATTATTTTGGCTATCAAATATTTCTTGAACTTCTTTCTACAGCTGAGTCTCTACTTTTTTAAAAAAATTAATTTATTTTAAACTTAAAATACTGAAACTTAAGTACACAATAAGAAAAAAACAGATTATAAACTTAAATACAAAATAAGAAAAAAAAGCATTGCCATGTGCATGGCAGAACATAAGAGAGGATTCAATAATAATTTTCAATAATAAATTTCAATTTCAAGAAAGCCTGTAAATACTACACATCGTGTTCAGAGCTGTCCATCTTTCCTTTGCTTCCTTGTAAATTTTCTTTTATTCTTTGCTGCACACTTTTTACTTTGTTCTTTTTCTCCCCTTCCTCTCCCCCCCCATCCTGAAGGCTACAATTAAATACACACACACACACACACACACAGAGGTACCTATAATCATAATCATATATAGACATATACATTCATATGCATCTACGTAGGACCATACCATACTTGTCTGTCCTCTATTTCTCTGAGGGTGGACAACATCTTCTTTTATAAGTCCAAGTCTTTCCATATTTTTCTAAGTCCATCAATTAATCACTTCCTACACCACAACAATAATCCACCCTCATATTGTCTAGTTATTTAAATAGTCTAAAACAATATTGATTAGTATGGCTGACATATAGAATAGTTTTCCTATTTTTCTTTTGAGTCTGTACTTTTTAACAAAAATACATTTAGCAAGACTTTTTATAAGCACTTCATTAATCATAATCAAAACAAGGAAACTGTCTTTGCAGGCAAATTAATTATAAAGTTATATCTACAATTCAGTGGCATATTTAAGAATATTTTGTTTGGGAATAAATCTCAAGAAAATGAAATTCTGACTACCCTAACAATAGGTACAGTCTGACAGGCTGGCAAGAAAGGGATAATAAGAGGGAATTCAATAGCAGTGGTGCCTAACCCAAATAGAAACAACAGCCACTAAACCATATATAAGGATCCCTGTGGGTCTTATATTATCTTAGAAAACCACATATTTAACATCAACTTTGTTTTACTGTACTTTTATTTCTTAAATATTCCCCACATGCATTTTAATCTAGTTCAAACCTCCCTCCAGAGTGTGGTAGGCAGTATGCAGCCCATGGACCATGTATCTTTTTGGAACTTTAGAAATTATAATCATACTTTGACCTCTAGTCAGTGCAAGCATAGTTATACCACTGTATGTAAAAACTAGTGATGTATTTACTCAACAACTTCCAATTTCTCATCCTATATCACACCTCAACTGAAAAGAAAAAATACTTCAAATATTTATTATTTATACATTGGTAATATGGGGATGGTGGGCAAGATGATGTTTCCTTTATTTTAGCACAAGGGAAAAGGGAAAAATGTGTTTTTATATGAATATATGTGTGTGTGTGTGTGTATACATATGTATATATAGATACACACACACATATATAAAAACAGAATATCATAATGACCTACTAATAAGGGACTTTCAGAAGGCACTCAACTGTTATAGTAAGGAAAGGCAGAGAACCAACAAGGAAAACTAGCAGAGGAACAAAGTTAAAAGAAAAAGATGTTTTGGTAAAACTCTCTGTAGACACTTCTATTCTTGAATGATTTCTGAAACCTCCAGTGGAATTATTCCTGGAAGTTTTAAAATGCCTTTATGTTTAAGACTGCATTTTTTAAAAATTAAGGTATGGTCAGCATTATTACAGAACACAGTTATGCAATAATTTAGTGTAATCACCATTCTGGGTATTTATAAAGCTAAAGTTCCAGTGTGTGTCGTCCCCCCCCCAGTAATCCCTCCATTAATCTCATCAAAAAATCAGTAATAAAGTCATTAGGCTCCTTCCAAAAGAACAGGTCCTCCTCATGAGTCTCCAAAAGAGGTAAACTTGTCAATCAATCAACATATTTATGAAGACCACTAATTCAGTAGTCTGGGTATTCTAACAACTGTACCAACTAAAACGGAGGTGGCTCAAAAGTAACTCAGAAATAAAGACACTTTGACAAGCATTAAGGAAATGGATTGTCAGACAAAAGAGGGAAGGATAAGATGACAGGGGTGGTGTGAATAGGTCACTGAATCACAGAATTTGAGGAGCAGTAAGAGACTTCAGTGGCCCAACTACTTCAAGAGGTATATGTGGGTGGGTGTGTGTATATGTGTGTGTGTGTGTGTGTTGTGTGTAGGGAGATAAGCATTTATTAAGTGTCTATTATGTTCTAGGCACTGTGCTAAGCACTTTACAAATGTTCTCATTTGATCTTCATAATGACTCCATAAAGTAGGTGCTATTCTTTTTCTAAAGGGTGCTATCCCTTTTACAATTAAGCAAAGACAGAGGTTAAGTGACTTGTCCAGGGTCATACAGCTATTAAAAGTCTGAGGCTGGATATGAACCTAGATCTCTTGGACTCCAGGCCCAGAGCTCTATCCGCTGTACATCTGGCTGCATCTACTCCAATCCAAACACATAAGGAATGCCTACTACAATACAACCAGCAAATGGTCATCCAACTTCTACCTGAATATCTCCAAAGTGGGGAACCTACTATTTCTCAAGGCATGGACAGCTCTAATTGTTAGGAAATTTTTCTTGTTATTATGCCTAAATTGGCCTCTTCACAACTTCTACCCATTGCTCCTAGTTCAGCCCTTGGTAGCCACGCAGAACAAATCAAATTCCACTTCCACATGATAGGCCTCCACAGACTTGAACAGAGGGAAGAATAAACATTTCTATAACACCTATCAGATGTGAGGCTCTGTACTAAGCACTTTTTACAAATATCATCTCATTTGATCCTCACAATAACCTTGTGATGTAGTATCATTGTATTATCATTATTCCCATTTTACAACTGAGGAAACTGAAGATAAGTGAAATTAAGTGACTTACCCAGGGTCACACAGTAAGTGTCTGAGGATGAATGTGAACTGAGGATTTCCTGACTCCAGGCCCAGTGCTGTATTCACTGTGCCACCAGCTAGCTGCCTTACAGCCATAGCTTTCATTTCCTCCAGTCTTCTCCCTCCTGCTTCTTACATCCTCTCTTCTCCAGGCTAACCACGTCCAATTCCTTCAACTGGTCCTCATGTGACATAGACTCAAGGTCCTTCAGCATGACTGCCCTCCTCTGGATATTTTTCAGTTTATCATAAACCTTCTTAAAGTGAGGCACCCAAAACTGAAAACAATACTCTAGATGAGTATTCCCTATTCCTGGAAATTATTCCTCTTAATATAGCCAAAGATTATGTTTTTTTGGGCGGCAACATTATACTACCAATAGTAAGCTCCCAAGTCACCTGAGTTCCCAGCATATTTTTCCTAACTGTTGTCTAACAATGTATGCCACATCAAGGACTGTGAAGATGAATTTTTTGGTACCCAAGTGTAAGACTTTAAATTTATCCCTACTGAATTTCAGCTTATTACATTCAGCCCAATGTTCTACCCCAGGGGTGGGGAACCTGCATCCTTGAGACCACATGTGCAATGATCAACCACAATTGCAGAGAACTGAAAAGAATGCTGCCTACCTCATGAAGGAGAGTTGATGGACCAATGCAAAATAAAAAACATATTTTTGGACATGGCCAAAGTGAGAATTTATTTTGTCACAACCTGCTTATGATCCAAGGATTCCGTATTTCTTCTTTCTTTCAATATTTCTTTTCAGTGAATAGGGAGAGGTAAGAGGGAAGGAAAATGCTTGATAATTGGGGGGAAAGAGAAAGAGAAGGCCAGAAAGAATCACAGATAAGTGAGACAACTTTAAAAGCTACATATTGAATTTATTTACATATTTAAAAGAAAAGCAAACTGTACATAATAGAGATTTGCAATTTTATGTACAAGCATCTTTCTTGTTACACTAGGTACATGGAAATGCCCATTTTATTTGGTGTTTGTTAAGTTCAATGCTTTAAAAAGTTGAATATCACAGTGCCACAGACAGATTGCCTCTTCTACTGGAGAACTGCCAGGTTAACACTGAGCCATTAGCTATTTTTTGAGCCTATCTAACCAGTTCTTACATGAATTAACTGTATTCTTGTCTAATCTATATCTCCAAAAGAGTAGTATGGCCTATTTTATTAGAAAGCTTTGCTAAAATCTAGGTAAACTACACCACAGCATTTCTCTCATCTTCTATTTTAGTAATCTTGTCAAAAAAGGGAACGAGGTTAGTCTGGCAATCTGCATTCTGGATAAAGCTGTCCTGGTTTTTTGTAATCACTACTTTCTTTTCTCAATGTCTGCCAACCTCCTTTTTCATGATCAGTTCTAAAATATGCCCAGATACTGAAGTCAAGGTCACTGGCCTATAGTGAAAAGTATTATCTTCTCTTTTTTGAAAATCAGGACAATATTTGCCCTTCTCTAATCTTGTGATGCCTCTCCCATTTTCCATGATCTTTCAAATATCACTGCAAGTGGCCCGACAATCACAGCTTCCAGATCTTTCAGTACCAAAGGATGTAATTTATCTGAGCCAAATGACCTAAATTCATCATGGGCAGCTAGGTGCTCATTTCTATTCCCTTACTCACATTTGTCATCAACTCCCTATTTATTTCTTTTGTGCTGTTGTCTGTGGTACAAGATTTGTTCTACATGGCAGAAAAAAACATGCAAAGTAACAAGTGAGCAGCTCAGCCTTCTCTCTGTTATCAGTTATCAACCTTAATCAAATTACAGAAATGTTGCTCTTTAAAGACTAACAGCTGTGTCATATTTATTCCTAAATAATTCATTCTGAAATATTCCAGGCCTTCCAATAACATGGGCATGACACATTGAATTACAGATGGAAAAGGTCTTCTGCATAACTACTTCCTTGATTTGTCTTAAACTAACCTCCTTTCTTTTTCCCTCTTTCACGTTCTCTCTTTCTCCCCCTCCCTCCTTAACTTCTTCACTTCTTCCTTTCTTTTCATCCCTCTTCCCTCTTTCCTTCCTTCCAACAGGATGTTTGCCTACCTTGCCCATCCCGGAAAGGTAGGGGTAACTCACAGCCCCATTGCTTTGGCCTTTTCCATTTCTGACCTGGGCTGGTTCCCTCCTTAGGCAACCTGGTGGCCCCCTATTCTGGGGTGGGGATGAGGAGGGGTCCTCACTAATGTCACACTTAGTGTGGATATCTAATGGGCATTTCTTTCCTGGAGTAGTCCAATACAGCTAGAAACTCCCAAGCTCAAGAGATCTCTCAGCCTCCCTGGGAGCTGGGATCATTGGCATGTGCCCCCAAGCCCAGCTTCCTTTCTGTTTTTAAGAACCAAATCTCATATATTTTAAGATATGGTGAATGAGACCTTTTTACCCTATTCCACTGTTTTTTTATGTATGTGGTCCAGTCTGGTGATTTTATTGGTGTTAAGAACTTCCTATGTGGATGTTCTTACCACAGATATAAATGTTCTGTACCTTAGAGTCTTCTATAAAGTTGAATCACCAAAAGGTTACATAACTTGCCTAGATACTCAGGTCTTTCTGATGCTGTGCCAGCCTTCTCTTCCCTATGCTTCACTGCTCCTCATCATGTTTATGATAAATTGTACCTGTACTCCATCTGAAATATAATCTTTACAACCTAAAGAATACTGATTTAGAGATTGCTAATACAGCAACCTCATTTTGACTATTTTTGTGTCCTTTCTCTGGACTTTCATAGCTTTATGATCTTTATAGATGGAAAGTAACTAGAAGCCTATACAGTATTTCAGATACAGACACGATATATTTTTTCTATATGAATTTTGTTGTCCTGCTTAATGGTACTCAGAATTTTGGTCTTTCTGGCCCATATGACTATTGAATCACAGTCTTTTAGAGTCCATAAAATTTCTCATGTCTTTTATCAAGGTCCTGAGACGAAGCCCTTTTCAGATAGATTCCACTGTTACATAATTATGCTTTCATGCTATTTTTTTTGAGCATATTTCCTTAACCTTGAACTATAGTTCATCTGCCTTTTTTTTTGTTTACTCACAAAACTTTATTAGATTGTCTTACAGTTTGTTCCTAGAAGCTTGGTATTTCACTACCATAATTTAATGATAACAGCAAACTTGGAGAATTCCTTGTGTAGTCACCGTCCAAAATCATTTAACAAAATGACAAATGAGGTCAATCCGGATACTAATCTCTGGAGGAGCCAATTCTATCCAGAAGTGTGTTATTATATCTTTCGTTGTTTTCAAAATAGGGACAGAAATGGGGCATTGCAAACTCCTCTCCCCATTTCCCACAGATATTAAGTTTCAGTTTTAATAATTTTTTCTCTATTTTCAATATTATCTGGATGACTAAAATTTAATAAGATGTGGGAGATTTTCTAAAAATCTATCCTCTTAATGGATATGAAACTTAAAATTAACCACACAAAAGAATGTTTTCCTATACTCTGTGTCTTGAGCCCTCTTCCAACCTTTGCAAATTTTTCAAAGTTTGTAAATGTCCCTGATAGGGAAGCTATACAGAGTATACTTAGAATTTAAAGTATCCAAATTAAAATGGAGATGAAAAGATCAACATTACATTCATCTAACAAATAAACTAAGTAACGGGTGGGAATTGGGAGGTATTAGCAGAAAATATTTTCTACTAATACAAAAATTACTTTCTTTCACTTTTACCAGTATTTCCATATTTTAAATGGCTTTCTAGTTGTTAAAGATCTTTGATTCTTTTTATGTTATAACTGACAAGAATAGATGTTTTCTCAATTACAAGTTATATAGAAAAAATGTAGGAAAAAAAATATATCCTTTGCTTACACTCAACGCAGCATTCCAGAAAGAGCATGAGCCCAGGAGTCCTAGTTTCAAGTTTTGCCTATGACAAGTGGCCCTGGACAAGTAACTTAACATTTTAATGCTCAAAGCAGCACTCCAAAGCTACAAGTTGAAGAGGTGCCAACTTGCATTAGCAGAGAGTTTCCTCATCTAGACATTCTCTTCACATGAAATTAGAAGTCTAGTCCCAATCTCTATCTTTTACATATCAGGTACATCTTACTATAGCTAACTTGCCAAAATGATAAATTACAATACAGTACATAATTTCTTAGAATTGGTATACCCTCATAAGGAACAAGAATTAGGACTAGGCCTGTGATTTCATTTACATATGTAACTTCTAAGTGAGGAAATTTTAGAATTCTATTCTATATGATACCTATCTATCAGGGATGCTTAATTTTTATGTAAGGTATTCTTCACATATTCTTCATGAATTCAAGCTTTCACAGTTAAGATAGAAACAATCCATAAATGGCATTTAAAATCAAATTTATTAAAGTTTAGAAGACAAGTTGTTCAACGTTCTTATTTCAAGCCTTACGTTATACAAAACATGGATACGATGTATCCATGATGCAGATGATGATGATGCAGCTAGCCTAGAAAGTAAACTCTGTTCTATAGATAACATAAGTAAAGCTCAATCCAGCTATAAAGGAGATTCATCACTCACTGAAAGAAACATGCAGTTTGAGTCACTTTTATAAACTAAGTTGAAAAACTGAGAAACTGTAAAAGGAATGGATGGAACTAAGGATCAAAACCAAAGAAACCTAAGCAATCAGTGGGAAGGTTCAAGACCAAAAGAAAAATAATTGTACATCACTTATCAACTTTTTTAACTGACCTGGAAAACTTCAACTCAACCTTTCCCATACTCATCTGTCTCAAAGAGATGGTAAACCTGATATGAATATCAATAGCTTACCACTACCTATATATTCAATTTCTGTTAATAATTCAAACACAACATTTTGAGTGCCAGGTATCACTAGGGTCATTCTGCATGCTTATTTTAACAAATCAACCCTTTGTAAGTAGTACTGTTTTTAATACTCATTGCTGAATAATCAATCCATACCTCCAATAATGGCATTTCTTCAGTAATAATGGGATCTAAACGGCGATCAGGACCATACTTAATAGATGTTTTCTCTTCTTTTGTGTTATTAAGTCGAGGACCTTGAATTTCTAAATCCTGTCGTCCTCTTACTGACATTATGTTAGAAGGATGTTTTCCTGGAAAAAAAAAATCAACACTGAAATCAAAGAGTATAGATTAGTTGGCATTCATTTAGCATGTCTTATTTTTAAGTCTACTATTACCAATAATAGTATGCTGCTTAATTATTTGTCTTATATCCCTTCATGGGGATTAGGAGGGAGAACGAGAGAGAACTATTCTATGAAACAGTTGAATACAGTCAATGTGTTGGTTAGTTTTGTAAACTGTATTTTCTCTTTATTTTAATCTGTTACAAGGAAAGGGGAAGGGAAATATGTACAAAACAAATATGAAACAAAGGCAAAGGACATCAAAGAAAACACATTTTAATGATTATTTATTTCACTACGGCTCTGCAATTACTTTGGATTACTGATAACTATGGAGCTACAAGGGACATCAGCAGTCATATAGTCTGATTGCCCTCATTTTACAGATGAGAAAACTGAGGCCCAGAAATTAAATTACCAGCATAAATCTATGTAAGTATCAGAGCAGGAATTTGAACTCAGATCCTTGACTCCATATAGCTTGTAACTAGAAGTCCTCTGACAATCACATATTTAAATCATACTTAAGGGGGAGAAAGTATCTTTCTAGAGCATGATGTTAATATGCAGTATATACAGTAATATAGTAATGTGTATATATTTTTTCTGCTTCAGTCAGCCTTTAAGTATATCCTTATTGTGTAGAAGGTTTCAAAAGAAGAGGTAAAGTAGTGAGTTTCAGATTCCCTGGAAGTAAAACCTTCGATCAAAAAATTATGAAATCACACTTGAAATAAACACTCAGATGATACCTCCTAAAATCAAATATAAATACATGAAACTGTGAAAAGATGGCAGCATATAATAGGACCTAGAGGAGTTCAGAATCCCCATTCACACAGCAGTAAAGCACTAAAAGTACCCTAGGAGGGACAATGGTAAAGAAAAGCAAAGAAAAATACATATAAGGTCTTCCATACAGTCCAAGATTGCACACACACACACACACACACACACACACACACACACACACACACACTCTCTTCCAAAATCCTATGGAAGATCTGAACAAAAACAAGCCAGGTTAGGTGGAAGGCAAATATCTTAGGGACCCAGAGCATTTATATATAACTTGAAGGTTTGTAAAATGCTTTATATGTTATCTCATTTGTTCCTCAGAACAACCTAGTGAGACAGGTTCTATTATCCCTATTCTACAAATGAGGAAATAGAGAGAGAGAGGTCAAGTAACTTGCCCAGGTGCTAAGGCACAGAAATTAGTGTTAGAAGAAGAATACCCACAGTGAGATGAAATTACATCACTTGAAATACTAAAGAACAATCACGTCTAGAACTATTTCCTCCTTTATACTGAATGTTTTATTTTTGTTAAAAAAAAGTAAACCATGTATAGATAGTGTTTTAAATCTCAATCAGAATCAACTGAATTTGACAACAATGGAAATGCTCAATAAGATCTAGTAGAATTTACCTGTAGTAGACCATGTAAAAGAAAAGGAGGTAAAATAAAGATAAATGAGAGTTCTAAAAAGAGATGAAATAAGCCTAAGAAGGGAAAATATAAAAAAAGAGATGATGTGTATTTAAAAAAAATAAAAATTAAGGTTGGAATATACTAAAGGGTTGGAATTTACTAAAACTCAATTTGTCTTTTTCATGTATTTGAATAAATGTCTTTATCTGAATATGAATGGAAAATATGTAGGGCATACCTAAATTCTATGAGATGAGCCATGTTTACTTGATTATTTTCATTAGGATAACGTTTTATTACCTGTATGACATCCAGGAATACAGCCAATACCATCTAGCCCCACTGAACTCTGAATAGTGCCGAGATTATAAACAACTCCCAGAATATGAAGTTCCCCTATATGATGGGGAAAGAGCTTTAGCCTTGCCTGTGGAGATATGTCAAGTTATTATTATTGTTTATTCTTATAATTTCTTAGTTAAAATTATCAAATAAATATATAATCATGCTGCAAAAAATACAAAGCTGGACAGCTTAATTTTGGGGAGAGTAGGAAGGAAAACAAACTCTAAGACCAAATAATTTTTACTATAGAAAAGCATAATTTTTAGTGGCTTAATAATAATTTTCTGCAATTTCATTCTGCAATTCATTTTTGCTTTTCATTCAAGACAAAAAGTACATCTTCTTCAACCATAATCAGATACAGACATGAAAATATATTCACACAAGAAAAAAATCCAAAATTCCCTTTACTTGGATAATTTTGAAATTATCAAACAAAAATATCACAAACTTGTTCTCTTGAGCAATTCTGGTTCTACTATAAGACAGAATTCTTTTTTTCTATCTCCAGAGTTTCAGTTTTAATATATTACTAGCTATCCAATGAGGAATTATAGTGATAAGCAAGGTATAAATAAGGAAAACATAATATAGCATAAAAATTAGCCATCCAAAATAAACTAGTTTGTTCAGATTGTTTTTGTATACAGTATTACTTCAGTAAGACACAAAATGTAAAATGTTAGAAAATGTGACAAATATTTACCACTTTTATTTCCTCACTATTAATTAAGAATTCTGATATAACTTCAGTTCCAATCATTTCATGTCCACAGGTAACCTGAAAAACAACCATAATATTTATTTTTTAATGATATTTTATTCTTCCCAATTGTATGTAAAAACAATTTTTAACATTAATTTTTAAAAAAAATTTGAGTTACAAATTCTCTCTGTTTTCTCCCCAAAATGGTAAGCAATTTGACATAGTTATACATATGTGATCATGCAGAACATATTTCCTTATTAGTCATGTTGTGAAAGAAAACAGACCTCTCCCCCCCCAAAAAAAGTGAAAAATAGTATGCTTCAATCTGCATTCTGACTCCCTAAGTTCATTCCCTGGAGGTGGATAGTGTTTTTCATCTTAAGTCCTTCAGATTTCTCTTGGATCTTTGCATTGTTGAGAATACCTATGTCACTCACAGTTGATCATCATATAATATTGCTGTTATTGTGTACAATGTTTTCCTAATTCTGCTCACTTTCCTTTGCATCACTTCATGTAAGTGTTTCCAAGCTTTTCTGAAATCATCCTGCTTGTCATTTCTTATAGCACAATAGTACTTAATCACAATTATATACCACAACTTGTTCAGCCATTCCCCAATTGATGGGCCATCTCTTCAATTTCCAATTCTTTGCCACCACAAAAACAGCTGATATAAATATGTTTGTACAAATAGGTCCTCTCCTTCTCCACTCCCCCTCCACCTTTTTTTAAATCTCTTTGGAAAACAGTGGTATTGCTGGGTCAAAGGGTATGCAGAGTTTTATAGCATTTTGGGCATAGTTCCAAACTGCTCCCCAGAACAACCACCACAATGTTTAATAGAAACATTCTAATGAAACAAAATATCACAGGTATGAAAGGCTTTTGTCAAAGTAGCTTACATTAGGACATTGACACTGTAGAACCTGACTTCTGACCCTCTCAGAATGTGGTCAGTATATGACAGAATGCTAATTTCCTTAATAACATGAGTGAAAGAACAGAGGCCACTGTAGGAAAAATGTTTAGCATGCAGTGGAAAAGTTGAAGAAATATAAGAAAACATGGAAATATATAATTATAATCTATTACTAGTGGTATTTCATGACTAAAGAAAACTCTATTATGGAATGTTTCAAGGACTTACTATATGGCTTCATTTAATCAGTCAACATTAGAGATGACTCACACATGTCTTAAACATCCAAAACCAAACTCATTAACTTTCCCCAAAAAACTTCTCCTCTTCCAAACTTCCCTATTATTATTAAGGTACTACCATCTTCCCAGTCACCCAGGTCTCCAACGTAGGTGTCAACCTTAATTCTTCACACTCAATCACCCTGTATCTAATAAGCTGCTAAAGACTATCAATTCTGCCTTTGGAACATCTCTCATATACACCCCCTACTTTTCTCTGACTCTTATACCAACATAGGGCAGACCTTCTTCACTTCATACCTACACTATTGCAATAGTCAGCTGGTTGATCTCTTCCCACTCTAGTCCACCCTCCACTCAGCTGTCAAAGTAATCTTTAAAGCACAAGTCTGTTCATGTCTCTCTCTCCTCTTAACTCTCTCCCCCACCTCAATTCAATAAACTCTAGGAGATCTCAGATCAAACATAAAATCCTTTTGGAGGATTATAAAGCACTTCATAACCCGGTCCCTTGTACCTTCCCAGTTTTATGATTTATACTTCCCCAACCACCCTGCCCCCACTCCTGCCACCATGCATTCAAAGACACAGTGATTGCTGACCTTCTTGCTGTTTCTTGACCAAGACACTCCAACTCTCACCTCAGCTTTTTCAGTGGATATCCCCTATGTCTGGAACAGTCACCCTCCTCATCATTGCTTACTAGCCTCCTAGTAGCCTTCCCTCAAATCCTAGCTAAAATCCCATCTTCTACAGGAAGCCATTACCAATCCCCCTTATTGTCAGGGATTTAAATCTTGTCTGTACATAGTGGTTTACATAGGATCTCTCCAATTAGACAGTAAGCATTCTGAGAGCAGGGACTGCCTTTTACCTTTCTTTATATTCCCAATGCTTAGTATAGTACCTGATGCTTAATAAATGCTAATTAAGAGTTTCACATAAATCAATAATCCAACTAAATTAAATTCATCTTTTAAAAACACCAATATTTTTATTTCAACTATTTTTATAGAACATTTTCAAAGTCTTTAGCAACTTATTGACCTTTTTAAGGAATTATACTAAAAATAATTCAACTTTTTCTTGAACACTGGCAGCATTGCAAAAGTGGAATACTTTTCTGATTGAAACTAATTTGTCCTACTACATTAATTTAACATATCTAGATTTGGAATGGAGAATAATTTTCCATGAAAGACTGGTTAACAGCAGGAAGAATTTAAGTAAACCATTTAGATCAGAATGATTAGTCACTGCAACAATATCTTCCTCAAAAATATATTTTAAGCATAGCTAGGTGGCACAATGGATATAGTACTGGACCTGGAGTCAGGAAGACTTATCTGTTTAAATCTGGCCTCAGACACTTACTAGCTATGTAACCCTGGGTATGTCACTTAATCCTGTTTGCCTCAGTTTCTCGTCTATAAAATAAGCAGGAGAAGGATATGGCAAACCATTTCCATATCTTTGCCAAGAAAATCGCAAATGGGATCACGAGGAGTCAGACACAACTGAAAAACAACTCAACAACAACTTATTTTAAGGACTCCCTTAAGAATAAATATGTACCATTCAATGAGAAGTCCAAAGTTTGAATATTACTAGACGATCTACTAAATTATAATTGTGGAAACGTTCACTACAAATACCTTTTAATAACTTACTAGTTCTTTTGTTTCTTCATTATCCTTTGAATTTGAACCTTTAGGTTGGAATTTCCAAAGCAAAGATAATTCCGTCAACAAAAGTGGAACCTTCAACGGGTTTCTAAAAGCCACTTCCACAGTTATTGGTTCTATTAAAGAAAAGCCAACACTGAAGAACATTTTATAAACAGTGAATAGTTTACCAGTTCAGGTCTGGTTTGGTTTAATTCTTCACCATTAAAATAAATAATTAAAAAAATAACTAATTAAAATAATAAAATAAATAATTAAAATAAAAAATAAATAATTAAAAAAATGATCTGGCCCTCAAAACTGCTAGTTTCCTAATCCCATATATGAAAAAAACCACTTGTCAACTTTAGGTTAAAAAAAAAAAAAGAATGCAAAATTCAAATATATCACCTTCTACAACTGCAAGTGGAAATCTTGAATTATCTGTATAGCTGTTCAAACAGTATTGTGTTGGATGGAAATTTGATGGAATTATTCCTTTGTTAATTACAGCTACAACTTGCTCTTCAAGTTCCCTCCACTGCTGAGAAGATTCAGAATCATATTCCTGATCAAGACTTATATGAGTAGCTGCTTGCTTTTCACCTAAAAAAAAAAAAGACCCCCAAGTGAGCATATGAACATGACTACTCAAAAGAAATGAATGTTGACTGATGCTGATGTGATTTTGTTTTTAAAAACTTTTAATCACTTTATGAAATTTTTATTTATTATGAAAATTATTATGTCTGTGCAAGAAATGTCTGTGCAAGAAAACTAGGGACAATCCAAGAAAAGCTGAGATTTGGTTCAAAGTGTTTATATTTGAGTTATATCTAAGATACAATATAGTTAAAAATAATAATTTCACTTACCTTCTGCTGGTCTTCTGTCATGGCCAAAGAAAACCCGTGTTGCCAAGCTGTTAATATACGGTAAAGGAAGCTGTGGTAAAGGGCCATCTGGAGACAACTGACTTACATTCTAGAAGAGGAAAAAATTTTAAAAGGGGAAAAGAACAACTTTTAAAAAAAATATGTTCACTCATTACTATCTTGAAAATACTAAAGAAAATAAAATACGTATTAAACAGGGATATTAAGATACTTCTACCACTCAGATCCTACACTAAGCCTCATTGTGTGAAAGTGATAACACTGGGTTCTTAATATGAACCAAATGTAATTTCTAGCAGGTCCTTACCGAGCTGGAAAGACTTTGACTGCAGGTCAAAAAAAAGGTTGTATGATCTGAAGGTTACCGTTTCTAAGTTCAATTTGGCTCATAATCAGAAAGCTGCTTACCAGATAATGAGTTTTTTGGGCAACATCACACCTTAAACTAAAATATGGAGAAGATTCAATCTGCATCAATCAAAGGAGTACCCGTATCAATGAAATCATAGACAGTTTAAATATTATTAATTAATTAAATATAATTATAATTCTAATATAAAATATAATTAAATATAATTAAACTATATAATAACTTCAGAAACTATCAACTTAGGCATGACAATAAATTATAACTTTCCTATCAATAAACCTCAGCAACATTGTTGCCCTTTCTACAAGCTTTTCTGAGTTATTCCACAACTCATCACAAGGCAGAGGGTAAGGAGAAACACTAATGGTTACATCCTTCTACTAACATGTACCCTCCCTTGCTTTTGTGCAATAGTAGTATCAAGGGAAGAAAGGAGAGAAGAAAGAAGGAAAGGTAGATAGCTCAAGAGCAAGGTAGAAGTTGTGATGGTTAGCCATGACCATCAGAAAACCCATTCAGGAAGCTTGCATTTTGCTGGCACAAGAATGTCCCAGAAATATTCAAAGATACTGAGCTACTTAAAATAGGGGCAGTCCAACCCACACTCATGTTTAGCGCAGTTCCTTTTCCATATGTGTGAAGTAAAAGGTTAAATGATTAAGAAATACCCCTGTGGAAAAAGCACACTTATTTTCCTCCTTTTACTTAAAACTCAACCTTATAAATGGTTACAGAGGGCTTTTTATTTGGATATATTATTAAAATTGGTTTCAACTTATATCGAAGTATCAACACTCTTTTAACACCTACTATAAGGAAATACTCACCTTGTAAACGTAAAGATATTCTCTGAGGAAGGCTCCTTGCTGAGCAGCAGGTTGTTTGCTCTCATTGATCAAAATGTGTTTAAAGGCAGACACTGCATTGTCGAGCTGTCGAAGTGTAAATGATTGACGACCAATAGTGAAATTAATGTGATCCTCTGCAAGAGACCAGCCTTTCCCTTTGTAAACTTGCATGGCTTGGCAATAACAACGTAAAGCATGTTTTTTCTGAAAGAAAATTTCATTAATTTTTACGAGTGTAATATCTTTTTCTAAGTTTTTCTTAAACTGAAATAGATTTAAATTTTAAAATCAATAGTGTAAAATATATAAAATCAAAGCAATGTTAGGCTAGAAAAGGATCTTAGAGATACTGACCCTATGTCACATGGTTAATGGCAGAACCAGGGCCTGAATCCAGGTCCTACAATTTTTTTTTTTTAAAGGCAGCTAGTAAGTGTCAAGTGTTTGGTCTGAGGCCACATTTGAATTCAGGTCCTCCTGACTTTAGGGCCAGTGCTCTATCCACTGCGCCACCTAGCTGCCCCATAGGTCCTACAATTTTAAATGCAATGTTCTTTCCATTATGTTACCTTTCATTACAATATTTATATATAAAGAGCAAAAAAAGTACCAGTTAACCAATGATGAGAAAAAAATTAGCATTAAGATAATCTACAATAAAGGCATTCAAATATTGTTATCCAATCTACAGATTCTTGTTCCTCGGAATATTTACTAATTAAGATTTACTACAATAATTCATAAGTTTTTCTCTCTAGCTCTCCCAAACAAAAAGATTTTCCCTAATTGCATTCAATAACAATTCTATTTTTTTAATCCAAAAAATTTATAAAATTCAACACAGGAATTACATACAAACCTTTTTAGGTAAAACAGGATAAGCCCATTTCCAATACAGTATAGTAAAAAGAAGATCAGATGTAGACACAAAGGATCTGGTTAGAATCTCAGACCTGAAACTTAATCCTTGTGTGATCTTGTAAAAGGCATGTAGCCTTTCTGGGTCTCAGTTTCTGTATCTGTAAAATGAGGGGGTTGAAGTAAATGGCCTCTAAGGTTCCTTCCAACCCTGAATCTATGATATTTTTATAAAACCTAATAAGACCTTGGAAAACTTATCTATTCTAACTCTTCTAATTTATAACCTAAACTTTTGTTGCCTTGGTGATAATTTTTATTATTTTAACAGAACTTGTTCAGATCTTCTTTAATTTTATAGGAGAAAGAAGACAGTGGGGCATAAATATGCTTACAGAAATATTTTATTAGACTTAAATAAAAGAGAGGAATACTTATTAGTGAGTGGAAAATAACACAGCTATATAAACAAAATATCATTAGAATTATGGTCACTTATTTTAAATAAATATCAAAATTAATATGGTTATAGTAATCTATCACTATGTTGCTATATGTTGCTGAAGACATAAAAACCATCTCAGTAATGAAATGCACTACCCAACATAAGTACGTTAAGGATATGAGACCATCTGATTTTATATTTTACAACTATAGTTTTAAAGCTTATTTAAAAACTATCATTGGATATACATGCTAAGAATAGAGCAATCCTCAGGAGACCTGCATCTTTAAATTAGGAGGACCTGCTTGTCCCTCTACCAAGTTATGCAGTCACAGCCTCCTCAGAGTACAGTAATCCTGAAGAGGGGCAGCCTTGAAGTCTGACAAATGAGAGCATTTCACTCCACAGGATAAGCCTATAATCTGAACAACAGCCAATTAATCTTAGCAGCTAGGTGGGACAGTTAATAGATTGCTGGCCTCTGACACATACAAGCTATGTGACTCTGAGGAAAGTCACTTAGCATCTGTTTGCTTCAGTTTCCTCAAGTGAACTATGGGTACAATAACAGTACCTATCTCATAGGGTCACATGATATATTTGGAAAATGCTTAACATGGTGTCTGGCACATAGTAGGCATTATATAAATGCTTATAATAGAGAGAATAATAACTATAGCCTTGACCTAGAAGGTTTATTGTAAGGATAAAATGACATAATGTATGCAAATTGCTTTGCAAACCATAAAGTGCTCTACAGATGTCAGTTAATGTGATCTTCTACAAGAAACCAGCCTTCCCTTTTTAAACTTGCATGGCTTGGTAATAGCAATGCAAAGCATGCTTTTTCAGAAAGAAGATTTCCTGAATTTTTTACATATTTAATATCTTTTTCTAATGCTGTTTCCTAATTGTGTCTGGAATGACCTCTGATGTGTACTGGCAAAATAAAACAGAAGGTTACTACTACTTGAATGATTAAAAATCAAGAGTCCAGTATATCAATACAATTGCAAATTTACTATGATATAAGACCAAAGCTATAATTCATTTTTTCTCTCAGAAAAAAATGAACTCTAATATTAAGTTACACTTCATATACTGCATGACTCAAATTGTTTTTGAGAAAATATATATAATATGAACGGTTGATTAATAATTAACTGCCATTTATAGTGCACTTTAGTTTATAAAACACTTTAGATATTCAACCATCATAGAGCCCTGTGAGCTAGGGAGTTAGATATTACCATCTCCATTTTACAAGTGAGGAAAAAGTTTTAGAATGGTTAAGCAACTTGCCTATAGCCACATAGATACCAAGTGTCAGAGGCAGAATTTGAACCAAGATATTCCTGATTCCAAAACTAGTACACTGTGACACAGCTTCTCACAGAATCACAGAAGGAGAGTGAGAAAGGGACCTCAGCAGACATAGTCCAAGCCATACATAAAAGTAATCCCCACTATAACATATCAAAAAGTAGTTGTATAGTCTCCAATTCCTAACCTCAGCAGAGGTGAGCCAACTTCTTTTGTCAATATAAGATCTGTCATTCAATTCAATAAACCTTCTTCACTGCATAAAGCATGTGGGTGCTAAAGAAGATACAAAGTTTTGATAAAGCATGGTCCTTGACATCCGAAGGATAGAAAGGGATGGGCTACACACACAGACAATGAAATTACACATAAATTATACATGGTGCATTAAAATGGTACAAAACTGATCAGTAAAGGCTATTTTTTTCTTTTCTTTTTTTTTTAGGCAATTGAGGTTAAGTGACTTGCCCAGAGTCACACAGTTAGTAAGTGTCACGTGTTTGGTATGAGGCCAGATTTGAAATGAGGTCCTCCTGACTTCAGGGGCGGTGCTCTATCCACTACGCTACCTAGCTGCCCCAGTAAAGGCTATTTTAGAGTTCATTTGTTCTTTATATCCACCAACCAGGATACTGATTTTGTAAAAGTTGATTTTCAAAAGAAAAAGTTAGGTTATATTAAATCTCATGCTTATGAAATGGTGTAAGAGACAGCTGCCTCATCCCCACCCCACCCCCCCCAAAAAGTACTAGTAAATTATTACTATTAATACTCGGATTACAAAGGAAATTCTTTTTAAGGTTCCATTTCTATACCTCCACAGAAGTCCTACTCCAATGCCTGACTATGGTGTGGAAGCTGAACCTCAGTACTCAAAGACAGGCTATATATGCTAGGAGGGTATATGATGGCAGGTTCTACATTATGCAGATAAGTATTCAAGTTCTGTCCTAGCAAAAGACTGTTTGTTATTCAAAGACCAGACTATCAACATATGCAAAGGCATATAGCCAATACTTAGCCATTAGGTAATGAATTCTTTGGCCACGAAGACTACTAAAACAATGAAAAATAAAATATAACCCTCAATCTTATTCAGCCCCTTTCTACTTCCCACAGTCATGATAACAAAGGGGGGCAAAGAATGCTACAAGTCACAAAGTTTATAGAAAGTTTATAAACATTAACTTAACGGTGAATATTCTAAATAAGAGAACTCAGTCCAATGACAAATAAGGTTAATTCATTACTGAGAGAACTTTATTACATTAATATTGACATCTTGCTATAAATAAAAACTAAAGACAAAGAAGTTGCAGCCATATGAAAGTATGGCTCCCAGTTTTTCTTCAGAGAGGTAAATAAAAGAAGTGGTATAAATAGTATCATTGTGAGCACAAACTCACTAAGGAACATTATTTCATGAGACATTTAGTGAACTAACATCTGTTGTAAGGGTTTAAAAGTACAGAAATTCTTACCTTCGTACTCACTGAATTCAATACCAAGACTAATAAAAGAACTATTTGAAATTATGGCTCAAGAATAAGAAGTAAAAGAGACCAAATGCTTATAGATAGCTTAAAGAAATACTTCCAAGAACTGTGGATTCTTTTCTGACCAATATTTGCTTGAACAGAGGCATAATGCCAGTTACCTCATACTGGGGTACTCCAACAAAAACCTGAAATGCATACTAGTCCAAATAATGACCAATAAATTCAATGAGAGACTTGAATAAGTGACTTTTTAAAGCCCAGCCAATAACCCACGGAAAATAAGAAAGGGAGCCAATAGGAATGCCAAGGTCAATGTGGGCAAAAAAGCCTATAACCTTGCTATCATGACCAGAGATAAGCCAGAGATACTTGTAGCCTGCAGGGCTCTCTGTCCAGAGGCTACAGGAGTGGAGTCCCCCCAAAAATTCCATGGAAGGTTGCATATTCATAGCTAGACCCTTGGAAGTTTTGGGGAACAGTGATGATCTTTGTGGGCATGGCAGCAACCAGTGTGAGCATGGTTTGGATTAGGCTAGCCCAGAACTCCAAGATTACTAGCAACCTATTTTGAGATGCCATTGATGAAAGACCCTGAAGATCCAGCACTCTGAACCTCAAAGATATGGGTGGGCTTAACCCCAGGAGAAGGTCAGTACAGGAATCCAGAAACTCAGGATGAGAACAAGCAGGGCCAACTACTCTCATCCAAAAGCATAGCAGGGGGTATAGCCTGACCCTGACATAAAGTCCCAATTCAGGAGCTAAATCTGCAGAGATGAGTAAAGCATCAGTCTAGTATCAAAAATTATTACAAATCTAGAAATCCCCCAAAAAGGAGAAAAATTCTACTACAACTGCAAATACTCAAAGAATTGAAAGGAAAATAGTTTAGAAGAGAAAGTGGTAAATCTTACCGAAGTAACAGACTTCCTTGAACTTAGAATAAACCAAAGAGGAATCAATGACTTCATACAGACAATAAGAAATATTAGAAAAAAATTCAAAAGACTGAAAAAATAGAAGGAAATGTCAGATAGATACCTGATGTTAAATGGACTGGAAAACATGTCAGGTAGATATAATTAAGTCGCACTACACCCCAAGAAAATTTAAAAAATGACCATCACAGTATATTTCAGGAAGTCAAAGAAAAATTGCCTGTAAAAGCAAAGGGCTATGTGAAGCCAGAATCTACCAATCACTTCCTGAAAGGAACCCCAAAAAGGAAAATCCCAGTAATATCAGCCAAAATCCAGAGCTACCATGTGAAAGAAAAATCCTGCAATCACTCAGAAAGAAGCCATTAAAGTACCAAACGTCAGAATCACACAAGACCAAAAATTATAGGCAAAGTTATAGGCTTATGACCAAGAATAATTTACCCTACAAAGCTAAGCACAGTCCTATAGGGTGGGGTGAGGGAAGAAAGATGACCATATGAGGATTTGATGCTAATATTCTAATAGGGAATGAAGTGTTTTCAAAGGGTACTAAGAAAAACTAAGGAGCTAAGGGTAGACTGGTTCCATTCTAAGGGTTTGAAAAGGGAAAACAAAAGGAATAACAAAAGAAATGCACTAGTATAGAAAAAATGAAGGGATGGAATTTGCTATTTCTTATAACTAGGGAAAAGTATGAGAAGAATATAAAAATGGAGAGAAAGGGATTAAGGGAAGTGAACATCATTGAACCTTATTTTTTTTAATTAAATTTTATTTTATTTTTAAACAAAAATTATCCTTCTCTTTCTTCCTCTTTCTTTTCCCTGTCCCCAATGAGAAAAGAAAAAAGAAAAGGAGAGAAAAGACAAAATTCTTTAAGAAACATGCATAGATAGTTCAAGCAAAACAATTTTCACACCAGCTAGGTCTAAAAATTACACTCAATCTGTATTCTCTGTCTATCACATCTTGTCAGGAATCTGGCAGTTATGTTTCATCATGAGTCCTCAGGAATTGCAGTTGATTATTGTGGTGATCAGAGTCCACAAGTTTTCTTTTCTTTTCTTTCTATTTTAAATATTTTGGCATAAAGATGGCTGAGAAAGAGTGTGGTGGGTCTGAGTCCAAGCTAGAAACGTTGAGTTCCAGGTTAGAGACAGAGCCTGGAGCACAGGAGGAGTATGGCAACATAAAAATATCCAAGAAATTGTATGGTGGCTCTGGGTTTGGGTTAGAAATGGTAAACATTCACCCATCAGAATGATGGGATTCCAGATAGAAGCTTAAGTTTTGGGCTAGAGGATAGAGAAGAGGAGCACTGAAATTTGAAAATGGCCAGAAGTAGCATGGTGCACCTGGGCCCAAGCTAGATCTTTAAAAGATATCAAAAACTACCAAACCATATTTCTAATTTTTCAACTCTATAAAACATTTATGAGAATGATCCACCCAGGCATTCTATCCTTGACAGAAATATGAAAAGAAAAGAGAATCTTTAGGCAGATGATTTTCCATAGCTGATTACACCTTCAAATTTACAAAACTGAAAAAGTTGAAGAGCATAAAAGAGCTATTGTTTTTGGATGGTTGGGATAAAAAAAAAGGGTTTCAATTTAGCAGAGTATTAAAGGTTCTCCCACAAGTTTCCTTCCACACATATTTCAAGATCATAAAAGATTCCCTGGTAGATTAGAATTAAAGAGTTCTAAATTTCCATTTCAAAGGCACTTAAAAGAAGCAAACAAATGCTCCTTAAAAGGTGTTGAACAACCTAGAGGATGCTTCAGGGATGACCTATAGGGGTCTTAATGGAAAACAGATTGCCTTTAGATGATGACATCCTCCAGATACTTCTGCTTACAGATAATATCGTGCTGATTTTATCAGGTGCCAAAAGAATGTAACAGCATAGGACCACTTAAAAAAAAAAAAAGATTAGCCTAGCAATCCACACAAAAGAACTAAGTGAATAAAGACATATTTATGATTATAACATGAAACTGAATGATCAAATATTAGTTAGTCCATTAGTATAAATATCCTAAAAAGGCATTGAAAATGGACAATGAGCTGAGAACCGAACTGAAAAGGAGCAAGTAGACTGGGTTCCATTTGGGAGGTTGTACACAAGAGCTTTCATTAATTCCAGTTGTTTCTTGACACAAAAACTCATCTTTTAATCTCCAAATCCCCTATTAACGCTATTAAGACTGTGAATCACAGAACACCATGAACCATAAAGACCTAAAATGGCAGGTGATACAAAGGGCAATGGAGATAATATGGTAGATAAGTAGGCAATGAGGACTTATTTGCAAGAAGTGATATAAAAGACATAAACAAAATATGACTGGAAAAGAGAGAACAGTCATATAGCAAAAGCAAAGGATAACAAATGGATGGCCCAAGCCTTACACTAA
Source organism: Vombatus ursinus (assembly GCF_900497805.2). Taxonomy (NCBI): domain Eukaryota; kingdom Metazoa; phylum Chordata; class Mammalia; order Diprotodontia; family Vombatidae; genus Vombatus; species Vombatus ursinus. Next base: position 62,496,456 of record NW_020954590.1, read on the forward strand.
TACCATGATATAGTAAAAGACTTTCAACACAGGAAAGTCATCTATAAAGGAATTCTCTGAAGTTACTAGGGACTGAAAATTTTGGAAATGAGTTTAATTCTTCAGAGTATATGAGTTTTGTGAGCTCCAAACCATTACCTCATTTGCCACTTGGTAAATAATACAATTGCACTATGGTTCACATCCATATTAACTGAGATTAAAAATTCAAACCTAATATTGATATGAGAGGTACATAATCATTTGAGGTCCTTATAAAGTTGTAAATGCCAAAAGGAAAAAAACATTTTTCTCCCAGTTCTGTCACCATTCCTTAATCCACACAATATCTCTAAAGTGTTAGATCATTTTTTCTATATTTCCCAATAATGAGACCATGCATAAATGACATAACTTCCCTGAGCCTCAGTCTCCACATCTGTAAAAATCTCATCCAATAATCATTTACTACATGCTTATTATGTGCAAGGCACTTTGGAAAAAGAAAACAAAATAGTCAATCAAGGAGCTTTTAGTATAATAGGGGCATAAAATGTTAACCGAAAGTAAAATCATGATAATTTGAGTAGGAAAAGGAGGATGAAAAACTAGAAAGAATCTTGAAAGGCTTTCCTTAGGAAGTAAGCTATGAGCAAAACCAAGATCTAAGCCAAAGATTCCAAAAAGTAGAAGGAATGAAACATCAATCAATAAGCACATATTAAGCACCTATTACGCATAAAGGACTATGCTAATTGCTAGGAATATGAGACAGAAATGGAATAGTCCTTGGTTTGAGGAGTTTGCATTCCAACACGTATTCATATAGGTACAGACAAAATAATATCAATATGAGGAGGGAATGCCTTTCTGATTTGGGGAACAGACTATGCAAAGGCAAGAAAAAGGGAGATGGAAAACTCTGTGTTAGTAAAAGTGAGAAAAGTCATATGGCTAGGACCAAAGAATACATGGAAGAAAGTAATACATAGTAAAACTGCAAAAGTAGGCTAGAGCCAGACTGTAGACTTAAAATTCCAAAGAAAATAAAATTCCAAAGAAAATTGCACAGAGGCAACAGGGAGTCTATTGGAGTTCATTGAGAAGGGAGTCACATGAACAACCTTCTGCTTTAGGAATAACACTGTGGCAGCTGTGTATTAGACAGATTAGCAAGGGGAGAGACCTGAGGCAGAGAGACCAATTAGGAGACAACTGAAGGAGTCCAGGAAAGGATGTATTTCACACACTGAGAATAGTGTGCACAAAAGCATAGAGATGAGAGATGGAAAACACTAAGTGGGTCAATGTAACTGGCATAGAAAGTATATGAAGTGGAGTAATGTGCAATAATCCTGAAAAGTTAAGCAGAAGCCAAGTTCCGATGGGCTTTAAGGCCCAAATTAGAAAGTTTATACTTTATCCTGGAAGCAAAAGGGAGCCACTGAAGGTTTTACAGTAGAGGAATGACATGGTAATCCTTATGCTTTTGGAAGCCTATTCTGTCAGTTTTGTGGGAGACAGTTTAAAGCAAGGAGAAGTAATGAGTATCTACCTCACAAGTTATGAGTCAAATAATGTAACTTACTCAAAGAATTTTCCAAACCTTAGAGTGCTAAGCAAACATCATCAATCATTTAAGGCAATTTCTTTTTTTTGCTTTGTTTTGTTTTTAGGCAATTGGGGTTAAGTGACTTGCCCAGGGTCACACAGCTAGTAAGTGTCAAGTGTTTGGTCTGAGGCTGGATTTGAACTCAGGTCCTCCTGACTTCAGGGCCAGTGCTCTATCCACTGCGCCACCTAGCTGCCCCATTAAGGCAATTTCTTTAAACCTTAAGAAGTAGAATGATTTGTTATAATAGCTTATGTGCAGAAATAGAGACAATGCTTGAAATAACCTAGTCTATCTATATTTTTAAGTAAAGCAAATCCACTTACCTGTCCTGCTTTACTAAACCGATGGCCAGCCAATATCATATGAAAGGCAAATTTTCTAACCATGGGGCTCTTCATGTTTATAAAGCAATGTGCTGCCTGTTCTAACAGAAGAGCACTTCGAAGATCAGAATCCTATTTAATGTTTAAAGAAAAATAAAAATATTAGTGTCATCACAATCTAAAACAAAAAAAAAACTGGTTATAATCAACTTTAAAAAAAAACCAAATACTACATATCAACAGCTAATCTTAGTTAATACCGGGCAGAGATGAAGGGGGAAATCCATCTTGCTTGTGATTTCAGACATATATCTGATGAAATAACTGATCTGATTACTTTTTCATCCAATGATGAATTTTTGAAGAAATCTGAACAGATCATATGATCCATTTTTGCATACAGCAAATAACTACTTTGACTAGAAATTTAGTATAGACAGGTAGACAGTAATATTAAATTTGAAAAGAGGAAGTGAAACTGATAGTTCCACGGTGGTATATTTCTTCTATAACTAGGTTCATCTCCCTTCTACTAAATAAAATTGAAAAATATTACAATGCACTTTTTCTTGGCTATTTGAAAATTTTACTCAGAATTTTCGTTATAATTTTTACATATTTCTTTCTTTCTTTCTTTCTTTTTTTTTTTTTGTGAGGTAATTGGAGTTAAGTGACTTGCCCTGAGTCACACAGCTAGTGAGTGTTGGGTATCTGAGGCCGTATTCAAACTCAGGTCCTCCTGACTTCAGGGCTGGTGCTCTATCCAATGCACCACCTAGCCGCCCCGATTTTTACATTTTTCAAGAAAATCAACCAATGTACTGATTTAAAGGCCAGATGTGACTATTAGATACAAGAAATTTTAGGAGTAAAACCATAAAAGGATTTTACTTTCCTTTGCTGATAGTATAATAGGCAAAGAAACAGTATAACTCAAAATTTATTTGCCCCTTCAACTCACTCTAATATTAATGATATTTCTTTAATAATCACAGAAGTGAATTTAACATCCTTCAAGATTCATTTCATTTTAAACACTTATATATTAGTAATTACTGAGAAAGCACTAAAGGTTGCTGGTTAAGCATCAGCAACTTCTTTCCCAAACTTTTTCTAGGTCTTTAACTATAGGTAAGCTGAACTTATATAATATACCCTTCCAACTGTTCTGCTGCCAACATTTTCGCCCAAGATGTTAAAAACAGAAAAATATCAACTTTAAAGGCACTAAGTTTACATTTTATGCATCTTACACTAATAAGTGTTTAATAGATCAAAGATTAACACCAATTATTTTAACCTGGGTAGGTATATATTTACATACATTGATATCTTAAGGCTTGACAAATCATATATTTTAGGAACAGAAGCCTCTATATTCCCTTAATTTTTTTCTTTCACAAAAGAGAAATGAAATTTGCAAATGAGTACTTTAATGTACTAATATCTCCATCTCCTACAATCAAAATATCTTAAAATGAAGGAGAACACTAAGGTAGCATGTCAAAATGCATACTGAAAATCAACTTAACTAGAATGACTAAATTAGGCAGAATTAATTTTTTCACACTCTAATTTATGCACTTGATTCTGTAGTTCAAATAACCTTTTTAAAAAAGGCATGTAAAAGAAGATACTAAGATAGGATGATTATATACTAGCTGGACAAATCCAAACTATACTAAAAAAATGCAAAAACACTGCATCATACTATTGAACATCATAAATCATAATATTCTTCACAAACATGTTTGGCACAGCAAAACAGATAGAATGCAGGACCTGAAGTCAAGAAGATTTATACTGAAATACTTCCTCGAACACTTAATAGCTTAGTGACTCTGTTCAAGTCACAACTTCCATGTGCTTTAATCAACTCCCTAGGACTTGATCTACTAAGTCACAGATGAGTTGAGATCATAGTTGCTGAAGTACTACACCAGAGGTTCCCTATAGTGACAAAAACACCATAGATCCTTCACATCTTTGTCCCAAGGATTCACTACATTATATACTTATCATGAAATATACTTTGTGTACATAACTTTTTTCCTTGACTTTGAAGATAACAGGTAGTGTAAAACAACAAATTTGGAACATATCCCCTGACTTAAAAAATAACTACAGGTTAAAAACTAAAACCAGAATTTGCCTAGCTTTCTTATTTCTACCAAGGGAACTACCATTCTTTCAATCATCCAGGTTCACAGCAAAGGGATCATCATCCTTGACTTTTCACTCGTGTTCACTCCCCATATCCACTTAGTTTCAAAGTTTTGTTGAGTATATCTCCATAATATCTCTATAATCTATCTTTCTCTCCACTCTCATAAATGTCCTTCAGGCCCTCACCACCTCTTGCCAAAACTATTACAAATAGCCTAAATGATGTCCCTACATCCAGACCTCTTCAATAGACCCTTCACATAGCTGATAAATTGATACTCCTAAAGTATGAGTCTGACTACATCACTCCCCTGCTCAATATGGGTCTGACAACATCATTCCCCTGCTCAAGTTTCAGGGGCTACTGCCTGTAGGATGAAACACAAACCACTTTGTCATCCAAAGTTCTTTGCAATGTCTCTAGCCTATTTCTACAGTATGATTATACAATACTCTCTCACATAACCTATATGCCAGACAAATTGACTTATTTGCTGTTCTACCTTCACATAACATTCCCTCTCACCTCTGTGCCCTTGCACAGGCCTGGAATGTCCTCCTTTCTCTTTTCTGCTTTTTAGAATCTCTAGCTCACTCAAGTGCCACTTCTTAAAAAGAGCTTTCTTAATTCTTCCAACTGCTAGTGCTCCCTGTACCTCCCTCCCAATTACTCTGCATTTATTTTGCACCAATTTTGTATTCACACATCTGCGTATGTATTGTTTTCCTCTAGAAAGTAAACTTGTTGAGGGTGGGTACTGACGGTCAGTCAGATAGGATTTATTAAGCCCTTGCTATGTGCCAAGCACTGTGCTAAATGCTGGGGATTAAAAAAAAAAAAAGGCAAAAGACAATCACTGACCTCCATAAAATAATGAAGAGTGAAATGAGGAGAACCAAAAGAATATTGTATATAGTAACAGCAGTATGGTTTTAAAAACAACTTTGAGCAACCAAGTCATTCAGGCTATCATAAATACCCAAATTAACCACAAAGATCCTATGAAGATGCTGCTTAAATCCAGAAAAAGAATTCCTTCACACACGTATACGTATGTGTGTATGTGTATGTATATGTATATATATATACACAGATTTGCATCTAATAATAGCCATCTCAAAGTTTGGGGTGGGAGGAAAGGGAAAAAAGTCACATGATAACTTGTATATTTGAAAGGAATAGAAAGTTGTACATAATGGATTTGCAATTTTCAGGTACAATCCTGTGTTTTTCTATCCCACTTTGTTATGGAAATGTTTGTTTTATCCTTAAGGAAAGCTAGGAATTGAAGATGAGGAGGGAGAGTTCCAAGTACAGGAACAGCTAGCAAAAATAATCCAAGTTGAGAGGTGAAGTGTCTTGAATGACAAACAGCAAAGGGACCAATGTCACTGAATCTTAGAATATTGATGGGTATGGGGGCCGTTAAGGCATAAGAAGACTGGAAAGGTAGAAAGCGGTCAGGTAATGAAGGGCTTTATAGGTCAAAGAGAAGATTTTACATTTGATCCTGGAGGCAATAGGTAGACACTGGAGTTTATAATGGAGTGAGCCAAGGCAGGAAGGATTGTGTAATGTGGTCAGCATGGTCAGACCTGCATTTTAGGAAGATCAACTTGACAGCTGAGGATAGGATGGATTGGAGTGAGGAAAGACTTCAGGCAAAGAGATCAACCAGCGGACTACTAGAAAAGTCCAAAAGTGAGGAGATGAGGGCCTCCCTCTACCAGGGTGGTAGCAGCTATCAGAGGAGAAAAGGGAGTATACAGGAAAGTAGAAAAAATGGATTCAATAATTATTTGGATTGGGGGAGAAGGGGGAAGGTGAGAGAGAATGAGTGATTGAGGATGACACCTAGGTTGGGAGCACAGGTAGAATGGTGGTATCCTTCACAGTACTAGGAAGTTAAGATGAGAAGAAAGCCTTGGGGAAAAGATAATGAATTCAATTTTGGTCATGCTGAATTTAGATATCTACAGGACAACAAGTTTCAGGTATCTAACAGGCTATTGGAAATGCAAGACTGGAGGGTTGGGGCAGGATAAGTATATCTGAAAGTCATCTGCATAGAGATAACTGAAATGGTGGGAACTGATAAGATCAACCAGTGAAATTGGGAGAAGAAAAGAAGGCCCAGCAAAGGGCCTTAAGAGACAGCTATAGAAATAAAGATCCAACAAAGGGGATAGAGGAGTGGTCAAATAGGTAGGAGGAAAACCAGGTCAGAATGGTGTCATTAAAACCTAGAGAGAAGAGAATTTCAAAGTGAAAAGGGTAATCCACAGCAGAGGTACCAAATTCAGATCCACTTTTGGGCCACTTTTGGCCCAACCAGATTAAAATGTAATTGGGAAATGTTTAACAAAATAAATAAAAATACAACACAACATAAATAATGTTATTTGTAATTTTCTGAGTCAATATGAGGACCTCAGGGGTTTCTAACTGAGTTTGACATCACTGATCCAGAGTGTTCAGGCTGCACTCAGGTCAAGAATGATAATTATTAACAAAAGGCCATTGGATTTAAAAAATTAAAAAATCAGGGCAGCTAGGTGGCACAGTGATAGAGCACCAGCCCTGAAGTCAGGAGGACCTGAGTTCAAATCCAGCCTCAGACCAAACACTTGACACATATTAGCTGTGTGACCTTGGGCAAGTCACTTAACCCCGATTGCCTCACCCAAAAAATAAAAATTAAGAAATCGTTAATGACTTTGAAGAGAAATATTCCAGTTGAATGAAGGGGCCAGAAATCAGACTGCAAAGAGCTACGTAGTGGGTCACAGGAAAGGAACTGGATGGCCTTCTTAAGGAGTTTAGTAACAAAAGGGAGGACATAGCTAGGAGGGATGGATGGATCAAGTGAGAGTTTTTTGAGGATGGGGGAGACATGGATATGTTTATAGGCAATAAGGAAGCAAACAGTAGACAAGGAGAGACTGAAGATTAGTAAGAGAGTAGGAATGATGGAGGGAACAAGCTTCCAGAGAAGATGAGATGGAATGGGATCACTTGTGTATGAAGAGAAGTTTGCTTTGACAAAAAGGGATACCTCTTCATGTGAGACAGGGATGAAGGAGAAGGCAGGGGCAGAAGATATCTGAGTGACTTGAAGTGAGGTGAAGGGAAGCAGAACAAGCTCTCAGTGAATGGCTCCAGTTTTTTCAGGGAGACAAGTTTCTCAGAAAGGGATGAGGTATGATATGGGAGGTTTGAAAAGGTTTTGAGAAACTGCTACGGTGCATGGGACAGAGAATCACTCAGGGACACGTACAAGGATTGTTTTGCCACTGTGAAGGCCCCGTTGAGATTACGTAACATAAACGTATAATGGATCCAGTCAGCACAGTTTCATGATTTCCCCCCAGCTTCATTCAGTCACATATGAATAGAAATTAAGGCAATAGATGGTGGGAAAAATACAAAGCTGGGATTTGGATGAACAAGATCTTCGATAAGATAAACAGGCAAGGGACTCAAAAGAACAGTGTAGAGTTGAACTCATTCAACCAGTTCAAGGAGTTAAAATGGAGAAAGGAGGATAGTGTAGCAAGTGAAGGAGTGATGGCCTGGGAGAGAATGGAGTGATGGAGGGATTAGACACTGAGGTGAGGATGAAGGCTTTGAAGTTGTAAGACAGAAGAAAAGATGGGTTGTTGTTGTTTTTTTTCTGTCTCTGTATCCCTATTGGCTACCACAGTTCCTGGAACAAAATGGGTAGTTACTAAATGTTTACTGAAAGGAATTAAACTAAAATGAAACTAAGGATCATCAGAGAGTTCCAGAAGATTCAAAGGTCAGGAAGTCAATAAAGGCTAACTCCTTCTTTCTCTATGTTAATCCCATTAGCATTATCTTGTACTCTTCCTTTTCAGCTCTTTGACCTAGAAGCAATAATCACAAAAATCCAGCATGGCATCTTCAAGAATAGGTCATGCCAGACTTAACTATATTTTTAGCAAAGTATTCAATAAGTTCTTATGCTATTGTTGTAGAAAATATGAAGAGAGATGGTAAAGATGATAGCATGATTAGATGGATTCAGAAGTGATTAAATAATTGGACCCAAACAGTCATTAATATTTCTATCCCAAGTTGGAAGGATGTCACCAATAAATTGCCCCTGGGATTTCAGCTCAGTCTTACGTTGTTTAACACAGTTGTTTTGTCAGTGAATTGGATAAATGAATGGATGGCATATTTACCAAATTTTCAGATGAGACAAAACAGGGAAAAATAACTACTGCACTAGATAGCAGATTCAGGATTCAAAAAGATCTTGACAAGCTAGAAAACAGCTGAAGTTGGTTAAAATGAAATTTCAGAGAGACAAACATAATGTTTTATACTTGGATTAAAAAAACCAACTTCCCAGACATTAGATATGAAAGGCATTGCTACGTAAGTGATTCAGCTAAACAAAGATCTAGGGGGTTTGCATAAATATGATGGGGCAGCTAGGTGGCAAAGTGGATAGAGCACTGGTCCTGGAGTCAGGAGGACATGAGTTCAAATTCGGACTCATACACTTGACATTAACTAGCTCTAAGTGACCCTGTCACTTAACCCCATTGCCTAGCCAAAAACAACAACAAAAAACAAAAAAAAAAAAAAACAAAACAAAACAAATATGAGTCAATAGTTTATCCTGGCATCCAATAATCTTAGATTGTGTTATAAGAAACAGAAAGTCTAGGTAAAGTGATAGTTTCTCTGACCATAACACACCTACAGTACTGTGTATATTACCAGGCATCACATTGATGAAGTCCCAACACACAGTCCTATGATACATACCCATATGTTTCAGAGGTATTGAAGAGGAGGGGTTATTCAACAATATCACATGTTACGGAGAGGTCAAAAACGATGAAAATTGAGAAAAAGTGACTGGAATGAATAATAAAGAGATCATCATTGACCTTTCAAAAAGCAGTTTCACTTGAGCAAGTGAAACAGAATCCAGATTACAAGAGGGTGAAGTGAGTGGGAAATGAGAAATTGGCAGCAAAAAATATAGCTTTTGCTTGTTTGTATAGCTAGGAGTTTGGCTGCAAAACAGAGGACGTACAGGATGATAGTTTGAGGGGATGATTAGGTCAAGTAAAAGTTTTTAAAGGATAGGGAAGATCTACAAATGTTTATATACAGTAGAGAAGTAAATAACTGATTAGAGTGTGAAAATTAGGGAAACGGAAGATCTAAAAAACTAAGCCTTTAGAAAGCTTTTATTAATGTAAAATTAGGAAATTTAGGTATGGTTATTTATAGTATAGACTATCTACACAAAAATATAACAAAAAAATTTATGAAGTGAAATGTTTAGAATATATGCTTTTAAAAATCAAAGGACTGATTAATTTGTCTAGAAACTAGAATTGGATATATTGAACATATGGGTGCTCAATACTATTCAATAATGATTTAACTCCCTCCCTATTCTACCCCCCAGTGAAAGAAAAAGGAAATAAAAATAATCCTACCAACAAATAAGCACAGTCAAGAAAAACAAATCCACACATTTGCCATGTACAAAAGATGGCCACTGAAACATTTTTAAAATGCACAGAAAAGAACAGAAGGGTATTAAGAAGGAAATAAAGACAAGCAAGACAGCCTAGAAAGTAACATGTTGAATGTGTGTATGTGTTTTAACCTATATGTAGGGAAAAAATTCAATTTCAAGCATAATGCTTTTTCTGTTCTACATCCTATACGGAAATGTTACCTTGGGGGGAATTTAATGAGGGGGTTCACTAAATTCAGAATTTTAAAAAAATCAATGTCTTCAAAGAGATTTACTACCAGAAAAGAAAATGAGTCAGTCGTGTAGTAAGAGTAAAGGGTAACCCATTGACAGCTTTCATGACTGACTACTGGCTCCCACACAAGGTCAAGAGAATGAGGTAGTACTCTGCATGTGGCAAGGATACTCTGTGAAAGATTTCTGAGGGAACATGGACAAGAATCACTCAAGATAAAAAAAAAAAAAGAATCACTCAAGATCAGAAGGCATGGATAGATCTGATCTACAGCAATGTAGAAAGCACACACATTGGTGAGATCATAAGTCCAAAGTATCAAAGATAATGAGGTATATTCCTGAAAAGCTGCATATAAATCTAATTATTGTAAATTAAATCTTCTTCATTTATAAGTGGCTTAAGTAATCATGTGTTACATTTCTTTAAAGAGTAATCTCTTTGTGATAAATATCACCTAATTTGTTGTATAATCAGATTTTATTATGCTTGCATAAAATGGACCACACCAAATTCCCATGATAAAAATATTGCTCCTTTTTACAAAAGTAAATTAGTCAGAGTAAAGCTAGTATAAGTCAAAAGGTCAATACCTCACTGGTCAACCGTATCAGAAGAGCAGCAGCCTCTGAATATTTGCTTTGGCTTTTTAATATTTCAGCACTAAGCAATACACATCTTTCTGCTAACACCATATTCCTAAGAAGGAAATTAAAAATATTAACAAATCACATTAAAACAAATATAACCTAATTTAAAATTCTAGCTTTCTACCATAAAGACATTAATTTCCTTCTCTTTCTTACAGTATATACAAGTAAAAATATGTCACAAAGAACTGCACAGGGAAAACAAACGTTTTGCTGGAAAAAGATTTTGTGGTGATAGTACATTGCGAGAAATCACATTTTCTTTTCTTTTTTTTTTTTTTTGGCTAGGCAATGGGGTTAAGTGATTTGCCCAGGGTCACACAGCTAGTTAAGTGTCAAGTGTCTGAGGCTGGATTTGAACTCAGGCTCTCCTGATTCTAGAACCCGTGCTCTATCCAATTTGTCACACTAGCTGCCCCTAGAAATCACATTTTCAATATACATAAAGTGGGTAAATCCAGATAACTAAGTTAGTAGTTAATTAGGAAATGAAAATTGCTGTAAATATGGGAGGTGGCATCATCTGCGTTTGTTCACTTTTCTTTCTGCTCCTCTAAGAAGTGTGAGTTTGATTTTGATTAAGTGTTTGAAAAGAGTTTGAATTTTATTTTTACCTGGCAAGCATGGTTAGGATTTTGAGGTGAAGTTAGAAAAAAGAACATTAAGAGTTAGGCTCCCTAGTTAACTGAAAGTGAAGTAGCAAGTGAAGATTGCTTATGTTACCAGTGTGTGATCACTGGTTTTGTGGAACTACTACATTCATTAAAATTGGAGAATACTGTCTTTACCAAAGAAGATTGGTACCTTCTTGAAACTTGTAGTCTCAAAGAACTGTCTAAGAATACTAAGAGAAGATAGTATGTTAGAGGCAGGACTTGAATTCAAGTCTTTTGGGTTCCAAGGCTAGCTTTCTATCCACTGTACACACTGTCTCTCAATACTGAAATATAAAAAATAAAACTTGATGAAATACTCACAAACACAATAACATTAAGTTCTGATTCTCTGTTATAAAATTTTACCTATTTTTGACAAATTACCTTTACCTACCTTGACAAATTACAAGATGGTATTATTTTATGTGAAAACAGCAATAATAATTTTTCTATTTCCATTACATCATAAACTTTATGATAGTACCATGAAAGAATCCCATGATTTCAAATTTACAAAAACTTCATTACTTTTTATTATTAACTAATTCTTATTAAGTGTAGTTTATTACTTCTTAGTACCCATTGTATCTTGAAACCACCTGAAAGTAGGAGTTCACATGGAGAATAGTGAAAAAGTTTATTTTCATGAAACTCTAAGAATCATCCCTAATTTTAGCATTCATTTGACTATAATGTTGTAAGTTCTTAAAAATACTGTAATTTTCTTAAGTGAGCAAATTATATCCCATGAAATCTCATTTAAAATATAAAACTAGTGGGAAACCTGTCTCAAACAGCTTTCACTCCTGTTACCTGATTTAGGTAACTATCTCAAGCACTCTAGGTATGAGAAAACATTTAGATATTTCATTTTAAAATTCAGCAATATTATAAAAAATAATATTTATCCAAAAATGGATAGAAGAAATTTCACAGTCACCTACTTGCATATATCCCTATATGTCTGAATTGCTGTATCCATGTAATGAGCAGGGTAAGGCCTAGGTGCTCCAGGCTGAAGAAAAGCTGACACTGCTGCCATTTCCTAAAGGAAAAAAAAAATATGGTTTGTGCTATTTCAGAGGAAATACCCATGTTATTTACTAAATCAGAAACTTTAAATACTTGAAGTAGATTGTACATAGATGTATACCTATGTAATTACACAAACTTCTACTTCTTTGAAATTTCTTTGCTTAATGCAAAACTTAAAAAAAGTGCTTCAAGACGTTGACTGATTCTTTTTTTTTTTTTAGGCAATTGGGGTTAAGTGACTTGCCCAGGGTCACACAGCTAGTAAGTGTCAAGTGTTTGGTCTAAGGCCAAATTTGAACTCAACTTCTCCTGACTTCAGGGCTGGTGCTCTATCCACTGCGCCACCTAGCCATCCCACCTTGAATGATTCTTAAAAAAACAGTAAATTATGTTTTGCATATCATACAAAAGGGAGAACTTCATTTTTCAAACAAAGGTTGTTTGTTTGCTTTAAGTACTTCTTGAAAGATTTCCAACAGGGGTTGAAAGCAAAAGGCATCGCGCTTGAGCAGTACTTAAAAAAAGTACTGAATTAGAAATCAGATCAGTTCTGGTCTTAGTTCTGCTGTACAGAAATAGGGAACTTCATTTCTTTGACTCCATTTTTTTCCTTTACAAAATAACAATTTTAGAGAAAATAATGAACATGAAAGGTGTACTATACTATACTTAATAAACTAAAATTTCTGAAACCAGACAGGATTAATGGTCAAGGGATCACATGACATGGAAAGTACCTACAAAATTTAAACATGCCACCTTAATCCTGCTCAACAATCTTCGGTCTAAGTATCAACTTTATTTAACTTTTTAAATGAAGTTAAAAGTATTAGCTGACCCCCCCAAAAAAACGCAATAGGAAAATAAAAAATTAAATTAGCTTTATTTTAAACTAAAAATAAATGGAATTCAAACATCAAGAAGAAGGTATTCTAAGAACCTTAGAGTTTATATGACTTGTCTTTCAAGGAAAAAAATATGGCCAAGTCTAAAACAAATTCAGATCCAGTTGATGACAGTACTAAGATTTAACACACTATCTGGTGTACATGTGTGCATCTAATTCACTAGCAAAATAATTCTACACAATCACGGAATTCAATTTGAAGTATTTAGGGATGTAGACTGTACACTAGGGCAGCTAGGTGTTGCAGTGGATAAAGCCCTGGACTTGAAATCAGGAAGACTCATCCTCATGAGTTCAAATTCGGACTCAGACATTTAGTAGCTATGTCACCCTGAGAAAGTTACTTAACCCTGTTTGCCTCAGTTCCTCAACTTTAAAATGATTTGGAGAAGGAAACTACTCCAGTATCTCTGCCAAGAAAACCCCTCAAAATGGGTCAGGTAGAGTCAGGCACAACTGAAACAACTGAACAACAACAAGCTTTTACAATGAATTCTTTTGTGTGAATTAAGCTGTCAAAACACCAAGAGGAAACAATATTCTTACAATCAGTGTCAGGCCATGAGAACAGTATTCACATATTCACATAATACTTTCCTGAAATGCTACTGCTTCTGAAAGGAATTTTCCTTTTATCTACCATGAGCCAAAATTTGGGAGATAAAAACATATTCAAGTCATCTTTTAAAAAATACTTGGGAAGTGAGACTGGTGGTATATGCCAGTAACTCCTGCTTCAAGGGATTTTTTGAGTTTGGGAGTCTGATCTGCAGTGAACTAGCTTAGTTCAAGTGCCTGCACTAAGTCCCAGCCAGCACAAATATATTTGGACTAAGTCCAACATCAATATAGTAAGCCTGTGAAATAGGGGGTCACCATATTGTCTAAGGAGAGAGCAACCAGTTTACGTCAGAAACTAGGTAGGTCCCAGCTCCTATGCTGATCAGTAGAGAAATCTAGCCCAATGAGTGCACTGCATTTCCAGCCTGAATGAAAGAGAGAAATCCAGTACCCTCAAAAAAAGGGGAAAAAATTCATGTCAGAGCAATTCTATTTGCACTAAGCAACTAAACAATTAATACTAGGGCAGCTAGATGGAGCAGTGGATAGAGCACCAGCCCTGGATTCTGGAGGACCTGAGCTCAAATCCAGCCTCAGACACATAACACTTTACTAGCCATGTGACTCTGGGCAAGTCATTTAACCCCAACTACTTCACCAAAAAAAAAAAAAAGATAAAAATTAATACAAACAGCAGATATCATGTGATAAACAAATAAAAAACTTTAGGAAATCAAATCTAAAATATTGACCAACTTTAAATTCACAATTCTACCACTTAACAACAAAGGGAATATCCTTGGGTAACTTTAAGTCTAGAAAGTTCAATTACATTATTTTCTTTAAAAGAGACTGGTCCTCTCTATCTCACCTATGCTGAAAGTGTAACAGTCACTCACAGACCCAGTCTTATTACTGATCAGCATGGAAACTTTGACCTGCTGTTTCCAACCTGGGTTGGTTCAACGTCACCCTATCTTAGGCAGCCTGGCAAATGCTCTCCCCCTTTCTCCCTCACCCTTAACCTTGGAGGTTCATCATGTTGGTGACAAATTTAGAAGTAATATTTGATCACCTTTAGTCCTATGAAGCTCAGAACCCCTGAATTTAAGTGATCCACCAACTTAAGCATCCCCAGTAGCAAGAATTATAGGTGAGGCTCCATCATGCCTGGCCAATGCACAAAAATTAAAGAAGCTATTTAACTAATACCTTTATAGTTCTAAGGAATTTTCTTTTGCTGCCCCTAAAGTATTTTGTTATACTTCGCAGCCCAAAGCCTTGAATTTAATGATACAGGAATCACAAATTTTATCACTATTATATACCAACCAAGGCACCAGCTGCATACAGCATTGCTTGATCATTCAGAAAATCTTTCTTTGCAGTATGATAGCAACTGTATGCCAAATCATAATGTTGCACTAAAAAACACAAGTCAGCCATTTTCCTGATTTGAAGTTCTGGTGCTTCTGGCGGATACCTGTAAATATATATGAAGAAAAAATATTTACCATTTATGTTCTTCCCTCCAAAATATAAACCATCACAAAATGTTCATAAAGTCACTCATATCATTAAAATGCTTCCTATCACAAGGCACCCACCACCAAAGAGATAGTCTCATTTCTCCAAGACTGTTAGAAACAGAAGGTTGCTTCCATATTTAATTAGTATATAGACCCACATTAGGAATTCCTCCACAGCATGAGGGTTTTCTCTGTGGCCAAATTATGAGCATCTGGGAATCTTGGCTTAATTCAGGAACACTCAAGTATTATATAATCTTAAACACTGCAGAGAAAAGCCAGAAGGGATTATATTTTTATATTAATAAATTCAACTGATAAAACTGAAAAAGTATTACTAACTCTATTTTTCATGTAAACTTTTTAAATATTAGATAAAAAATTTCACAGTAAGCATAAAAACATCAAATAATTTCCAGTTTTAAAATATCAGAGATCATTTAAGAAATTTTATGATACTTATAAACCATAGCATCCTAGTGCTTAAAGGTACTTTAGTTTTTCTCAGCTACAAAAAGAGGAGGTTGACTATGAAAAATCACAGCACTGATTCAATACAGGATGCTACCAAGAATAAAACACATCCGATTCTGTGCCTTCTATCTCATGCTGCACTTGTATCCAATCCAATTTCCAGTTCCCTCTGGGAAGAGGAGTATCACCTTCTACTCAATGATGAACATTCTCACGCTTAATAATCATATCCTACACATCCCAGTGATTCCAAACTTCTGTTTTAGAAGCTTAGTTTAGAAGGTTCTCCCCTTACCTTCACAATGCAGCAACCTCTCCTCCTTCGAGGTTCATGCAATTCATACCTACCACCTAATCAAAATCCTGATAGCTGTTGTCTACAGACTGGTAGGACATCCCCCTTCCTTTCTCAATAAGTTCGGTAGCTGGCTCACAATTTTTCTCTTCTGCTCAATTCCTGGCTTCTCACTTGAGAACTTCAACATACACACTGACTCTCTCTCAAACACTCTGACCACTCAGTTCCTCAACCTACTCACTTCCTATGATTTATTCCTGCAACTGACCTCAGCTACACATGAAGAGGACCATACCCTTCTTGCCAACACTCACAAATGTACCATTTCCATGTTCAAGAATTTTAAAATCCTTTTAGCTAACCATAATCTATTAGCTTTCTACCTCTTCATCTGCCTATCGCCCTATCCCTTACCAAAACCTACTCTTCATCCATATCCATCATTTCTAATCCAGCCACCCTTCAGTTCTCTTCCAGGTCATCTCTTCTGCACTTGCCACACTCTATTCTTTCCCCATCTTGATTCTTTGGTGAACCAGTTCAACTCTTCATTGTCCTCTCAAATCCCTACCCTTTCATCATATCGACAATCACAGGGGAAAAAAAAGGGAGGGACAGCTAGGTGGCGCAGTGGATAGAGCACTGGCCCTGGAGTCAGTAGGACCTGACTTCAAATCCTGCCTCAGACACATAACACTGACTAGCTGTGTGACCCTGGGCAAGTCACTTAACCCCACTGCCTAACAAAAAAAACAAAAACAAAAACATAGACAATCGCACCCTGCCCAAGCCTCAACCTTGGATCAATCCCACAATCCTCTGCCTTAGCTCCTATATACATACTGCTAAACTAAGGTAGAGAAAATTATACAATTGTTCTGACTGGGTCTACTACAAATTTATGTTACACAACTTCAACTGTGTCCTCAATGCTGCTAAACAACTCTACAATGTCTCCTTTATTAACTCACTATCCCACTCTACAGAGAAGCTCTCTCACACCCTTTCATTTCTCCTCAAACCTCTCATGGCTTCCCCTCTTCTCCACCCATTCAGCTGAGCTCTTTGCCTCACATTTTACAAAAAAAAAAAATGGAGGTCATTTGCTCTGAGTTCGCCCTTATCCCCTCTTCTTCAATTCCGATTATTCAGATACCTTCTGCCACTATCTCCTTTATCCATGTCTCCCATGAAGAAGTGGCCTTACTCCTTACCAAGGCTAACCCTTCTACCTGCACAAATGCTCCTGTTCCATTCCATCTGCTCTAACAGACTGCTCACCGTCAGCCCCATTCTATCACTTATTTTCAATCTCTCCACTGATTCATTCCCTACTACCTTCTAACATTCCCATAGCTCCTCAATCCTGAAAAACCCTCATTTGATCCTTTCATCCCTGTTAACAGGGATGTCTCTTCTACCTTTGAAAGGGTAGCCTACCTTTTTCTTCTTGAAAAGGTTGTCTACAATAGGTGCCTCCACTTTCTTTCTTCTCATTCTCTTCTTAACCCTTTATAATCCAGCTTCTGACCTTATCATTCCACTATCAATGCATCTCTCAAAAGTTACCAATGATCTCTTAATTGGTAATGGCCTTCTCTCAATCCCCATTCTCAACATCTCTGCAGCTTCCAACATTGTTGATCACCTCTCCTCCTTGATATTCTCTTCTCCCTACGTTTCTAGGACACTACTCTCTGCTGGTTCTACTCTTACCTATCAGGCAGCTCCTTTTCAGTTTCCTTTGTCAGATGCTCACATATATCCCACCCTCTTGCCAGAGATGTCCCATAGGGTTCTATCCAAAGCCCTCTTCTCTTTCCCCTCTCTACCATTTCACTTGGTGATCTCATCAGCTCCCATGGATTTAATTACCATCCATCTCTATACTGATAATTCTCAAATCTACTCATTCTGCTATAACTTCTCCACTTACCTTCCAATCTTGCATCTCCATTGCCTTTCAGATATCTCAAACTGGAATTTCATTAGACATCTTAATCTCCACATGCTTAAAACTGAACTCATGATCTTTCCCCTTAAATCTTCCTTCCTCCTACATTCCCTATTACTGTGGAAGGCAATATCATTCTCCCAGCCCCTCAGACTCACAACCTAGGAGTCATCCTGGACTCTTCACTATCTCTCACCTCCCTCCCCCCCCCAACACATACACACAATATCCAATTTGTTGCCAAGGCCTGTGGATTTCACCTTTGTAACATTTCTTGAATACGTTCCCTTTCCTCTGACATTGCTGCCATCATCTCATGCCTTAACTATTACAATTGCCTGTTAGTAGACTGGCCTGCCTCAAGTCTCTCCTCATTCCAGCCTATCCTTCATTGAGCTACCAAAACAATTCTCCTAAAGTGCAAGTCTGGCTGTGTCACTTCCCTACTCAATTAAGTTCCAATGGATCCCTATCACAATCAGGATCAAATACAAAATGCTGTTTGGCATTTACCTGCCTTACTTTACCTTCAAGACCTGCCCCATTCTTAAACCTCACTCCCCAACACATACCCTTAGATCCAGTGACACTGGCCTTCTTGATGTTCCATGTACAAGGTATTTCATCTTTCATTTCAGAGCATTTTCTCTCACAGCCCCCATACCTGGAATACTCTCCCTTCTCAACTCTGCATACTGGAGTCCTTCAAGTTTGAACTAAAATTCCATCTTCTACAGGAAATCTTTCCAACCCCTCTTAATTCTAGTGCCTTCTCTTTGTTAATTATTTCCTTTTTATCTTGTATATAGCTTGTTTGTATGTACCGGCCGCGCCGACCTTATGCCGGCCGCGCCGAACACTCCTCCTATAAGGAGCAGGCTGCCAGAGTCATACTCACTCATCAGTCTTGGGTCCTCAACTGGATAAACACACAGAGACGAGCCATCGGGAGGTGCCAACACCAGAGCTTTATTCAGAGGCCATCACAGCAAGGCCAAGCAGGAAGGCCAGAGCAACAGAGCAGGAGCCAAGAGAGCAAGTGATCTGACCACGCTCGTTCCTAAGTACCTACTAGCCCCTCCTCCCCAGCCCGCTTACTAGCCAATGATTGTAGGGTCAGATACCGGAAGGGGCTGTCTGAGTTTAGCACACCAAGGAAGAGGGAGTGACGCAGGAGGCTAGGATCGGATACAGGAAGGAGGCATCTGGGATTAGTGCATAGACAGAGTACGTGACCTTAGGAAGTCAGGAAGGACACAGGAAGGAGGCGTCTGGGGTCAGTGCTACACAAAGGGACCCAGGAAGTCAGGAAGGTCACAAGATGGAGGCGTCTGGGGTTGACGCTGCATATAGGGAGGGGACTAAGCAAAGGGAACTCAGTCCTCTGCCATCCCACTCCCACGTGGCACCGCCCCTTGCCTCAGGAGCACAAGCTCCGGCTACTTCCTTGCACCCAGCTTATCTCACATAGCACTGCCCACTGCCTCAGGGCTTCTCCGCACCCAGCCCATCCCAGTTCACCACGACTCCGCCTACCACAGCCCCTGCCTCGACTTCCAAATACCCAGATCTTACCGTAATCTTGCCACAGCGCCCACCTGGTAGTTGCCAACATAGACAGTCCCTCACATTTGTACATATTTGTTTTCTTGCTGTCTCTCCTAGTATATTATTTGAAAATTCTCTATTTCATTAAATGTCTATTTTTCCCACCGTAGGAATACATTCAGTTTTGCTGGGCACGTTATTTTTGGTTGCAATCCTCAATCCTTTGGCTTCTATTATATGATATTCCCAGTCCTCCATTCTTTTATAGTGGTGGCTATTAATGCGTGTGATTCTTACTGCTAGTCTATGGCACTTGAATTCTTTCTTTCTGGCTGCTTACATTTGTCTTCCTTGACTTGGGAGTTCTGGATTTTGGCTAAAATAATCCTGGGAATTTCCATTTTGGGGTATCTTTCAGGAGGTGACTAGTGGATTCTTGCAATTTCTACTTTGTTTTCTGGCTCTAAGATATCTGGGCAGTTTTCCTTTATAAATTCTTGAAATATGATATTTAGGTTCTTTTTTTTTTCCCATGGCTTTCAAGGAGACCAATGATTTTTAAATTATCTCTCCTTGACTTACTTTCCAAATCAATTATTCTTCCTATCAGAGTTTCCTATTTTCTTCTGTTGTGTTCGGCCTTTTGACTTTATTTTATTATTTCTTGACGTCTTATGGGCCATTAGCTTCCATTAATTTTTTTTTTGGCAGTATCTAGTTTATTTATGCCTGCAAAAGTTAGATGTCACAGCACACACCCCTCATGAGTGCAGTGCCTGCCACTTGTCCAAGGGGCTCTGGCTGGGGATGTACTTAACCCTACAGCCATCAGGAACCAGATGCTTCTCAGCTACCATATCCTCAAACTCATCAGCATTGAACTTGGTGAAACCCCACTTCTTGGACATGTGGATCATCTGGCTGCCAGGGAACTTGAACTTGGCTCTATGCAAAGCTTCAATCACATATTCTTTATTCTGGACCCTGGTTCGAATTGACATGATAATTTGGCCAATGTGTACATGGGCTACAGTGCCCTGGGGCTCCCCACATGCCAGTCTGGAGCCTAGGAAAAGCAAAGGATTAAGAAGCTCACATTTCCAATTCTGTGAAGTAGGTGCTTGCTTATTCTTAGTGAAGTTGCTTTAGTTAATACAAAATGTCTCCGAGGTCCCTTAGAATACCCTGTATTAAGGACAAGGTACACACACAACCAGGGAAATGCTCTCTGAAACCACTGCACATCAGCCCCACACAGAGAGAATTGGGTTGGTCGGTTAAATTGGTTGCGGAAGCTTCCATTAATTTTTAGTGAGTTGTTTTCTTCGGTAAGTTTTTGTTCCTTTTTTTAACCAAGCTGTTAATGTTCTCTTCATAACTTTATTGTATACCTCTCTCATTTCTTTTCCCATTTTTTTCCTCTACAACTCTTATTTTGTTTCTAAAATAACTTTTTTGGTTACTTTTTTTTATCTCTCTCTTTAACTCTTCTGGTAATTTTTGCTGTGCTTGTGTTCAATCTGCATTTTTCTTTCAGGCTTTGCTTACAGATGTTTTCAAGTCACTATCTTCTTCTGTTTGTTTCCTGAGCTTCCCTGTCACCATAGTAGCTCTTTATAATCAGGTGCTTTTTTTGTTTCTCATTCTTCCAGACTGTCTTGATTTCTTACTTTATGTTAGTGTTGGATACTGCTCGCTTCTGGGTCAAATTTCTAGCCTGAGTTTCTGCTGCTTTCAAAGCTGGGTGTCTAGGAGATTTCAAGTGTTCAGTGATTCCAAAGTCATTTGATCCAGATAAAGGTCTGTACGCTGCCCTCCTGGTATGAGCTCTGAAAGTTCCTGACCCAGGTTTGGGACTGCTGGCTTGTGTGTGTAATTGAGTTTCAGTATACTGTTGCTGAATTCAGTCCTTGTTAGCTTGCTAAAAGTTTTGCAGGTTCATAGCAACTGAATGACTAGCTCTCCACTGCAGACCTATGTGCTGGGCTAAAGGTTAGAACTGATTTGCCACTCTGTTCCTGTGCTCAGAGACATATGGTTAAATTTCTGGAATTTGTTTTGTGCTAGTGCTCAGCTAAGAATCCACACTTGGTCGAGGCTACTCCTCTGGAACTGGTGAATGGGTGACAAAGATGCCAGATGTCATCTGTTTCTGTTCCTAGCACTAGTTCAGGAGTTCTCTGGGATCTCTTTCTGCCCCAGTGCTTCCTGCTCTGGTGCTCTACCTCAGGGCTTGGAATGCACTAGATCCCAACTCTGTTTCCACCATGTTGAACTCCTGGGCAGCCCTACCCTAGGATATATATACCTCTCTGCCTTCCTAAACTGCCCTGGGCTGGAAAAATGATTCACTGTGATTTTTTTCTTAGCTTTCCCATTCAGAATTTGGTCTGACATATTTTCTAGATTCTTCTGGAAGAAGTATGCTGGGTGATCTGGGCAAAAATGCCATCTCTCAACCCTTCCCCACTGCATTATGAGCTGCTTGACAGTAGGAACTGTATTTTGCCCCTTTTTGCATCCCCAGTGCTTAGCACAGTACTTGGCACACAGTAGGTGCTTAATAAATGTTTACTAGCTGACTCTATAATGAGATTTTTTTTTTTACAATGAAATTACACACACACACACACACAATAATATTATGAAAAACAGCATTTTATACAAGTCAGATTTTGGAGGAAAAGCATATATTTCAACAAATACAGCAAACAGCTTACCTAAAATCACATAGTCAGCTATCTTTAGATATTAACATACTTAAAAACTTTCTGAAATATACCATGAATTTGAATATTCATGTTGCTTACTGTTAAATGAAATACTTTAAATCTGTCTACTAAAATTCTAGGATTTTTTAAAGATAATTAAATTACACATAGTCATTCAACAAGAGATTAAAATTTTACTCACAGCAGTCCAGATGTATTCTTTAGCTCATTGATGCTCTTTTCTGGAACTTTACTGCCACTGAACCATTTTTTAGTTGCAGAAAATAATGATCGACTCAATCCTTTTCTTGATATCAGCTAGAAAGGAAAGTTTAAACATCTGAATAAATGAGAATAAAACTAGTATTCTTCTTGTGCATTTAAGAAATCTGATATTAGTTATTAACTGTTCAACCAACAGCATGGCATTTGTGGGAAAATTGTGCAGAATTATAAAAGTGCTGAGAAAAAAATACTAAAAATATCAGTAATGTGCAATAAAATCTTATTCCCAGAATAAGAGTAAGAAGAGACCTCAGAACTTAATCTATACATGAAAGACAATCATCTCCACAACATACTGAACAAGTCGTCTATCAGTTTTTGTTTGAAGACCTCTAATGAGGGGGAACCCATAGCCTCAAGGCAGTCAATTTTACTTTTAATAGCTCTAGATATTAGGAAGTTTTCCTGAATCTCAAACATAAATACTTTCCATCCCATGCTCCTAGGAATAAGTCTGTTCTAAATTTCACATTAATAGTATTTCAAATACTTGCAGCTGTTACCCACCAAGCCTTCTCTGCTAAAAAGTAAAGACTAAAAATCCTCAATTACTTCCACCAATTCCTACTGTCTAGCCCAATATTTCTCCATCTTTTTTATAGAATTAAATGAAACTTTATCAAATGGCCTTGTTAAAATTTAGGTAAACTGAATCTGCAACATTCTCTTGATCAATTATCTTCTCTACAGAAATGACTCCCAGATCCATTTATCCATTTATATGTCGTCTGAGTTCCAATCTCACATCAACAAATATCTTTTGGACATTCTGAAATCAATGTCCCATAGACATCTGAAACACAGCACGTCCCAAAACAAAACTCATTAACTTTCCACCCAAATTCACCTTCTATTCTGCAAGTCCTCATTCTCACCCCATTTATCCAACCATTTGTTAAATTTTATTGTTTCTATCTCAACAAAATCTCTCCTATACATTCCCTTCTATCTACCCACACAGGCCCTAGCCTAGTTCAGGCCCTTATCACCTTCCACCTGGACTATTGCAATAGACACCTAAGTGGGTCTCCCCCTGTCAAGTCTCTCCCCACTTTAATTCATCCTCCACACAGCTGCCTAAGTGATTTGCCTAAAACATAGGTCTGACCATGTCACCCAAATACATCTCTCCCCAATGAATTCCAGTGGCTATTACCTCTGGAATCAAATATAAACTCCTCTGTCATTTAAAACTCTACAATCTGGCCCCTCCCTGTTTTTCTAGGCCTCTGAAGACATTACTCCCTTCCACCTACTTTATGGTCCAACCATACTGGTCACTTGCTGTTCCTCATACACAACATTCCATTCTTCCATAATAGTGACTTTATAATTGCAATCTCCCATGCCTGGAATGTTCTCCTTCCTTACTGCTACCCAGACTTTCTCAGTATCCTTCAAAACTCAGCTCAAGTGCCTACATGAAGCCTTTTCTAATACCTCCAGCTTCTTGTTTCCTTCCTCCAAAAATTACGTCTTATTCATTTTGTATATATTCTGTATATAGGTGAATGAATGAAACAAAAAAAAATTTATTAAACACTTACTATGTGCCAAGCACTGTGCTAAATGTTGGGGATACAAATACAAAAGCAAAGGCAACCCATACTCTCACAGAACTTAGATTTCAAAAGGGGAGACAATATATATGTATGTGTGTGTGTGTGTGTGTGTGTGTGTGTATGTATATCTTTATACACACACAAACAAACACATATTTATATTTGGAAAATTACAGGGATGCAGCATGGAACTACAGAGGAGTGGCCTGACATACCCTTTTCAGGAGAAATGGAAGAATTGATTTGATTATGGTTCTAGACCTACAAAGGGGAAAGCCTGGTGAGGTCCTGCTGGGTGGCTGGTAAAAACATGGCCATGAAAAATGACTAGGGCTCCTCTGAAATAGTGAAGGCAAGCATTAGTCAGTTCATCACTCAGCTGTTGTCTATGACAGTCATTCATTTAGGAAATAGTTACAGGGTGCTTAAAGAATAGTGACAAATAAGCCAAGCAGCTCAGTATTAAAAGCTGTCTTATTTATATAATTAGAGGCAATAGTAGTACACAGTGGATAGAGAGGCTAGTTGTGGAGTCAGAAAGACATGGATTCAAGTTCTGCCTTTGACGTATAATTAGCAATGTGACTATGAGCAGGTCACTTAACTTCTTTATACCCTAGATATCTCTCTAAGACTATGTATTACAGACAAGACGCTGATCTGCATCTGTGGATGGAGTTTTTACACCAAAAGTTCTCCAAGCTAATGAAATCACAGGTACAGGTTTAATAAAAATGTAGTAAACTTTCTTCACACAGTAACAGAATATGAGGCCGAAAAGAGACTCTTCAGAGGCCAGAGTCCAACCTGACATGGCATGTTTATAACATCCCTGATTAGTAATCATTCAAGTTTTGTTTAAAGGCTTCTATCATAAGAAGGACAGATTACTTCCACAGGTCACCGTTCCCACTTAAACTTCCCAACATCAAGCCTAAGTCTGGATTTTTAATACAAAACCTAAATTTTTATCACCTTCCATTGGTTTCTCATAATTCTGCCCCCTTAGTCAAAAGACTGAACAAATCTAATCCTCCTTATACAACCAGATCCTTGAAGATAACTACTGTATTTTGCTTTCCTTTCTCTCCCCACTCCCACCCCATCTTCATCTGGTATGGCTTCTAGTCTCTTCACCATGTACAGTGCCCCCTCCTTCCCCCCAATCCTTTAAGCAATAAAGTGAGTCAATGTCTTTCTTAAAATATAGTGACCAGAACCAAGTAAAATGCTCTAATGTGGTCTGATCAGGGCAAAGTACAGTAGAATTACCACAACCTTCATTCTGGATTCTTTACGTCTTAAGGGAATCTAGAATACTAATATCTTTTTTTGGCTACCATGTCACACTGATAACTCATATTGAGCTCATAGTCCATTAAAAGTCTCAAGTTTGATAAGCAGTTTTCTTCTACCAGAATCTCAGTTAATTTAGTTTTTCAAAAAACTTATTCTGAAAAAAAAAATTCTCACTAACAACAGATCAGATTTTTATAATAGCAATTTTTTATTTTTACAACAGCAAATTTGGAAAATCTATTTATAACAATATTAAGTACAGTTATGTTCATAGCCTAATACTCTCATAAACATAATTATTTGTATACTTGCTGCTATTATGAACAGAATTCTAGAATTCAAAAAGCCTGATAGAGTAAGAGCCAAACGTTCAATTCCATTCCAACAAAAGATTATTTTTAAAATAATAGTTTCAATGACTAAATATTAAACTGGAGGGATTTACTATTCCCAAAATGGCACAATAACAACCAAAAAAAAAAGATCAATTCTCACTAACAAGGAAGGCCAAGCTTGTTGTAGCTTGAAAACATTATCAAGAAACTCTTCTATATTTCAAAGTAGAAACCTGGGGAATTTAAATAATTCAGTTTGTTTACATATAAATACATGTACCTTTGAGAATCTTATCTTTTCCATATGCATGGATACTGTCTTTGGGTACAAACAATTCTTGCTTTAAGTGGACCACTCCACAGACCTCTACATAAAGTGACTTTTACGTAATGCGAATTTGCCCCTATATAACAAAGGCATACACAAAATAATACCTCACAAAATGTACTAAAATGCAGTCAAATTAAATACTATACCATGATAATAATCAAAATTATGAAATGAAAGGTAAAGTTAATGATAAAGTATGCACAATAACATAAAGTTAACATAGGTGTGCAGATTTTTTTCAGAATTCTTTACATAAGGTTGAATTTGCATAAAGTGAATTTACATAAAGAATTGTATGTGGAGAGACTCCTCTGCTAATAATGAAATTTAAAGTTTAGAAATGCATAAAACCTCACCAATTTCAGGCAATTGCATGATATTTTATGTAAATGTCATGCATATTTATTCACATATACTTATGGGCTTATTTCCTGTTTATCAATATACTATTAACAAAGACTTAGGCAGAACTAGCTTTAGAAGAACATTAACATACCTTCAAATATAAGTTATTTTTCTGCAGTGCTTTAATAGTTTACAAGGGTCTTAACCAAGACCCTGTGAGGTATCCAGTGAAAAGATTATTGTAAATCAATCTTTTCACTGAACTGATGCGGAAATTTAAATTTTAAAAGTTTAAGTGACTTAACTATGTTCACATGACTGATAAGTGCCAGAGCCAAAACTAGAACCCAGATCTACTAACTACAGACTTCATTCCATTATTCCATACTGCCTCTTTGGCAAAGAGCAAATTGGAACATTCCTTTTTCAATGTTTATAATTTACTAAAATTTTACCTGATCATTTAGTTGCCGAATTGTTTTCTCTATATGTGGCAAAAGACCTCGAAATGTGAATTCTTGTATGAACTGTCTAATTCGATCATGATCGGTGAGAGTTAAACATGCACCATGAAGTATTCCTGTGTTCATTTTTTTTGTTTCATGTATTGACAGCATAGATTTTATGTGATCAGCTCCATCAAAGTTGCTGGCAGGGTCACTGGACTGGTCCAATTGAAGTGGGTGAGCTTTGAAGTTATTTGGTAAACCATCTATTTAAAAAACGGAAGTTGTCTTTTGTTAACATTATGTAATAGAAAATTATAGTCTTGATTAGACAGAAAATAGTAATTTTCAAATATATACTTGCAATTAACCTTAACATGTAAAATCTAGAAATAATATCAAAATTTATGCCCATAAAATCCCAATGTAATATGACTCAAAATTCATCTTAAATTAAGAAATCTAAAACTGAAATCTATTTAGGGAGATATTAGAATATTTTTAAAAGACTGAAAACTAAATTAAAAGAAGTTGTTACAATTAAGTTCTTATCAAAATCAAAACATTAAATATATTAACAGTGAAATTCTCAAATTATTAAAAATTTCAAATAGTATTTAAAATTAATCTTAATGCTGTTACTACTCTCTAAAGAATTTTTTAAAATTCATTTATATGACTGCTATTAAAAAGAATTATTTTTACATAAGACAAATATAATGATTTATATTAAGTCTCCTGAATAGAAGTTAACATGTTCAAATGGAATTACCTTTGTGTATAAAAGTGGGTCTATTTTAGCAACTTAATATACTTTTTTATAATGAAAAATTGGCAAAAATTAAAGAAATTAAAGAATATAGACCTTTGACTTCATTATCCAGTCCATCCAATGAAAGCATGCTACTATCAGCATTCTTATTTGAAGTTATAGTGTAAGGACCATCTTCATACGATTCCTATTAAAAGAAAAAATGGATTAGATACTATACTTAGACAGTAAAACAAAATCACTAAACCCAGTAACACAGTACAGTTGCTTTGCTGATTGTTCCTGACAAGTGCATTTTTTAACAAAACAATATTTACTACCTAACCAGAAATTTCATCTACTTACCTATTTACCTTACAACTCAGCTATGCTAATTGTTTCAAATGGCATTTATTCCATCTGTATGCTTATTCATTGCACCTAAGTATGTACATTTCTGCATATGTTTCCTTAAATTTAGAGATGCTCATGTATATGTCTATGAAAGAGTAGGATGTTTGAGAAAAAGAACAAATTGTCAAATAGCTAATTGGGCATGGAGAGGAAAATATGATGAAGAATGTCACAGAAAACTGAAGTGCGTATGTTCAAGTAAGATGGATATATGTAAAAAGACTGTGGTGGTCTCTATGCTGAAGGTTAAGCATATCTGGACATTTCACACAAGATGTACATCAGTGTCCAATGGGATTGTGGGTATATTAGCTAATGCTCAGTTGAGTCCTGTCTGCCAGTGGTTCTCAATCTGGATAGCTTACCTTCTGGCCTCCTTCCCACCCCAGCTTCTTTCAAGTCCTTGGCATTCTTCCTATATAAATGTAGCCCTGAAGGGGAATATTTAGTTGGTTTTGCTTTTTTTTTTAAAGTTTTAGATTCTCTCACATCCAAATGGTTAATTATTTTATCCCACTGTCTTTGCCTTAGCACCATACAAGAACAGTTAGCAATCAACAGATCTGGAACAATCTCTTAGTTTAACTAAAATATCAGTTCTGGGATGATTTCTACATAAGTGAAAAATCACTATGTACAGATAAATTTACACATAAAAAGAAATATATAGATTGGTTACTAGCAGTCATATAAGAAACTCAGGAAATAAAATGCAAATTCTTTACAACTGAGATTTTCATGTCACATTCAGTATCTTAAACAAGCAATACACTAACACAGGTTAATGAGGTAATGCTGTACAGCACATCAAAATATCTTTTGCTTCCTTAAAAGAAGCTTTTCCTAACAGGAAAGTACAGTCAACATACCAAAAGGAATACACTAATTGGTATAGTCTAAGATGGAATATAAGTCTTACAAATCAGAGAAGGATTTGGAAAAACTGTCATTGCTCTCCCACCTCAGTACCTTCCCCCGGCAAAATGGCTTCTTTACTACTTGAGAACAATGAAAGGAGTAGAAAAAAAAATGAATGAGATCTTAGAAGGAATAAAGAAATTATGATAAGTCAGGAAGAAAATTCCATGCATCTAAATAATATAAGCTAGAGAAGGTGGCAGGGCATCAATAACGGGTGATGGATGAGCTTGTCAGAGAAAAGGGCTACTACCACCAAGAATAGATGGCTAATCAAGAATTTGCTATAGTCATTCATAACACAATAATTTTATAAAATATGAATTCTATCTTCTACATTCCTAATAAACTTAACCCAAGTTCAAATGTGCAAATAATTTTTCAGTTTATCGAGAAATGATCAGCTAACTTTTATTTTTCTTATCTGGAAAAAGCACAGCTTTATAAGGAAGGATCTGTCATCAGTGGTTAAAATAAACTCAGACTACTTGTTCTAATGCTAGTCTGCTCATGACTCAGTTTAATTAATCACATTCCAAAAAATAACCACTGTAGAACCATTATAGTTAGGTCAAGGTCCTACAGAGTAGCAAAAAAAAGTTATTCTAAAATCATCATAAGTAGGTTTGGAGAATTTGTGTTTGTATTTTATTTACTTGTTTTTACATATACCTGGTTTTGAATACTATTTTTCTGAAGATACTGACTCCAAGGATCTGGTATTTGTTCATCTGATGATCGATTAGACGTTCGAGAATTAATTTTAAGCAAATAGCAACCCTGAGTTCCATATCTCTGCTTCATTTCCTCATAAAGTGAATCAGCTCTGAAAATTTTTTTAAAAAAGAAAAAGAAAAATCACATGTCAAATGGTAATCTTTATGCAATGTTAAGAGATTACTCCTATCTTTAAAAGAAATCCAGAAAAATTAAACTTTCTGACAAACCAAAAATTAAATATTGCAATTTATCTAACAGCAATGCATTAAAACTCATATCAGCCTGACTAAAAATTTGCCTGAATTTGAACATCTCATGAGGGTTGGAGAACCTGTGCTGGCAGACTACCATGGTATAATTAAGAATATAACAGGTTGACATTTGCAAAAGTTATGTTTGTTTATTACTACCATTCCCTTCAAAGTTTGGAAGGAAAAGGAAAAGAAGAAAGGAAGATGAAAGAAGAAACCGAAGGTGCAGAAGGAATTGTTTAGTTAACGTGTTTCCTTTCCAGTTGCAGTCTTTAATGACTGGCAATCTGAACTACCTCTAATTTATCAAATAAACAATCCTTTCTACTAGGTTGTTTGTTACTGTAACTGACCAGTTACTAAATAAAAAGTTACCCTCAAAAATAAACTCTCACTACAATCTAGTACATGTTAAACAAGGATCTTTAATAGTAAAAACCTATACGTATAGAAAGGGTTGGTTTACATGATGTTACTTGGCCAAAGTGATAAACTCTGGCAATTTAAAAAAACACCAGAGTAAAAAGGCTGCGATTATTAACAGACTCAAGATACCAAAGAATTTTACTTTCTTAGAGCAAATAGAAATTCATAATTCAGAACAATCAACAATATTTTAGCTAACGTAACAAGAAGCCTACCTTTGTTCATCTCCTGCACTTACATCATGCAACAGGACGTAATACTTGAGTGTATTTGGTATAAACCACTTGGGGTAGGAATAGTCACTGCTATGCTGAATTCGATGCTGCTCTTGGGACAATTTCAAAAACTGTTCCACAGGTTCAGGTTCACTAGAAGATGCTACCAACATACCTTGCAAAACATATTATTAAGGTAACTATCACAATACATAATGACACATAAGTATTTTATTGTAATAAATTATTTTTTCTTTTTTCTGTTTTTTATTTAAACAACTTACTTATCAATTTTTAGTTTTCAACATTCACTTCCATAAGATTGAGTTTTAAATTTTCTTTCCCTCCCTCCTTTCCCTCCCCCCTCCTCAAGACGGCATGGAATCTGACATAGGCTCCACCTATACATTCATATTAAGAACATTTTCACATTAGTCATGACGTAAAGAAGAATTACAACCAATGAAGGAACCACGAGAAAGAAGAATCAAAACAAAACAACAAAAGAAAAGGAAAGCAAATAATATGCGTCCATCTGCATTCAGATTCCACAGGTCTTTCTCTGGATGTGGATAGCTTTTTCCATCATAAGTCTTTTGGAGTTGTCTTAGGTCCTTGCATTGCTGAGAAGAGCCAAGTCTATCAAAGTCAGTCATTGCACAGTGTGGTTGTTACTGTGTACAATATTCTCCTGGTTCTGATCACTTTACTCAGCATCAGTTCATATATGTCTTTCCAGGTTTTTCTGAAGTTGGCCTGCTCACCATTTCTTATAGCATAACAACATTCCATTACATTTATATACCACAGCTTGTTCAGTCATTCCCCAATTGATGGGCATCCCCTCAATTTCCAATTCTTGGCCACCACAAAAAGAGCTACTATAAATATTTTTGTACATGTGGTTCCTTTTCCCATTTTTATGATCTCTTTGGGATACAGACCTAGAAGTGCTATTGCTGGATCAAAGGGTATGCATAGTTTTATAGCCCTTTGGGATAGCTTCAAATTGCTCTCCAGAATGGTTAGATCAGTTCACAACTCCACCAATAATGCATTAGTGTTCCAATTTTCCCACATCTTCTCCAACACTTATCATTTTCCTGTTCTGTCATGTTAGCCAACCTGATAGATGTGATATGGTACCTCAGAGTCGTTTTGATTTGCATTTCTCTTATCAATAGTGATGTAGAGAATTTTTTCACATGACTATAGATAACTTTAATTTCTTGCTCTGAAAACTGCCTGTTCATATGTTTAATATGAGTGTATATGTAGAGCCTATATCAATTTGCATGCCTTCTTGGGGAGAGGGGAAAACTGAAAACTCAAAAGCTTATGAACATGAATGCTAAACACTAGAAATAAATAAT
Source organism: Vombatus ursinus (assembly GCF_900497805.2). Lineage (NCBI taxonomy): Eukaryota > Metazoa > Chordata > Mammalia > Diprotodontia > Vombatidae > Vombatus > Vombatus ursinus. Next base: position 62,528,299 of record NW_020954590.1, read on the forward strand.
TTTTTTTTAAAAGGCCAAACTCAAGGACCTAAAAGGCCACATGTGGTCTCAAGGCTGCAGGTTCCCCACCCCTGTAATAGAACATGAGGCTAATTAATTCTATGGATAATTTCTCTTGGATTTCTAATTTTTAAAGCATTAGTATCATAAGAAAACAAGATCACAATTACTATTATGAGTTTAGGTTTTCTCTTTTTGAAAACCATATCTTCTGAAGGGAAGGTGAATGGACAACTTTTTCCTGAACTCTTTTGATTCTCAAAGTCCTCCCTAACCAATTCATTATCCCACTTTCCACAGTAGCTATTTTCAACCTTTGTGTCTCTCCTTAAGCTTCTATGACATTCTCACTAGTCTGAGGACCTTACCACATACTTCACTGAAAAATGAGACCCATTTGCCAAGAGTTCCCTCTTCTCCCCTCTGCCTCATCTCATGTCACTCAAACATCTTTTCTAATTATTTCCCTCTGCACCCATATCACATGAAGTGGTAGCCTTTTGCCTTGCACTCTTCATCCCATCCCCTCTTGTCTTTTCCAGCAAATTGCCTCTATCATTCTCATTCTCTCTCTTACCTTTAATCTCTCCACTAGAGACACTGAATTGGCTCCTTCCTTGCTGCCTACAAACATGCTTATGTTTCCTCCATTTTTAAAGGATCTTCACTTGATCCAATTATCCCCACTACCTGTTATACTGTATCTCTGTTCTACTTCTCAGCTAAACTCTTTAAGAAGGCCATCTACAGTAGGTGCTTCCACCTTTCTTCTTATTCTTTTCTAAACTGTCTGAAATTTGACTTCAACTTCATCATTCAAATGAAACTGCTCTCTCCATAATTGCCAAAGATCTCTTAATTACCAAATCTAATGGTCTTTTCTCCATCCTTACCTTTCTCGACCTCTCTTCAGCCCATGACACTATCGATCACCATCTCCTCTCTAGGTTTTCAAACACTGCTTTCTCAATCTTCTTTGCGAGGCCTTTATCCAAGTCATGCCCATTAAATTTGAATGTTCCCCAAGACTTTCCTGGGCTCATTTCTTTTTTCCTCCTCTATAATATCTGTCCCTTGGTAATCTCATCATCTCCTATGGGTTTATTCAATTATCATTTCTATATAGATGATTCCTAGATCTATACTGAGAACTAGTCTTGCTCCTTAGTTACAGCCCTACATTACCAACTGCTTTTTGGAGATCTCAAACTGAATGTCCCATAGGTATCTTAAAATCAACATATTAAAAAAAAATGAACTTGTCATCCCCCCCGCCAAATACTTCCCTCTTAACCTCGCTATTTCAGTCAAGGGTACCATCATCATCATAGTCACCCAGTCTCCTAATCTTTCTGCCACCCTCAACTTCCTCACCTCACATAAATAAATCCACTGCCAAATCTTTTCTTTTCTCTCTGTTCTTATATCCATCTTTCATATACATCCTCTTTTCTCATAAAGCCACTAAGCCACGTAAGACCCTCAATACATCTCACCTGGACTATTGCAGAGCCTTCTAATTGTTCTCCTTGCCAATCTTTTACTCAACTATCAAAATTATTTCCCTAAAGCAAAAATCTGACCATATAACTCCCCTACTCAATAAACTCTAATGGTTCCCTGTAGGATCAATGATAAATTCCTCTGTTTGGCATTTAAAGCTCTTCAAAACCTGGTCCCTCTGTACCTCTCTAGTCTTTACTTCTTTACTCTTCTCCTCCCCACACTCTACCACATAATTATTATAGTCTATTTGCTATGCTTGCACAAGGCACTCCCTTCTCCTGTCTCTGTGCCTTTGCATTGGCTATTCCTGTGCCTAGTACACTTTCTCTCCTCACCTCAGTTTCTATGGTTTCCTTTAAGTCACAAATTCCATCTGCAAGAGGCCTTTCTTGGTCTTCCTAGCTGATAATGCCTTTCCCTCTGAGATAACTTTCCATATATTCTGTATATATATTACACACATCTGCTATTTACATGTTATCTCCCCCTTTAGAATGCAAGCTCCTTGAGGACTGGGACTGTTTTTACTTTTCTGTTGCACCCTCCCACTTCCTTAATGCTAGTAGTACCTTCCCCCTTAAGATTACCTCCAATTTATCCTGTCTACATCTTGTTTATATATGGTTGTTTGCATGTTGTCTCCCCCATTAGACTATGGGCTCCTCCAAAACATGGACTGGTTTTTGCCTTTCTCTGTATCCCCAGTACTTAGCACAGTGCTTAGCATATAGCTAGCATTTAATAGATGCTTTTGGTTTTCTTTTTGCTAAAGAGCTACCTAGACAAAGGGTAACAATGATAGATTAGCCCTTGAGACAATCATTAAAGAAGATTTCCATACAATTTCCATAATTTTTCCTGCATAAAAATGCTTTCAAAACTAATAACACCTATCTTTAAGTTTAAAGGATACATGCCAAATAGTGGTTTAGAAATTCATGATCTGATGCTGGCATGGACTGAAGAAAACTTTCTCGGTAAGATTCAAACCATGGAGTAGTAGCTGAAATTGAAAAAATATTTACAAAGGTAAAATTCTTCATAAGGAAATATTTACAATTAAAATTAATAAATGTAGAAGGCATAATTAGAACATGCAAATTCAAACTTCAGAAAATAATGTGACAATAGTTGTTTCCCCCACCTCCCAAAAATATTTCTTAAAAGAAAAAAGCATGCTTTAAGAAATTAAAACTGGAGTTAAGTTGTCTGAAACTCATACAAACCCACATTTCTTTCAACTTGCCTGTCACAAGTCCACATAAGAGACCACTACTTTTAGCTATAAGACAAAAAAGCACTATACAATTAAAACAGAGTACCATACCATGGTTTTAAATTATAGATGAGACTATTTTATTAACAATAATCTTATAGTATTTCATTAAACAACATCTATCGAATAGAATCAAAGGTGAATGTATCTCAAAATGAATTAGAATAGATCATATATTAGTGGGAGATATATTTTCTCTTGTGGGCATATGTATCTAGTCGTAAAATATCAAAGTAACTAACTCAATTATTAAGCCTACTACATACTGACTATACTATTTTTTTTATTTGAATTTGTTCTAATAACCACAAAAAAAGCCATGGTTTTCTGTACAAACAACATAAAACATTCACTAGAACTGAATCTGGTCTTATCTAACAATATATTGATCAAACAAACTTTTCTCAATGACAACATGCTGAATATTGCCTTACAACTTAAAAAATATTATGCGAGGTACTGGAAAGGGCTCCAAATTAGCTGAATAATAATCTACCTTAACAAGAAATAAAGAACAGGCTTTCTTGCAGAGGGGTGGACAGAATACAGTGGTACATCTACGACACATAAGATATCAATAAAAATATATTTTTAAAAAGAAATAAGGAGTAATTTAACCAACTCTACTAAAATTAGGATAAAATTCCCCTAATTTGTCTTTTGTGTACATAAATCCCATTATTCTGTCAGGAAACTAGCTAATAAAAATAATAAACAATGGCCTTGGAGTGAGAAGACTTAAATTCTACCATATACAAATTCTATAACTTCGAGCAAGTTACTTTTCTCTCTGACCTTCAGTGTAAAATGGCAATGATATCTGCACTACTACTACTACTACTTCATGAAGCTGTTTTGATACTTATATGAAGTAACAGATGAGAAAATATTTGGTAAACTATAAAGAATTATACACAGTTGAGCAACAGCATTATTACCACAAAGCAGAAAAGAAAGCATCTTAGATATTCTGCAATTAATTTTCAAAAGATAATAAAAGAAAGCAAAGTAGATGATAGGCTGGTAACTACTGACACAGTAATTTTCTCTTCAACCAACATATATATATCACATAAGCCTAAAAAATTATAGTCTATGTTCATAATATGTACACATTTAAAGTTAGTATCCCTAGTAATGAAGTAAAAAAAAAGGGCAATAAAAAAATCTGGTTGAACACAAAGGATATCCAAAGAAGAAAGCCAAGAGTTAATTTACTTTTACTTTTGATTATCTTTCCTTCTCCTTCCCTCTCCCCCTTCAATATAGCTCAAAATTATATACTGCATTCAATTTCTTCATTTTATTTCCAGGCATATAGTAACCATAGAAAGTAAGGGAAAAGAAATAATCAACTATGCTGGCTAAAGTGAACAAATAAGATACTTGAAAATATATGTCCCTAAATTCAGTTCATTAGATTCTAAACATTTATGGTGGAAGAGAACTGGAAACTCAAGCAAGGATCCATGGGACAATGGCAGTTCTTAAAGAAAAACTGGAAGAGAGTACAAATTCTTTACTTAGTCCTATATAGACTGTTGAACCTCATTTAGATAGGTATGTCCCACTGCAGCTAACCTAAAAATTTTCTAGAAATATTTGTTAAAGGCCATTAATATAAAGAATATATCTTACTTTATTGACTATATAATTCAAGCACCAAAATTGACCATATATTTGATTACCAAAAAAGTATGAATGAAAAATTAAATATTTTCTTAAATTTCAGTCTAAAAAAGTCTCTGTATTTTGAGCACCAAAGGCTTCTAATACATTATGTGGTAGATGCATACAATTATATTTTGGAACTTTGAACACAATAGTCATGAGTCATGTAGAACATTACAAATACTAATATTTGCTTTAAAATTCTAACATAAATTAAAAACCTACATTCTTTTATATCCCTACTAATAATAATACAGTTAAATGTATAAAGGAATTATAATTTCCCTTATTAGAAATGGCAGGGATTTGTACCAGGAAGCAAACTACTTCCCTTCAATTATAAATCCCCCCAAAATTAAGCAGCAGTTAATGTGGCATTTTTTTTTCCAATAACATTAACTAATCCTGAGTGTGACAAGGAAAAAACTTCTAAGGTCAAGAAGTAAACTAAATGGAAACCATATAGTTTATATCTAATGATATTAAGAAAATTGTTTCCACTAAGATTTGTGAATCCTTCTACCTTGTGATTTGGCTATAGCCTAAAAATCTTCCACGAAATTCTGTTTTTCTGAAAATCTATAACCAAAGTCCACAGTAAAATATTTAAGTTACTACTAAGCACTATTTTTACTCATATTGCAAAATACTCCAGTGATTCAAGGATCTTTTTTTTTTTAATTTACTTTAAAGGATTTCTACAAACTGGCTCCAACCTATCTTTCTCATTTTAGTACTAAAACTTTAGAACACTAGTTCAACAGTAAAACATAAAAAGACGTAATAAATGTCCTAAAGTTAACCAGGCCTCCAGTATCTTCCTGAAAGGCATCTTTGAACAAATCCTTCAACCTCTTTAACATCATCTGTTTAAAAGGTAGGGGTGGGGTGGGAAGGTGGAGGGACTGGAGGTTGGACTTCAGCATCTCTAAAGCTCCCTGCCAAATAAAATGATTCCCCTTATGTTGGAATCACAGTTGATACTGCTTTGGGGTATAACTATATATACTAGTAAGGAAATACTGTTAAGAAATCAAATGAGATGCTGTACACAAAACACTCCGTAAACTACTAAAATATTATACAACTGTGAAGAACTATTATTACTTATATCACCTAAAAAATTCCACTGGGTATAACAAACTACAATTGCAAAACAATATACACAATAACTATACCAGAACAATAACAGAATATTTGAAAGTGAATGATATAAAATGGTAATGACAAAGCTCGATTCCAAAGAAGAGATATAAGAAATCAACTTCCTGCTTTCTTGGGGAGTGGGAGGGAAGAGACAGGAAGGAGAATAATTATGGGCATGGAACACTGCACATATCAAGTCTTGTGTTGGTTAGTTTTGCTGAACTACCTTTTTTTTTTTGTTGTATAGGATGGTTCTCTGGGAGGGGTAGGGACACATTGTAAAAATGTAAGTGATGCACAAAACAGTTATCAATAAAAGTTGTGACAGAGACAGAGAGAGAGAGAGATCCCCTCCCAAGAAAAGGCATCTCTCTCTCTCTTTTTCTTTTTTTTCAGAGGTGGGAAAGTTTGGGTGTACAACACTACAGATAATGTCAAACATTCTCAATGTGTTAGTTTTGCTTAATTTTAAAAATTCTTCCTTATAAAGGCTGACTGAAGTAGGATATAAAGTGGGACTGAAGTGGATGGAGGGGTATATTGGGAAATGTAGGTGATAAAAAAACAATAGGTTTAATTTTACTTAAATTTTACAAAAACTAGAATTGCCTGATTATTAAATATACTTTTAAAAAACCAACAACATGAAATCAATTTCTAAATCAAGGTTTCTTAACCAGGGGTCTGTAAACTCTTTAAAAAAAATTTATAACTGTATTTCAATATTATTTGTTTCTTTTGTAATTCTATGTATTTTATGCATTTTAAAACATTATTCTGAGTAATCCATAGGTTTCACCTGACTGCCTAAGAGGTTCACAATACAAAAAGTTAAAGAAAACTTGTTCTAATCAACCAGCAAGTTATCTATTAAGTATATATGTGTTCAGCATTATATACACATTAACCAGTACACTACAATGAAGTAATAAAACAGCAAAGAGTACAAAATGTGTAACTTTAGTTGTTGCCAAAAGTTACATTTCATTTAAAAGTTACAAGTAATTTTATAACTACATGTGGTTAACACAAAGCAATAGACTAACAAGTATCTAAGAATTTCAAATAAGAAGTTAATCCTGTAGTTTCCTATAGGCAACACTTTAAAGAAAGCTTTCAAAATGATGAAGTGTTAATCATGGTTTTTTGTCCTGGAAAGACCTACATTTAGGAAAATGACAGCAAGTTAATAAACCACATTAGACATTCCTCCCCTAAAATACTATTTATCATCAGTAAATGTTTTTACTCTAAATACAGTATTGTGACATTTACAGCAATGTAATCAATAACATGGAAGACATTTAAAATGTTTTTTAAAGTAAATTATATATTTAGAAACAAAAACATGGTCATTCTGTCTATTTACTATTCAGAATAAAGTGAAGTTCAAATTATTCTATTAAGGGGCAATGTCTATAATTTATAAAATTAATGTTCTAATTAAAGACCAAAGAAAAAAGTTAAAAGGAAAGAAGCCAACAGCCATCACCAATGCTACATATTTTTGGAAATATTGTAAAGGTGTATCAAGTAAGGAAGATGGTTAAATGGAAGAGCAGAATAAGCAAAAGTTGATGGAGTACACCAACAAGAAGACTAAGGGCGATATGGAAAACTCAAATCCACCACAAGAAATACCTGAATATAACGTGGATTCTTTCAGTTCCATCAGTGTGTCTTTCCAATTACTGTACCAAGGAACACTAGCTTTAATTGATTGATCTGATAGAAAAAATATGGCATTGTTAAACTAAGCCAATTTACATGAACAGATACCAATTATTTCCTTTTAATGAGTGGGTGGGTAGGGCAAAGGGGCTGAAGGGTATGTGTGTGTCCAACAACATCAGTGGAAGAGAACGGAAATTTGCCTTGTTAATTCACAGCATTATTATTAAATGATTTAGTCCTGGTAAAAATGCATAACAAATTCCATAGACTACTTTGTGTCTGATAATTCTCCTACAAAGATAAAGATCTATAGTTTGCAGAATTCAAAAATGAAATAAATCAGATCACCAGTGAAAAGTACTGTGATACTAGTGAAAGGCAGAATATTACAATATAGACCTTATCTCTTTCCTTTTACTAGCTCTTACATCTTTATTTATTGTTTTGTTGAAATGCCTGGGAGTTTGGATAAGTTTTCAGGATAAAGTACTCAGCTACAGCTTAAATTCTTTCCCTTCCTGTATATGAATAGCACCATATCAAATTATCTCATTAGCGAAAAGTACTGTTACAAGGTCAGGGATAAAAGAAAAAAAAAATTATACCAGATTATTTGCTATAATTAGATCACAGAATTAATTATAATTAGCTCAGCAACACACTGCTTCCATAGGTTATCAACCTGTTCATTCATTCAAAAGAATGAACAGCTTTGTTATAAAGAATTCTTTATAACAGAATTGGCTATAACTATTTCACCAGTAGCTTGAAAAGGTTTTTTTTTGTTTTAAACCTTTATTTTAAAAAAAAGCATCACTATTTTTCTATGTATTTTTTTTCTATTGAACAAAAAATGTTAGGCCTTCTTAAGTTGGCAGTCAGGCTGAAATAAAAAAAAAACTCTGAAAAAAATTAAACTTTTATTCTTCAGATATCCACAAACAAAACCTAACATCAAAGTCAGATATCTGCTTATCTCCATTACTAAACATTTAAGTGCCTTTCAGATCAGAAAAAGCATTAAAGTAGCTTATCTGATCTACCAAAATTCAGTTCAAGTAATTTATTTTTCAAATCCCTGATATTCTTCAACTCCAAAGCTATTTCCTTCAGACTTTAATGAAATGTCCCTGCTTTCAAAGATTGTCCTTGCTTTCACCATACTGACAATATTGGAACAATCCACCATTTTCCCCCAGAGTATTTCTCCACAAACAAAAGCAGTCAGCAGCCATTTTATCACTCCCCAAACTTCACTCAGCAGACACTTAGGGTCAAGAAGTGAAGAAGATATTAAAGTTAGGACCCATTAGGCCTGTAGGTTAAGCATACCTATACCCCAAGGCTGAGAAATATGACTTCACACAAAAACCATAGCCAACAAAAGCAATTCCAATCTGATTACTTCTGTAGTGTGCATGGATAAGATATCAAAATGTCCTATATCCCCATAATTGCTAAATCCTTTACATGACACTATCCATTATACAACTTTGCTAATTTCCAGACTTGCTACTGTCTCCATCTCAGCTTCAACTTTCTAAAAATTAGAAAGATCTAAAAATTTTACTGTAATCCATCTCTATTAAAACTAGCCATTTTAAAAACACTACATAAGCTCATCTAGCTGGCAACAAACTGGAATATATACATTATCCTTAAAATGAAATTTTTTCCTTTAAAAAAAATGTTCAATCCTAAAGAAATTTTACTTTATTATCAGTCTAAAAATAACAATTCTTTAAAGCTACATGCTATCACAGTACTGAGATTGACTGAAAGAACTAAAATCCAGTATTCTAGCCCAGAGCTCTCCAATACTCAATTGCTTAGAGCCACTAGATCTTGAAGATTTTGCCAAGTCATCAAAGGAGGCATTAGCCAATATCAAGCTTCCCTTCCTATATCTCATAATGTTTGCAGCAGGGATGTGGAAATGTCAGAATCTCCCTTCAAAGTAAATGAATATTTCCAGTGGGAGTGCGGCCTGTAATTGTTTGTCCACCAGGCAATCTACCTAAACTCACCATGGTTGTATCCCTTCGCCATCTATATATCACAATATTCCTATGCATTTAGGGAAGATGAAAAATATATTTCCCTCAGGGAATGGTCAAAACAACTACTATAGGCTAATCAACTACATCTAACTTTTAAGAAGCTACTTTTCACTAAAAAAAAAAAACCCAAAACAACCACAAACAACTACATGCACAAAAACTCATCATCTAACTGAAAATGGAAGATACATTGGCAGCATCTTAAAATTAAAATTCATCGATTTAAACAAGTCAGTTGTAATTAAAATAAGTTTCAAACAGTGCCTGGCACACTAGTATGCACTTAATAAATATCTGTTAACCAATGTACATAAAAAATTGGGTATAAAATATGGAATGAAATTCATAAACTAGCTTATTAGCATTTAAAAGCTTTTAGATAATAGACTTAACATAATTAGATTCCAGTCACTCTAATAAATTCAGTCACCTTAATACTATATTTGTATTGTAAATATTATGGAAATGCAAATTCTAAAAGATTCTCAAGTTTGGAAGGTTTTAATTCAACTTTATAATTTAGCAATACTAAAAGCTATATTTTTTAATCATGGGCATGAAATTATGTATGCTAATGTTGGCAAGTCATAACATAAAAGCACTTTGAAAAAAAAAATACAAATCTAAGGCACAAAGTGTCCCAAAACTTTTAGTGCTGTCTTAAATTTTAGTAATCTTAAACTGTACTGACATTCTTGGGATACGCTGTACTATTATTTAACCCCTCTAAACTTCAATTTTCTCATCTTTAATGTGAGAGATTTAAATAATAAAAAATTTAATAATGCCTCTTCACCTTTTACATATTTTTTTAAAATGATTAGATTGATACAGATAACATAATATAGTCCTAAAGACATTCTATCAATTAATCATAATTTAAAGTCTATTTTTAAAAAAATACCACTCTAGACAAAATAAAAGATTAGAGAATCAAATTAAAATTTAAGTTTAATTTTATTCTACTTCAAGGTGTTTTCTTCACCTACAAAAGCCAATAAAGGGAAAAATAAATTATAGCAACATCACCTTATTGACATATTATCAAATACTTTTAAACTGGTCTTTGCTCAGATAAATATTCCTATATTTCACCACATTTAAGATATCTAATCTTATATATTTACAGGAAATCCTTACATTCATAGCTTTAATGTGTGACCACAGAAATAATTTGTTTCATAATCATGCTACAAAGACTGGACTACAAATTACAGTGGTATAAAAAAAAATTATGTTTCCATTAAGTTGCTGAAATACCCAAATCACATGATGTATTTTCCATCTTCTTAAATCCATCCAATATTAAGGACAATTAGTTAAGCCTTTATGTTTTTAGACTAACAGATACTACTTATTTATTTTACTCATATTAATAATTTATTTATCAACCTAATTTTAAATTCTTTAACTACTCAAATCATATTCAAACATTTTTAAAAAGAATTCCTACCAGATCCTTGCTTTTATATTTTATAACATTTCTTCTCTATTTAATAATATATCTTTAATTTGAAAATGAAGCAAAATTAGTATTTCTCGTGTGTGTGTGTGTGTGTGTGTGTGTGTGTATAAAAACTTTTAACTCACTGGGATCATGCATCTTCATCTTTTTCCAGGCTATTTTTCTCCCTGATATTGGAGTTCCATTCTCCAACTGAGACCATACTCTAGAGCAGTGGTGTCAAATTCAAACAGAAATAGAGGCCAAGAAACCATTAACATGGTTCAAAGCCCACTCAGGAGAGTTGCAGCCTAATGCTCCCCACGTTAGAAACTCTGCTCTGGAGTAAGCTAGGCCAGTCACTAGGCTTTAAGCTCCATCTTGATCCAGGATATTTTTCACTCAGCAGTCTGAAATCATGTTATGCCCAACTCCACCCACCCCTAGAACTGTATTCAAATCATCGCTACCATAACCTCTGGACTTCCCCTATTGTTTTCTTCACCCTCCCAGTAACTACCCAAACCTAAATACCCTTTTCTAGTCATTGCTCCCCTATGTGTCTTCCAGGGTTTAGTACAGTGGTTGGTATTCATTCACTAACACATATATGTGGAAACTATGTGGGCAGAAGGAGGCAGGAAGTTTAGTGAGTAAATAGAGCGATGAACTTGAATTAGGAAGACCTGAGTTGAATTTTGCCTCAGATCCTATGTGACTCTAGGCAAATCACTTAACCTCTCTTATCCTGTTACCTCATCTGTAAATTGCAGATAATAACAGCAGGGTAATAATCCTGACAGGGTAGTTGTAAGTAAATGAGATTATGTAAGGTGCTTTGCAAACCTTAAAACCCTATACAGCTGTTAGCTATTATTACACTGAACACAGACGTTTAAAGTTTGAAAGGGGCCTTAGGTATTCTAATCCAACCACCCTCATTTTACAGGTAATAAAGTGAAATTCATTTTATAGATAATAAATATACTCTAAACAATAATCAGTTGCCAGATATCATTTGCAAGTTATTGGCAAAGCTTTGAATAGAACAGCTCTTCTGCTGCTGCCCCCTCCTCCCCAGTATAGATGCTAACTTAATACTACCCTTAATAAGAAAACTACTGGATCCAAAAATCTGGATAAGCCAGTTCTAAAAAATATATTTTATTTATATTCAGTTAGTACTGAAAGATAATATTTTTCCAAATATCAATTGATGTCTTTAATGACATAGTTAACAAAGAATTTTAAACCATTGAATATTTTAAATGAACTAGTTTTAGGTTGTTTTGTGCTTTTTAAAAATGACACAATAAATCTTGTTACTTACCACTGATGTTGAGATCATAATCTCCAGCTGTAATCACATTAGCCACTAATCCTTCTGCAGGTTGGCTGATGGACACTACATCACTCAAATGCTTCCGAATGGCTCCAGGAAGAGGTGGCTGGGTGACAATGTTGCTTACTGATATTTTCAAGTTTTTAATTATGTGAAGCTGATTATTAGGATCTCTCATATGAACTATATAAGAAAAAAACAAAAAGTGCTTAAAAAGTGCTGTGCAAATCCCAATGTTTTTGTTTAAAATTAAGTTAAAAACTACTTTTCACGAAATAAAGTGCTCAAACCTAAAATGTAAAAGTTCCAAATAGGATCCTCTTAGAATTCTAAATACTTGCTAGACTAAAAGGTAGCCTGGTATAAAGAGCAGTTCAAATATTTTTTGTATTTTAACTATCAGTGTCAGAAGGGGAGGAGGTGTTGTTTATTGTTATTTATATATATATATACACATATACATATATTTTTTTTTGAGGCAATGGGGTGAAGTGACTTGCCCAGGGTCACACAGGTACTGTCAAGTGTCTGAGGCCAGATTTGAACTCGGGTCCTTCTGACTCCAAGGCTGGTGCTCTATCCACTGTGACATCTAGCTGCCCTTGTTTTTTGTTTTTTAAAGCAAAGAGTTTTCCTATCTGTCCCAGGCTGAAAGCATTGGGGCCACTCAGAGCCCCATAACACCTGGGCACAAGTGTTTCAGAGCAGGGCTAAGTTGCCCCTCCTTAAACAACCTGGTACAATCAACCCTAACCCAGGGTTTCACCATACTGATGCTGAACAAAATGGCTAAGACAGCCAACTGGCATACTGAAGCTGATTAACTGAAGCCCATAACTCCTGAGCTCAAGAGATCCAGGAGGCTCAACCTCCCTGGCAGATGGAATTATAGGAGTGTGCCAGAAAGTATTTTAAATTTACAAATAAAAAATAAAGGATCTGTAGATTAGCTGGGGAATTAGATGTGAGAATTCATTTCACTAAAACATCATAACTCACTTGGTAGATAAATCCTATTCTGCAGCATCCCAAATTTAAGTGACTTTCACAGAGTTCCACTGCTAGAGGCAGGATTTGTAATCTGCCCAATTCTATCCACTACATTTCCTTGCATATACATTTTCCAGATCCTTTTAAATTTTTCAACTGAAGTACTTGGTCTTGCTATGTAATATAGGAACTGTGAGCTGTAAAAATATGATTTAACATTTCTAACATTTGTTGATTTGGCGATCACTAAGGACATACTGTGTAAGTGTCCTTTTCTCACCTTTATGATAACTTTATTTTTAGGATTTAAAAAAATATCAAACATTATTTTTTCTCACTCTCACCTCCCTCCACCCACTAAAAAGAAATATAGAATCTCTGTATCATATATGCATAGACAAAAAAAAAATTCCCTAGTTATATGCTTTGTACTAACACCATAAACTAATCCAAGTACCTATTAATGGATAAAACTCATCCTAAAATGTTAAATTGAATATAGGGCCAAGGGGTAGTTTCATTCAATTTATCATTCCCCAGCTCAAAGTTTAAGAGTTTCAATGGTTCCCTATTAACTTTGGTGGGGGAGGGAGAAGCTTCTCTGGTATTTAAAGGCCTTCACAATTTAACTGCAACCTATCATTCTAAATGGTTTTTACAATCCCATGTTCCAGCCAAGTTGGCCTACTTGCTTTTCCCAGTACACGGCATTCATTCCATTTTCTGTCTTCATGTCTTTGCAAAGGCTGTCCCACAGGATCCTCCTCACCTCCATCTCCTGAGATTTCAAAGTTCTCCTTCAAGACTCGACTTAAGTCCCACCCCTACTCATCATCCAAGATATTGGCACTTTTTCCTCAAAGTTACATATATTTTGCATTTGCATAAATATATATATATGTTTCTTTCCCCATTCCCACCCACCAATAGAGAAATAAGGTGATGGAGAATAAGGATTATCTCATTTTTTGGTAAGGGCTCTCTCTCCACACAAGATCTAACATAGGTCCTGACAACTAGAAAGCATTTAAATACTTGACAGAATATCACATAGGGATATTAAACCCATGTGATGGGCTTATCCATCATATTATTAATGTATAACTGGATAATTAAATGACTTTAGAAAAACAGGGAAATTAAAGAATTGTTAAAATGATAAGTCATTTTAAATTAGACACAGCACAGAATCCTAAACTTAGACTGTAGCTTAAATATTATCCAAAGGAATAATTTCATAAAGACTCTTTCACTAAAAATGATATTTATATTTACCATTACTTGACTTTTTTTATACTCTTCTCACATTAAAAAAATGTTTAAAATTGGATTTTTGAATACTGCAAATGTTGTTTTAGACTAGCATATAAAAACTTCTCTACTAAAAATAAACTTTATATACACAAGAATGCAACAACCTACTTAAGAAAAAGGTATGGCAAATAGAATACATTATTTGCCTATGAGTCGCAATTTATTTTCAAAGTCTAAGGTTTGGCAACCCTTAGAGAAAACTTTTTTAGCTATGTCCACTAGGGCAATTAAGAAAAAGGAAGTACTATTAATCATTCCCAGATTTCACAAAACCTAAAGGTACTAAATGCCATTGTAAGGGTATTTTCCAAGTCTAATTATTTACTCTTCCTAAATGCATTTATAAAAGAATCAAGTCAAGAAATACCTTAATATGTATCTATTATGCAAAGGACACTGGGGTAGTCATGGGAAAGAAAGACAAAAATTAGACAGATCTTAACCTCAAGGATTTTATATTCTATTGAGGATGTTACATATAGAGGCAAATAAATATAAAGTATTTTGAAGGCAGTGGACTTACAAAGCTAAAGATAAGGAAAAGCTTCACATCTGAGATGAGCCTTTGAAGCAAGTCAAGGATCATGAAATGCAAAGATGAGGATATACCTCAGTGGCAAAGAGAACAGACAGCCTGTGCAATTAACAAAGAGTTAGGAAGTAGAATATCAAATTTAGGGAACAGACAGTAATACAATTTGGCTGGAATAGCATACACCAATGGAGATAATGTCAAATAAGGCTAGAGAGGCCAACAGGATCATAGATTTAAAAGTAAAAAGGACCTCAAAGGGCATCTAATCAATGCCATCATTTTCATATGAGGAAACTGAGCCCTAGGAATTAGATACATCCAAGGTCAAATACCTAGGAAGTGGTAGAGCCAGAATTCAAACCTAAGTCCTCTGAAACAAAATCCAGAACCTTGTGCACCAAGCTGCTCTATTATAGAAGTCTAGGTGAAATGAGGGGTAATGGCAATGAGTGGGAAAAAGTGAGAGAAATGTGAGATATTAATAATACCAGGTAAAATCTACGTGGCTTGGCAAATAACTGGATTTAAGATAGGAGTAAAGGATACCAAAAAGTCAAGAACTATTTCCTGGTTTGTTTGTTTAATCAACCTTTAATTTCACTAGTGTAGGAAACTCTTGATAGGAAATTCTCTCCAACAACATAGATCCACAACTGGTCTTAATGTGCAATTTTAGAGTACTGCCTACAGCACTGAGAAGTTAAGTAACTCGTGTAAGATCACACAACTAGTATTTTAGAGGCATGACCTGAACCCAGCTCCTGTGACTTCACTATACCACAATGCCTATCTTAGGATGATTATAAGTTTATAAACCTGGGTTACTAAAAGCAAAGTCATGTGCTCAACAGCAATATAAAACTTTGAAGAAGGAGACTTAAGAATAGGGGAATGAAGGGAAAAGGACAGAATGAAGACATTTTTAGTCACAGCTCTGCATCCTCCCCTTTTTAAAAACTCAATTCAACAAGCATTTACTAAGCACCTACTATGTTCAAGGTACTGGGAGCATTGAGATACAAAGACAAAAATGAAAACAGTCCCTAACCTCAAGGAGCTAACATCGAATTGGACTAAAATGACTTCTCACAATTGGTCCCATATGATTCTATATTTTCTCCTAGTCTCCCAACACACATACAGTTCAGCTGGAAACAAACTAGTCTCTTCATGGTTCCCAAACATACTCAAGTCATGCTTACTCCAGACTTCCTATCTTTGCCCATGATGTTTCACATTTTCATAGCCTTCACTCCCTCAACTCTTCTCTACTTCTAAAAACAATAGCCATTCTTCAAGCCCTATGTCAAATCCCATATTCTTCACAAAGTCCTTCCTGACTCCTGAAGTCCTTGCTTTTCTCTTCCTTCTCAGATAATCTAATAATTAATAATAATAACAACAACAAACATTTATGTAGTACATCAAGGTTTACAAAGCACTCTCCTCCCAAGAACACTGTGAGATAGGGATAACACTTGCACAAGGAGACTTGAAGCTCAGAAAGACTGATTTACTAATGGTTATCCAGGGGTGGAGAACCTGTAACCTAAAAGCCGTATGCGGCCTTCTAGGTCCCTGGGTGCAGCCTTTTGACAGAGCCCAAGTTTTACAGTTTAAGGGAATTTGTTCTGTGAAGTTTGAATTCAGTCAAAAGGCCCCCTTTGAGGACCTAGAGGGCCACATGTGGCCATGAGGCGGCAGGTTCCCCATCCCTGGTTATGCAGTCATTAAATGTCAAAGCCACTTCCTTAGTTTTAATACTTGCTATCTCCTAATTCCTATCCTATGCTAATTCAAAGTAGTTGGTGAGCTAGAAGGAACTTTAAAAACCATCTTGGGGGCAGCTACGTGGCGCAGTGGATAGAGCACCAACCCTGGAGTCAGGAGGACCTGGGTTCAAATATGGTCTCAGACAAATAACATTCCCGAGCTGTGTGACTCTGGGCAAGTCACTTAACCCCAATTGCCTCGCCAAAAATGATGAAGAAATTGAGACCTAAACATTTATAGTCATGTAATTAGTAAAGCTAGTATTCAAACTCATGTCCCTTGACTTTAAATCCCATGTTCTTTTCACTGTACCACGCTGAATGATCCTTAAACCACAGTCTTGTCCAATTAAAGAGACAAATCTATAAAATACATAAAGTATTCAAAGATGAACTCAAGGTAATAAACAACTGCTAAAAACAAATTATAACAATTCACAGGATAATAGGGACCTTAAAGGTCTTCTATTCAAACCCCTCACTTAAGAAATAAAAAAAAACTTAGATTTATATAGCGCATTAACATTTGCAATTCACTTTATATATATTATCTCATTTGATCCTTAAAATATCCCTTTAAGATAGGAGCTATTATCTTATTTTCAGTCAACATTTATTAAGCACATACCGTATGCCACGACTGAGGTAAGCACTGGGGATACAAAGAAAAACAAAGGCCAATCCCTATCCTGAAGAAGCCTACAATTTAACAGGGGAGATAACAAGCAAATAACTGTACTAATAAGCTAGTTAACAGGATAAATTGGAGAGAAGAAACTAAAGCACTAGAAATACAAGAGATCAGAAAAGGCTTCCTGTAAAAGGTGAGATTCTATTTAGCTGCAAGTCAGAGAAGCCAAAAGCAGAGAGAATTACAGACATGGAGGTATTCCAGTGAAAATGCTCGGAGTTGGGGAATAGATTATCTTGTTAAAAAAAAAAAAAAGACAGCAAGGAGGCCAGTGTCACTGGATTAGAGAATACAGTATGTGATGAAGAATAGGTGTAAGAAGACTGGAAAGTTGGGACAGGCCAAGTAATGAAGGGCTATGAAATCCAAAAAAAGATTTTATATTTGATTCTGACAGCCACAGAGAGCCATTGGAGTTTGTTAAATGGAGAGCAAAAGAGGGTAGCTGTGTGACATGGTTGGACCTGCACTTCAGGAAAATCAATTTGACAGCTGAGTGAAGGATGGACTAAATTGAGGTAAGACTTGAGGCAGGTATACCAACCAGCAGGCACTGGACCCAGTGAGAAGGGGTGCTTACAGCAGGGTAGTGGCAATATCAGGAGTGAAGAAGGTGTATCTGAGTGATGTTAGAAAGGTAAAATCAACAGGCTTTGGCAACAGACTGGATATGGCAGTGAGAGACTGAGGAGTCCTGGATAACAACTAGGTTGTGAGCCTGGGTGACTGGGAGGATGGCAGTAGTCTTGACAGTAACAGGGAAGTTATGCAGAAGGGAGGATTTTTGGGGGGAAAGATAATGAGTGGAGTTTAAGATGTCAATGGGGTATCTAATTCAAGATGTCTAATAGGAAGATGCAAGTCAGAAGGTTAGAAAAGAGTGTGAAAGTTGGATAAGAAGATTTGAGAATCATCACCAAGAAAGAGATGACAACTGAATCCTTGGGAGCTGATGAGATCGCCAAGTGAAATCAAAAGAAGAGAGGCCAGGACAGAACCCTGGGGACACCCACTGTTAGGAAGAGTAACCTGGATTAAGATCCAGCAAAGGAGACAAGAAGGACAGGTAGAACTAAATGAGTAGGGTCAAGAAGGCTAGGGATTGAGAAAAGGCCATTTGGTAATTAAGATTTGGCAATTAAAAGGTCACTATGGAGAGAACAGGTTTAGTTGACAGATTAGACAGATTGTAGAGAGCTAAGGAGTGAAAGAGGAGAAAGTGCAAGCAACTATTATAGATAGTCTTCTCAAGGAATTTAGTCACAAAAGGAGAGAGAGAGAGAGATATAGGTTAATGAGGGCAGTGAGGTGGCACAGTGGACAGAGTACTGGGCCTGCAGTCAGGAAGCCCTGCCTGAATTCAATTCCAGCCTCAGACACTTAGTAGGTGTGTGACCCTGGGTAAATCATTTAATCCTGTTTGCCTTAGTTTTCTCATCTGTAAAATGAACTGGAGAAGGAAATGGCAAACCAATCCAATACTTTTGCCAAGAAAACCCCCAACAAGGTCATGAAGACTCGGACATGATTGAAAATGACTGAACAACAACATATAGGCTGATAGCTAGTAGTGATGGATGGATCAAGTTAGGGGTTTTTGAGAACTGGAGAGTAATGGGCATGTTTACAAGCAGTGGGGAAGCAGCCAGCAGATAGGGAAAGATTCATATTATTAGTGAAAAGAGTGGGGATAATAAAGGGGATGATCTCCTGGAGAAGACAGGATGGAACAGGTTCACTTGTGCACACAAGGATTTTGAGCCGGGAAGGAGAAGAGCCACCTTTTCAGGTGAGACAGGAGTGAAGGAGATAATAGCAGAAGGCATCTTAGGGATGTGAGATGAGGTAGAGGGGGGAAAAGGTAGCTCTCAGTGAATGGCCTCAATTCTTTCAGTGAAATAAGAGACAAAGTTCTCAGCAGAGAAGGTGAAGCAAGTAAGAGTCATGCGAAGTTTGAGGTAAGATGAAAAGAGTCGAAAAACTGCCAGGGTGAGTGAGAGAGTGAGTCCATTAAAGAGGTGTAAAGAATTACCTTGGTACCGAAAGCCCAGTTGAGACCATGTAACAAATTTGTAGCAGACCCAATCAGCAGTTTCATGATTTTCTCTAGTTTCATTCAGTAGCATATGAATAGGAGCAAAGGCAGCAGATGTTGGGAGTAATCCAAGGCTGAAGACTGGCAGAGCAAGATAACGTTAGGATAAGGGGCAAAGAACTTGAAAGAAGAGGATGATTTAGAGTTGAACTGGTTGACTAAAAGGTCAATATGAGGAACAGAGGAGAATATAGTTAATGCAGGGGTGAAAAAGTAAAAAAGAACTGAGAGGTTGAAGAATTGGAGGTCATGGAGGACAAAGAACAGTCTGGTGCTGCAAGGAAGGTGAGACAAAAGGACAACAGATTGTGATAAGACAATCTAATTGTGAAGTTCAAGAACATAGAAGTGGTGCATTCATAGGTGATAAGATCAAAGGTGTATAGCTAAGGTTGAGGTGAAGGAATAAATCATGGGAAATGAGTAAGTTGAGAAACTGGTAGCTTAGGATGTTTAAGGGAATATTGATATGTATACTAAAGACTCTTAAAATGAGGGCAAAAGTTGGAGAAGAGAGAAAGATAATATGAGGGCAGGAGTTGGGGAAGAGAGAAAGACAATATGAGGAGAGAAGTTGGGGAAGAGAGAAAGACTTAATATGATGGCAAGAGTTGGGGAAGAGAGAAAGACTATAAGCCAAGCACTGAACTCCCTGAGGAAAAAGGAAAAAAAAAGAGCCACCAGAATTTGAGTTAGTAGTAGATATGGAATGAATGAACCTTAAAGGATAAGACGTTACTGAGTGATCATGGTAGAAAGAAAGCTTGGAAGTGGCAATGGAGAGCAAAGAATACTCCAATTCCCCTGCCTTGACCAGTGAATCAAGGGGACTAAGTGAAAGTACAACCAGTACTGAAAAGGGAGGTTGTGTCATCAGGAGGGAGACAGGTCTCAGTGGGAGTCAGAAGTTGGAAGGAGTGGAAAAGGAAAAGATTGAAGACAGAAAGCAGGTTTGTTACCTATGGAGCAGGAATTCCAAAGAGCAGAGTAGAAGAGGTGGGTAGCTTAAGAGTAAAGAATGGATGAGAGAGGTACTGCAAAGTAGAACTGGGTTGATAAGGATGGGAATAAAGGAGGAAGAAGTGGGGGATGGAGAAATGTCATGTGAGGGAGAGGGATGGGGGGGTTGTATCTGTGTGTGTTCATAATCACTGGGATGAATATGGTATGACACTTGAAGGTGGGAGTCTGTTAATCATTTAGGGATGAGTTCAGTTAAGTTATCAACACCCCTAGGGATTTGGTCTCAGGGTGGCACCCTCTCAGGGCATTAGGCAGCTCAAGGAAGGGACTAATAGAAGAGGTGATAAAATAGCATTTGTCACCTCCCACAGGCAAACCAGGCTGGGAGACCAGGGAAAGGAGAACAGTAGGATGACATTTCTCTCCTTCCAGTCAGGCAAAACAAGCCAGGCTGAGCTAAGAGATAGATTGATGGAGGAGAATGATACTTTTCTCATTACCCTGCAGGCAGGAAAAGAACTGGCATGAAGAAGCAAGGGAAGGAGGTGATCAGTGCAAGACAGAATGTCAGTGCAATGGAATGGCATATTTCCCTCCCTTCCCTGCAGCCAGAAAGCCGAAGCTGAGAGACATTACATGACTTGATCAGGATTCCCCAGCATTAGGAGCCTGAGGCAAAATTCAAACTCCAGTCCTCTTACTCCAAGTCCAGTGGTCTCCCCACTATGCCTTGTTTCCTGGGCAACATGGGGATAAAATGCAGACTAAGATCCAGGAAGGCAAAATGACTTGCACCAGGCCAGAGTGGAAGAGTAGAATTTGAACTCAGGATCTTTCATTCCAAATTCGGTATTCGTTCCAAAGCCTTTTAAAAGTAGACAGGCAGTGTGAAGCACAGGACTCATATAATCCCAGAATTTAATAGCTA
This sequence comes from Vombatus ursinus, assembly GCF_900497805.2. Classification (NCBI taxonomy): domain Eukaryota; kingdom Metazoa; phylum Chordata; class Mammalia; order Diprotodontia; family Vombatidae; genus Vombatus; species Vombatus ursinus. The sequence goes on from NW_020954590.1 coordinate 62,549,706, forward strand.
CCTGGTCTTAGGCAGGGCAATTAAAATTTCTGGGTCCCGGTTTCATCATCTGTAAAAGGAAAAATTCTGTCTAAGTTCACTCCAAGATCTCTTTTGGCCCTAAGGTTCTGAGCCACACACTGGGAGGTTGGGTGGGGGGAAGCAGTGAGGGTCTAATACAAGTAGATATTTGACAAAGGGGAAAGCTATCCAGAGGTTGTTTTGATTTTGTTTTTCTAAAATCAGAAAATAGCATGACTACAAAAACACAAAAATTGAACAAAGAAAAATCTGCAAATGACTTGTAATTCAAGTCACATGTTCCTCAAGTTTTGGGAGCCAATCTCAATGTTACTTCTTAAGTACTAAGTAGCTCTCTCAGGACACAGCTCTGAGGAGCCAAATAGACTCCCCAAGGATAGTTTAGTCCAGTAACTTTCTGAAATGGAAACTGTCACTGCACAGTTTCTTTTCTACCTCTCATCACTAAGCCCTTAGTCATAAAAAGGTCCCAATCAATTCCCTTACATGCACTAAGTGCATATGGTTCGTGATCGGATGAGACCCAGACCACTGCAGACCCATTCTTATAAATCAGCAGGATCCCAAATTTTTCTATCAATAAATAAGGAAGAATCTTCATCTATCCATTATCATCTATCCATTATCGTAGACCTCACTTCAGCACCAATATTTTATAAAAGCATTCTCATCCACCTGTAAATCCTAAAGATGAACTCTGGAAACTCGGTAAACTTTGTTCCTCACTGTCTTAACAGCAGGAATTAATTCTAGTCAATAAATCTTTTGCAACTGCCTTCTCACTCTCTTGTTATTCTACCTCTCTTCCAAAAATTCACAGGCTAATGAGTAATAAGATTATTATACAAATATTATACAAAATACAAAGAAATGCAGGAGCATTATGCCTCATAGGAAGAAGTCTCTTTTTTGCATATAGCAAAGGGATATGTAAAGCAGGAGAGGTCTGGTCTGTAAGATTTTATCCTTTACTACATTTACCACATTCTTCAGATTTAATCCATGCTTTTACCATGATTGTCCTTCAGTTTCTACTTCATCTTAGTAAATGAAATCTAAATAACAAAATTCCTGAATGGATTTAGGATGAGATTCGTTTTTTAGAGCTGAAAGAAACCATAAGAAACACTTTAGTCTAACTTCCTTTTACAGATGCGGAAACGAGACTCTGAAAGCTGTCATTTGTACATAGTCATACACCAAGTTAATGAGTCTGACTCCTATTCCAGCTATCTTCCTACTAAACCCCTCTTTCCTTTAGTGGCACAAATAATAGCATATCTCATGACTACAAGCAGAATCTCACCAATTTCAAACATAAGACTTCCTCATATTAGGGAACCCAGAAGATGAGTTAACTGGTTATATTTTAGGCTACTTTTAAAACTACTTCTCAGAGTAAGGAAGATTTTGTCTAATCTACTTGTACATAGCTAAAGAATTTTAAAAACTACTCTTGATGTGTCTTCAGACTTGCTTTCAACACCTCATTCTGACACTTCCTAGTGGTAAGACTGTAAGTAAGCCACTTAAACATTTTTTTAAATTAAATTTTATTTATTTTTGTTACATTTTAAATTCTGAACTGAATCCCTCCCTCCCTCCCCACCCTACATTAGATAAGACCACCATTTGACACAGATGTGTGTGTGTGTGTGTGTGTGTGTGTGTGTGTGTGTGTGTAGGGGGGATGCATGTGTAAAACCATACTATGCATACTTCTATTTATCAGTTCTTTCTTTGGAGGTGGGTAGCATCGTCTTTCATAGGTCCTTTGTAGTTGATTTGAATATGCACAATACTCAGAATAGCTTAGTTGTTCACCATTATTCTTCAAACAATATTGCTATTACTGTATACAACATTATCTTGGTTCTCCTCATTTCACGCTTTATTATTTCATGCAAGTCTTTCCATGTTTTTCTAAAAACAACTTGCTCATCATTTCTTAAAGTACATTAGTATTCCATCATAATCATATACCACAATTTGTTGAGCCATTCCCCAACTTACAGGCTGCCTATCAATTTCCAGTTCTTTGCCACCGAAGAGAGATACACTATAAATATTTTAGAACATATAGGTTCTTTTCCTTTTTCCCTGATCACCTTGGGAAACAGATGTAATAGTGATATTGCTGGGCCAAAGTTTTAGGTATAATTCCACATTGCTCTCCAAGATGGTTGGATGAGTTCACAGTTCCACCAACAATATATGAGTGTCCTAATTTTTCCAAATCCCTGTCAACATTTGTCATTTTCCCTTTCTATTATTTTAGCCATTTTGATAGGTGTGAGATATCTCAAAATAGTCTTAATTTACATTTCTCTAATCAATAATGACTTGGAGCATTTTTTTCATATGACTACATATAGTTTTGATTTCTTCATCAAAAAACTCCGGTTCATATCCTTTGAACATTTATCAATTGGGGAATGACTCACATTCTTATCAATTTGACAAATTTCTCTATATATTTGAGATGGGACCTATATCCAAGAAACTGTCTATAAAATTTTTTCCTCAGCTTTCTGCTTTCCTTCTAATCTTGGCTACATTGGTTTTATTTGTACAAAACCATTTTTAATTTAATGGAATCAAAATTATCTATTTTCTATCTCACAATGCTATCTCTTGTTTATTTATAAATTCTCCAGTCCGTAAGTGTGATAGGTAATATGTTCCATGTTCTTCTAATTTACTTGGGTTAACTCCCTTTATATCTAGGTCATTCTGACCTTATCTTAGTAAATGGTGTAAGATACTGGCCTATATCTATCACCTGTCAGCTGCTTTCCAGTTTTCCCAACAATTTTTACCAAATAGTGAATTCTTATCCCAAAAGCTTAAATCTTGCTCTTGCCTCAAAGTTTTCAATTTTCTCTCACGCCTTCACTGACCACTTTTCTGAGTACATGTTATAAAAAAGTAGAAGGCCCATTCCTTGAGAGATGGGAGTTTTTCTTTTCTGTATCCCTAGCACATCTTGTAACATAGTATACGCTTAATAAATGTTTAGGAAATTGAATCTAAAACAGAAAAAAAAAAGGGAAGATATATAAAGAAGAAAAAAAAACACCCTTTGAAGGCACTGTGACGTGGCAGAAAAAGCACCGACTCTGGAATCAAAAGACCTGGGGTTTAAATCCCATCTCTGATGTTTTACGACTTGTATACATGTCACTTAACCACCTTTATAAAATGAGAAATTCGACTGGCTGGACTCTGAGGTGCCTTCTAGCTCTGAATCTATGATCTTATGATAAATACATAGGAGAGGTCCAAAGTGTTTGAAAAACATGAGAGAGAGATTAATCCTAGGAAGACTTCATGAAGAAGCTGGTACCTCAACTGAATCCTGAAAGGAAGTAAGAGATTTCAAAAGGCAAAAAGGGAAGTTAGAAGAGAGAAGTCCGTTCCAGGCATAAAGGACGGTATAGAAAAAGCCATGATTAAAGCTCAAAGTATATGCAATCATTCAAAACACTAGTGAGCTAAGAAAGAAAAGGTTAAGTTGAAGCTTGATTCTGGAGGGCGTTAAATGTATAGACAAGAGGTACCTACTGCAACTTTGTTGCATTTTTTATCATATTAAGACACTATTGAAACTTTGTTAAGGATAGATCAGACAGGCAAGAGACCAAAGGCAGAAAGAACAATTTGGTTTAGTGGAAAGAGCACTAAACTTGGAGTCAAAGGACTTAGTTCAAATCCCCACTCTGTTATTCGTAGACTGTTCAAACAGTAGTCAGTTCATCTTGGCAACTGATTGTGCATTGACAGATAAAGAAGAAAAAGTCAAAAAAGACTCCAAATTTTTAATTTTGGATGACTGACAAACTAATATTTATCTTCAAAAGAGAAAGAGAATTTAGGGGAGGGGCAAGTGGGGGAGAAAAAAATGATGTGGTCAGGCTTGGGAGTGCTTAATTTTATATGATGTATAAAGTCCCTCCCAGTTCTGTGATCTTTAAGTTATGGTTATATCACCCACTTCAAACACTATTAAGTAGTTGTATTATTCCTATTCCCAGGAGCATACAAAAATGCCCTTACAAGTATCCATTTTTTCAAGTTAGACATAGGGACTGAACCTATAATTTCATCAGTATAGGAAATTCCTAAGTGAGGAAACTCCCTTTAACAACGTAGGTTGGAAATTTCTCTGTAAGTTATCATCTTAAATATTTGCCTAGAGCATTAAGAAGTCAAATGACTTGCCCAAGACCATATGGCCAGTACGTATCAGAGGCAAGATCTGATTCCAACTCTTCATTGTTCAAAACTGGATCTCTTTACACTATGCTGCCCTTATCAAGTTACCACTAGTAAAATGAAGATTTTAAATTACCTTCAGTGGGTTATTTTGTTTTCAGTGCTTACTATCATTCTCTACATGAATATGTATTTTGTTAATTTTGTAAATAAAAATACATTTGAGTGCTTTCCTCACACCATCATGAGTTACACATACTTTAGTGATTATCCTTATTTTACTGCTTAGGAACTGAGGCTCAGATAATTCAAATGAGTTTCCCAAGTTACTAAATGCTGATAAAAGAAGTCAAACTCAATACTTCTAATTCTAAGACCAATGCAGAGCAATCAAAATCTCACTGATTTTCTATTAAACACGATATTAAAAACAAAATGGGGAATAACTGAGGGAAGGAAATAAAAGTCAGATTTCAATTTTCCGGAAACAAAGCAAAAAAGGGTAAAACATAACTAAAATGAAAATACTTCAAATATATCAGGAAAACAAAACATTAAACATATACTATCTAAAGGGCACTTTAGTCTTGGTCAAACTACAGCTGAAGTACTGAATCTTCTTTTTAGGAATAATATTGAAAAACTGGACAGCATTTAGAGGAGGGCAGCCAGGATAATGAAATGCCTTCAGATCATGTAATATGAGGACCAGTTGAATGAACTAAGATGTTTATCCTGGAAAAGGGTGGACATGATATTTATGTCAAGTATTTAAAGGGTTGACATGTTGAAGATGGATAAGACTTGTCCTGCTTAGCCCCAGAGAGAACTAGAAGCAATGGATAAAAGTTGCAATGAGGCAAATTTAGATTTGTAGTAAGGAAAAACTTGCTACTCCTCAATCTCCTTTGCAAGATTTTAATCTAGGTCTTGCCAGCTAACAGTTGGTGTCCCCAGGGATCTGTCCTGGGCCCTCTTCTCTCAATACACTATTTTACTTGGTGACCTCATCAGTTTCCATGGATTGATGTAGTTATCATCTCTGATGATTCTCAAATTTACTTAGCCAGGTTTAATCTCTTTTCTAACCTCTTGACTTGCAACTCCTTGTCTATTAGACATCCTGAACTAGATGCTCCATAGACATCTTAAACTCAACATGTTCAAAAGTCAACTCATCATCTTTTCCCCCAAACCCTCCCCTCTTCTTAACTTCCTTATTACTGTCATGGCTACTACCACCCTCCCAGTTACCCACACTTACAACCTAGCTGTTATCTTCAACTCTTCAGTCTCTCTTACCACCACCCCCATATTCAATTTGTTGCCAAGGCCTGTTGATTATCTTTGTAACATCACTCAAAAATGCCTCCTTCTCTCTGATACTGCCACTACTCAGGTGCAGGCCTTTACTTCACACCTGTATGGGAATAGTCGGATGATTTGTCTCCCTGCTTCAAGTCTTCATCCACTTCAGTTCATCCTCCATTCTGCTGTCAATGATATTCTTAAAGTACAGGTCCAGTCATGTCGTTCCCTTCCTCTCCTCCCACCCCCTAATTCAATGATCTTCAGTGGCTCTCTATCACCTCCAGGACAAATATAAAATACTATTTGGGGTTCAAAGTTTTTCATAACCTGTCCCCTCCTTTCCAGTCCTTTCACATGTTATACCCTATTATGGACTCTAAACCAGGGACATTGGTTTTGTTGATGTTCCTAGAACAAAAAACTCTGTCTCCTGACTCCAAGCATTTTAGTGGCTATCAGCCCAATTCTTAGAATGCTTTCCCTCCCCATCTCTGCCACCTGGTTTCCTTCAAATTCCAGCTTAAAAAAAAAATCCCTCTGTTAATTATTTCCTATTTATCCTGTCAATAGTTTGTCTTCATATAGCTGTTTGCGTGTGTGTGTGTGTGTGTGTGTGTGTGTGTGTGTGTGTGTACACATATACACATAACAGGGAGGGCTGAGCTTTGAAGGAAGCTAGGGATTCTATAAGGTATAGATGAAGGAGTGAATATCTTGTGTAAAAGAACAGGTACAAGTGATATAATGTCGTGTAAAAAGAATATCAAGTAGATGCCAGTTTGACTGGAATACAGAATGAATAAAGGCTAGTAACATGTAATAAACCAGGAAAGACAGGCTAGAGTCAAATTGTAAATAGCTTTAAAAATATAATTTTGTATCAGATCCTAATGGTAAGAGAGAGGCACTGGAACTTCTTGAACAGGAGAGTGACATAGTCAGATATGTGCTTTGGGTATACATAATTAACAGCAAAGTGAAGGGTGAACTGGAGAGGAGAGAAATGGGAGGCAGGCAGAGCAATCAGGAGGCCTAGTAATACTAGAGGGAAAGAGGGCTTGAACCGGGATGATGTCTGTGTAAGTGGAGAGAAGGGGATGGATACAAGAGATATTGTGGAAACAGAATCAACAAGAATGGGCAACTGATTCAGCAGTCTTGAGGGAAAAGGAAGAGTCAAGAAGGTTACTCTAAGGTTACAAACATAGATAAGGGGCAGGATGGTGGTGCTCTCAAAAGAAATAGGAAGTTAGAAAGACAGTAAGTCATCTAGCATTTATCAAATACATAATATCTGCCATTCACTCTGTTAAACATAGATACAAAGAAAAGGAAACAGTAGGTCTTGCTCTCAAAGAGTCCACAGTCTAATGGGAGAGAAAACATATAAAGAGTCATATAAAAACAAGCTAGATAGAGGATGAATCGGAGGTAATCTCAGAGAGAAAGCACTAAAATTAAGGAAGACTAGGAAAGGCTTCTTGCAGAAAGTAGAACTTGAGTTGAGACTCGAAAGAAAGCCAGGGAAGTTAGGAAATAAAGATGAGGAGTAAGAGAGCTCTAGGCATGAGGGATAGCTAGTGAAGATGCTCAAAGTAGGGAGATGAAGCATGCTAAACACAGAATAGCAAAAGGCCAGTGTCACTGGATCACAGAATCAATAGAAGGCTACTTAGGTATAAGCTTTCCAGAAAACTGAAAGGGTAGAGAAGAGGTCAAGTTTTAAAGGGCTTTGAACACTAAAGAGAGAATTTTATATTTGATCCTGGAGGTGACAGGAGTCACTGGAGTTTGTTAAATATGGGGTTGACATAGTTAGATCCGCTTTAGGAAGATCAATTTGACAGCTGAATAGCGGACAGATTGAAGCAAAGAAAAACTTAATGTAGGAAGATCAACTAGCAGACAACTCCAATTTTAGGTATGAGGTGATAAAGACCTGCACTAGGATGGAGGAAGTGTCAGAGGAAAGAAGGGAGTGTCTATGAAAGATGCTACAAAGGTAGAAATGAAGGTAGAAAGGCAAGGACTTGGCAACTGACTGGATATGGCAGGGTGAGAGAGAAGTGGAAAATGATGTTTCCAGTTTGGGTGACTGGGAGGAAAGGAGAGAGGTGAGGGCTTGACCAGTAGATCTGAGAGTCATCTGCATAGAGATGATAATTGAGAAAAGGGTGTTTTGTCTTGTTTGGCTGGGGGAGATAGCAAGTTCTCTTTTAGACATGTAGATTTTCAGATGGTATGGAATGTCTAGTTGGAGATGTCCAATAGACAGTTGGGGATGCAAGACTAGAGTTCTGAAGAGAAACTAGAGCTGGATACACAGATCTAGGAGTAATTAACATAAAGGTGATAGCTGAATCCACAGGAGCTGATAAGACCACAAAGAAAGTATGTGTAAAGAAAGAGGGTCCAGAACTAAGCCCTGGTATAGGGCTCAAGGGATATGCTTTAGGGATATACCTGAACATAGGAAGTAGAACAGAAATGATAATCCAGCAACGGTGACTGAGAAGAAACAGGGCAGACAAATAGAAAGAACCAATAGGAAGATTCCAAGTATGATTAGATGGGAAAATGTAGAGGGAGAGGGTGTGGCAAATGCTGCAATGGGTTCAAGAAGGATAAAGAGTGAGAAAAGGACATCAAATAAGACAATTAAAAGACCATTAATAACCTTGGAGAGGGCAGTTTCGGTGATAGCGAGGTCAAAAGCCAGATTGCAATTACAAAGGCTCAAGAAATAAGAGGGACAGGACGGGAAGGGACGGGAAGGGAGGGGAGGGGAGGAGAGGAGGCAACAAACATTGACAGCCTTTTCTAAGAGTTTATCAGTGATCTTTGACAAAGACATTTCAGTCAAGCTGAAGAATAATAGATCAACTGCAATGAACTAAATATAAATCATTAAAGAAATGGAAAGCACTACATATAGGCAATTTTTCAAAGAATATGACTGTGAAAAGAAGAGAAAAGCAGTAGCTAGTTGGTGTAGATGGTTTGAGGGAAAGTTTTTTTTTTGTTTTTTTTTTAGAATTGGGAATATCTAAACATGTTTGTGGGCAGATGAGAAGGATCCAGTGGCAAAGAAGAAATTGAAATTGAAGCTATCAGACAAAGAAGAGTTGGCTGCTGGTGCAAAGTTCTGAAGAAAATGAGAAGAATCGGAATAAGGGCTCAGATAGTGAGATTAGCCTAATGAAAGAATGATACTTCATCTTCAGCAAAGAGGAATTATGATGCAAAAAAGTTTTGAGCAGTGAAGAAGAGTTCCTATCATATGGCCTCAATCTTCTTGGTGAAACAGAAGGCCAAGTCATTTCCTATAAGTGAAAGAGATAAGGATACAGCAAGACATTTAAAGAAAGCAGAAAAGGTATTGTGATTATACTGTGGAAAAATGGAGAAAAGAAGGGAAGTTCATAAAAGGCTTTCTGGATGAGGAGGTTTATCCTCCTTACAAGAAGATAAGGATTCAGGGGCTTGAAGATGAAGAAGCATATTCAAGGCAACAGATATTGGGAAGCAAAGATGGAGTATAGAGTTCAGAGAATAACTAGCTGTCAAGTTTGAACTAGATCATCATCTCTTACCAACTAATTGTATGTGTACCCCAAGGTTCAGTCCTGAGCCCTCTTCTCTACCTTCTCAGTGATTTCATCAGCTTCAATGGAATGAATTATCACATCTATACAAATAAGTTGAGGGGAGGGGAAGGAGATATATATACACACACACACACATATATATATGTATGTATGTATGTATATATCAAGTCCCAGTCTCTCCTAAATCTACTCTCACAACATCAGTTCCTTATTGAATACTTTGAAATGAATATCTTGCATACTTCTTGATTTCAATATGTCACTTAGCTTTCCCTTCAAACCTACCCCTCTTCCAAACTTTCCTATTTCTGTTGAGAGTACCATCATCATTCTAATTACTTAGGTTAGCAAATTCAAATTCATCCTCAACTCCTCACTCTTCCTCATTTCTAATATCCAATCACTTGCCAAATTTGATGTTTCTAGCTTCACAAAATCTCTCATATCCAATCCCTTCACTCTACTCACATGGTCATCACTCTAGTTTAGGCCCCTATCACCTCTCAAAAGTACTATTAAAATAACATTCTAACTGATTCCCCTGTCTCTAGTTTCTTCCCACTCTACTCCATTCCCCATATGGCTGCTAAAGTGATTTTTCTAAAGCACAGATCTGACTACTCAGTAAATTCCAGTTGTTCACTATTACTTCTATGGTCAAATAAACCTACACACATATTACACTAGCTAGGTGGTTTAGTGGATAGAGCATGGACTTGGAGTCAGGAAGATCTGACTTCAAATCCTGCTTTAGATACTTGCTATGCAGTGTGAACCTAGGTAAGTATTTAACCTCTCTCAGCCTTACTTTCTCTTTTGAAAAAGGAGGATATTAGTATTTACTTCACAGGATTGCTGTGAGCATCAAATGAGTTAAAACATATAAAGCCCTCTGCAAACTTTAAAGTGTGTGTGCATAAATGTATGTATGTGTAAATATTATGCTGTCGTCCTCAAAGACATGTAAGCTTCTTGAGAGCAAAGAGAGTTTTATTTTTGGTTTGTACCTCCAGTACCTCACAGAGGGGTGCTTAGCACAAAGCAGACACCTAAAGAAATCAAGCCATAAGCATTTATTAGTGGTATACCTGTTTCATCCCTCCCAGTAGAATGTAAATTCCCAGAGAACAGGAACTGTTATTTTTGTCTTTGTATCCACAGAACCTCACACAAAGCAAGTGATAAATAAATGTTCAACAAAGAAGGGAGAAAAGAATGAAGGAAGGAAGGAAAGAAGGAAGTTTACTCTAAAAGAAATTTAATATACATTGAGATTCTGTTATAATAAGTACATTGCTAGCCATCTGGAAACGTCATAGGATTCTGACACAAAATTTTCCTGGTTTGGGATTGTTATAGCCTTTGTTTTCATAAACTGAAAACACGGTATAACAAATAAAGGGTCAGCCTTGAAATTAGGGAGAGCTGTGTTTAAGTCCTACCTCTGACATGTATTGGCATCAAGAAAATGGGCAAATCACTTAACCTCTGAGTACCTACCCCCTCCCCCAGCCAACATTCCAAGACTATAAATTGTATGAGTTGCCAAATTGCATCTAGAGATCTGTTTTACCCAAGATCAGGTGAATTCACACACCAATTAAATCAGAATTCAAGACCAAAAAAAAGGGGGGTGGGGGGCAAATACTAAAAACAGTTGAAGTTCAACTGTTCTGCAATGAAACAGCTTTAAATCTAGCAGAAGTGGGAAAAGTCACACATATACCAAATGTTTCCACTTCCCCTTTTTAGACCTTATGTGTTAAAGTGATCAATGTTTGGGGGGGTTTAATTTGGGTTTTTCCCCCATAGAAGAATTTAAGAAAGGATGAGATTGGCAAATTTAAAGTGGGAAAATCGAAAGTTGAAGGACTGTTGCTTCTTGATAGAACAACAGTAATTTTCCAAGAGGCCAACTACAACTCAGCTCTCCTTCTTTTCCCTTTCTAGTATAAGAAGCACATCATTCTAGCACACTTTACCATAGAGTATTGCATGCATATGTGGTGTGCATGTTGTTACTAGATTACTGTTGTGTGAAAAGGGTACAGCTAACATCTGGCCACTCTCTGGCCACAGAAATAGTGTTGCTTAAAGACTGTGTATAATAGTATTCACTGTAATAGGATTTCACATGTACCTTGTTAGTCTGTTGCAGGATGCTTGGTTACATTATACCTGGAGTTGTGATCTGTAACTTCTATCCTTTAGGACTTTTTGCAACTACAATCTTGAAATTCAATTCTTTTGCTCCTCCCACTTAAAGTACCTAAAACTGGAGAACAGATGCAGTCTCTTCAGTAAAAGAAGAGACAGCTTGGTATCCAGCTAGGCTGGACAACCAATTGTCAGATATATCATAGAGGGAATTCTTTTTAGGTACTCCTTGGAATTGGCCTCTGAGATCTCTTCCAACAAGGTGATTCTAACTTTCCTGAATGGTTTAGTAAAGTCATTTACCTGCCTGAGGAGAGAAAGATGGACTAGATGCTCTTCAGGTCCCTTCCAATTCTTTATAGATAACCCAGTCAATCCATGATTAACATCAGTCAATAGTTGTTTTTATACAGTTGTTCTTAAAGTGCAATTCCTCCCCAGGCCCTTTCAGAGGGTTCACAAGGTCAAAATGACTTTTATAATACTAGAATGGTTTAATTTCCAATATAGTAAATATTAATAGAATTCCACATAAACAAAAGCTCTTGGGGAAGGGGGTCCTCAATAATTCTGAATCGTGTAAAAGGCTCCTGAGATCAAAAAAGTTTAAGAATAGCTAACGATGTAACAACTGACTTGCTGTGCTCATTCATTACCTGTTAGCAATTCAGTCCTGACAAGAAGGGCTTATTGCAGGGTTCATCACTCATGCTGGAATTCTTAAAATTGCTAGATTAAAGTTTAAAAGATAAAGAATGCCTAATAGATGTAAAACGGTGGACTTAAAGGAGGAAGTGGACTCAAACAGATAAATACCAAACAAACGTACGGAACCACATACACCTCATGAAAGTTTGCTTAAATAGGAAGCTCAAGATAACAAATACCTTCTTTACTAGGTTGAGCCTAACTACCAGAGCTTAGAGACAAATAACGTGGTTTCTCAGGTGACATTCTCTCACCCCAATTCCCCCCCACCTGCCCCCAAATTCGCCCAGCAACTTCCTGTTTGCCTCTCAGGTGCAATGGCTGCATTCCAGCCTCCTCCTCCTCCCTGCACAGCTGGCGACCCGCAATGGGGAGAGATGACAGACCAAGAGCGCTTCTCCTGAGCTCACGTTTTTCCTGATACTTCGGCGCGACGCGGACGGGGAGGGTGCTGGTGAGGATGCTGAGGCGGCCGAGGGGGCCCCGAGAGCCGGGACAGCTCCCAGCCCGTCTGGCCCCATCTCCAGGCCCTGGCAACCCCGAGGGGCCTCGGCCCGAGATGTAAACAGTGCCTCCCCGCCCCGCACCCGGCCTGGCCCGGCCACCACGGACACGTACCCTCGGAGGTAAGGCGGGAGAAGGGCTTGAGGAGCTCGGCGAAGCTGAGGTGGTTGCGGCGGGTGAGCCGCTCGGCCTCCTCGCTGCACAGCGCGGCCACGCACGGCACGAACGAGTCTGGGATCAGCTCCTGCACCGACTGCACACACTGGGCCATCGCGGCCGCGCCGCCGCCGCTGCGGCTGACAGCGACCCCGCGACCGCCTCCGCCCGGGCCCAGCCGGGCGGGGCCGCTCACCCGAGCCCGGAGAGGAAGGAGCCGCCCCAACCGCCGCCGCTGCCGCCCAGAATGTCGCGACCCCCGCGTCTGCGCCGCCGCCCCTCACATCCCCCGCGGGGCAAGCGGGACCCCGACAATCGCCGCTCAGTCCTCCTCCCCGCGGCCCTCGGTCACCGCCCGACAGGAGCCTCCATGTTGAGGCCGAACCCTGATCGACCGGCAGTACCAGTCCCGGCAGCCCCCGCGCTCGTCCCTCACGTGACTGGGTCAAAGACGGAGGAAAGAGAAGTGGGAGGGATGGACTGGGAGGGGAGCCGGAAGCTGAGTGGGGACCGGGGAGAATGGGCGGGTGGGGCTGTTGTGAGGTGGGGAGGGGGAAGAGGGGAAGAAAGCGGTGTGGGCATGCGCCTTGTGGCGAGGCTGTCACATTCGGAGTTCGAACACCTGCCCCAGCTGGACTCCAGGAGCGAGAGCGCGGATGGTGACTAAGTTTGTGGGGCGGAGTTTAAGGGGAGGAGCGCGCGCTCCCTGGAGGCCCAGTTGTCTGGGGACGCAAACGCACCGAGCGCCCGCGAGGCAGCTACTTGCATTCTTCTTCGGCAGCTGTTTTGCAACTGTTTGCATTCTTTACTGACTTCTTACTCGGTGGCCTCACGGTTTACAGACTGTCACTTACAAAGAGTTTGACCCAATTTATCTGAAAGCTATCCAAGCTATGCAGATTTCACCTGGCTTTGAGCTTTGCTTAGAAGGAATTAGGGCAAGTTCCACTCTGACCACCAGAGAGCAAGAATTTAGGATGTTTGGTTAAAATACGAGGGTGAACTGGAACAGAGTAGATATTTAGGGTAGTAGTGTGTTCGAACGGTGATGCTCAACTTTTCTTCAACAGCTGACGAATGTTTTAAAGTCACAGGATATACCTACCTCCTTTTCCATTTAAGATTGTGCTTGGGATTACTTAATGATAAAGTCTCATTCATTCATACATTTAGTAAGTATTTTGAAGATTAGTAATATGCAGGGTACAGTGCTGGGGATGGATATAAATCTCTGGTTTCCAAAGAGCTTTCAGTTTATGGAAATTAGTCACTTCTCACATTTCTACAAAATAGGATCATACATGGCCAAAACGAGACTGAAGCAAACTTACTGAAAATTTGAACGTACCTCTCTCACAGGCTCGTTTTGGGCAACAGGATAAAACAACTCTCAGACTATGTTACTCTCCCTGCTGAAAAGCATGCCCCATAACACAAGAAAAGATAGGGTATTTATTAAACACTTACTATGTGCCAAGCACTGTGCTAAGTGCAGGGAATAAAAATAAAAGAAAAAAAGACAGTCTCTATCCTCAAGGAGCTTAAATACATGGCATAAAGACACAAGGAGAATACTTGCTGACCAACCCACAAAGCATTTAAATTTATCAAGACTTTCAAATTACAATAATTTTGAGCTGTGAATAGATTTTGTATCAGCAATGACTGAAATCTTGGAAGGAAGAAAATCTTGATGGCTGCCACTTTTTATCAGGGTGGCTGAACATTAAGAATTCTCATCCCCTCATCTACTTGAAAAAATGTGGGAACAGTAAGAATATTTTGGCTCCAATTCCAATATAAACAGTTGAAGCAACAAATTCACTAAAGTGAAAACCCAGGAGAATGTTGCCTTACCCCTATAAAATAATAATTATGTGAACCTGCAGAGGTTGTTTTAGGCCCAGGACTGAGGGAGTTGTAGTCCTGACAAAGATAGACCTGGAAAGATTCCAATCTCCTGAAATGTTCCTAGTGGAGAAGACCCATTGTAGAGTCAGATCAGAACTAGCTTTCTATTAAGACAGTTCTGCCATAACTTGACATATGTGTTCCCAATAGCATGGATGGTGTTGTGTAAAATCACTCAATTAAAAACCACAGAGCTTATAAGGGAAATGGAGCTTAGGGATACAACTCTCAAAAATATCAAGAATACATTAAAAAAAGATAGAATCTAGTTTTAAAAACAGCACAATTTTAAAAGGTTAATAAATACATAAATAGTATAATAAATAGTAGCTGCAAGCTAGGTATCCAGGCTTTGGGAGCTTGAGTGGGACACCATGGTGAAAGAGGATAGGTGGGGGAGGTGATAAAGACCAGCCCTTCTCTGGTGATAGCTTCTCCTGTAGGAGAAGATATACAATAAATCTGGCACTTTATCTTCACAAAGACCTGAAATTTACTTATGGAAGTGGTCCTCAGAAGGGTTGCTTGTAGCTCATGACTTATTGTGAAATGGTGCAGTTTTCTGAATTCTCACTATTTCTCAGAAGAAATCTCACAGAAGTAAATTCAAAATTCTCATTATGCTCAGAATATTTGCTAATATATTAATTATATTGGAACAAATTTGCATTTTCAAAACACTCATTATAGCAGAACTGTCCATATGTGTATCTGAGCAAAGTGGAACTTTGTCATACGAAGTATGAGCATCTCCTTTGGAATTGATTGTGGGACATGGGAGACACTGGCACAGGATCATCCAAAATGACTTGTCCTCATGGGCAAAGCATAATTGAAGCAGTTCAAAAGAAACTCAAGATGCTCAAATTTAGAAAATCCACCCCAAATATTCACATGGATTATTTGTGCCCAACCTATGGCAAAATTATTTTTTAAATTGATTTATTTTTAATTTTCAATATTCACTTCCATAAGCTTTTGAGTTTTAAATTTTCTCCCCTGGTCCTCCCCTCCCCCTCCCCAAGATGTCATGCAATCTGACATAGGCTCTACATATACATTCCTATTAAACATATTTTCACATTAGTCATGTTGTAAAGAAGAATTAGAACCAATAGGAGGAACCACAAGAAAGAAGAAACAAAACAAAACAGAAGAGAAAAAAAGAAAAGAGAGCAAATAGTATGCTTAGATCTGCATTCCAATTCCATAGTTCTTTCTCTGGATGTAGATAGCATTTTCCATCATGAGACTTTTGGAGATGTCTTAGATCCTTGCATTGCTGAGAAGAGCTAAGTTAGTCATCGTATAACATAGCGTACAACGTTCCCCTGGTTCTGCTCACTTCACTCAGCATCAGTCCATACAAGTCTTTCTAGGTTTTTCTGAAGTTTGCCTGCTCTTCACTTCTTATAGCACAGTAGTATTCCATTACATTCATATACCACAACTTGTTCAGTCATTCTCCAATTGATGGGGATCCCCTCAATTTCTAAGTCTTTGCCACCACAAAAAAAGCTGCTATAAATATTTTTGTACATGTGGGTCCTTTCCCCATTTTTATGATCTCTTTGGGATACAGTGCTATTGTTGGATCAAAGGGTATGCACATTTTTATAGCCCTTTGGGCATAGTTCCAAATTGCTCTCCAGAATGTTTGGATCAATTCACAACTCCACCAACAATGCATTAGTGTTCCAATTTTCCCGCATCTTCTCCAACAAAATAAATAAATTATCTTTTTAAAAAGTATACCAAGAACAAACACACATACACCCAACACCTAGGGGCATAATACTCTACTACCAATACCTAGAACTAAAAAGGACCCCAAACCTGATTTTGTGGCCACATGGCCTAAAGTCAGGGTGTGGAGGAGAGGTAGCCCTTCCTCCATGCCCAGTTCAGTGCATGATGCCTAAGCTTTGGACGAACAGGATCTTCACCTTCTGGACACTGCCAGAAAGAGAGAAACGATGTCCTGGTCTAATAGTTTTAGAGACAGAGACTGTTTTCATCTATGCACCCAATGGAAAGTGGCTACTGCCACTCACTTGGGAGCTATCCAAAAATTTGGGTATATGAGGTATTCAGGGAGGACTAGCTCCTCTGGTGAGAGGGTTAGCCAAGCCCTTTTTAGGGCTGCTTGTCCACCTGTTACCCAGTTCTCACCTGTGACTCCAAGAAGCCATAGCATGCTCATCAACCATACTCCAGTAAATCACCGTGGCAGAAAGGCTAAACTAGAAAGGTTGAGAGAAGCTAACAGGCTTCATACCCATTGGTGAGTTATGGGAGATACCTACCCTAAGCATAAGAAGACTTCTTCCAGCAGAATGGATGGACAAGAACAATTTGTTCCAGGTCATGAAGGCAGCTGAAGCAAACTCTGTGGACCACTTAGGGCTTGGTAAAACATCGAAGAAGCCAAGGTCTTCCACTGCATCCTGAACCATCACCAGTCATCCTGACTTTTTCTTGTCACTGGACTTAATAACTCTGCCAATTTTGAGCAACCCTGCCTCACTTAAATCCAACTCATATGCAAGTCAATACAACACTCATCATCCACTATTTTATTTATTGCCTCAATAACGGAATGTCATTGGTCTTCTTTAAAAATGAAGGACAAACAACAACAATCCAAAAATGGAATAGATTTTCTTAAGAAGTAGAGTGTTCCCTTTTGTTAAAGGTATTCAAGCAAAGGCTGGATGACCCCTTTTTAGGTATGGTGTAGAAGGGATTATTTTTTGGGTATGGTTACTGAGATCCCTTCTTTTGTGTAAATTGGTCCTAGCCAGGAGCTTCCACCAGCCTGCACGTATCATCCAGGCTTGGGAACATGCCCAGTATGTTACTTCAGGGTGGAGATACCTAGATCAAGTTGAGCTCAAAATTAAGTCTCCTTTTCATGCATTCCTGGATAGAAGATCCAAATTTAGCCAAAATTCCCTTAGGCCCCGAAAGTTTGGGCTCCTCGACTACAAGAAAAGTGCTAAATTTTGTGGAGCTATCCTAGACTAGGTGCTGGCCCCAAAAGCAAGTCCTCAATCTGGAGAGTTTGAATCAATTACATTAAAAAAAAACACTTTTACTAAATATAAATATACATTAAAGATATACAGATGTAGCTTTCTAGGACCTTTATGAATGCGATGCTTCCAGGACGTTAACAAAGATAGCCCATTCCAGAATAAACAGTTCATCCAACCCACAGAGCTACCTTCCCTTCTTGACCCTAGTTTATATAAGGTTCTCCAAGAAGCACATCTTTAATGCATTTAGCCTAACGTTGTTCCAATCTCCACAATGAAGGATTAAACATGTCTTTTAAGTCATTAACACTATGTAGCCCTAATCAACTCTTCTTTTCCCTGTCCCTCATCTCATATCACTTAGATGCCTTCTGTCACTATTTGCTCCTTCACTTGTTTCACCCAAAGAAGTGACCCTTGAATTTGGTAAGACAAACCCCTCTACATACACAAATAATCCCATTTCATCCCATTCTTTCTAGCAAATTTACCCCTCTATGACCCATACTCCCACTAATTTTCAATCTTCATACCTTATATGCTTACTACTTCTGTACTATCTATAAACATGCCTATGTCTCCCCATCTTCAAAAAAATCTCACTTGAACTCCATCCCCGATAGATATCAGTATTTATATATCCTGCCTTTTATAGTGAAACTTCTTGAAAAGGCTATTTCTATTAGATGCCCACTTCCCTTCCTCTCTCTTAATTCTCTACCATCTGGCTTTTGATCTCATCATTCAACTGAAACTACTCTCTCTGAAGTTACTAATGAACTCATCCTTCTTAACCTCTCAGCAGTCTTTGACACTGTTGGTCACCCTATTCTCCTTGATACTCTTTTCTCTCTAGGTTTTTGTAGCACTGCTCTTTCCTGGTTCTCCTACCTGTCTGCTCCTTTTCCGTGTCCTTTGCTCAGTCTTGACCCAGGTCACGTCCACTAATGATGAGGGTCCCCCAAAATTCTATACTAGACCATCTTATATTCTCCTATATTATTTCACTTGGTAATTTCATCCATTTCCATGTATATAGTTATCATCTATATGCAGATGACTCTCAGATCTACTTATCTAGCCCTAACTTCTTTCCCAACCTCCAGAAATGAATCTTTAGCTGCCTATTAGACATTTTGAATTGGATGTCCCATAAACATCTTAAACTTTCCATGTCTAAACCTGAGCTCATTATTCCCCCTCCAAAAAAATACCTTCTCCCTTTCCAAACTTGCCCAGTTACTATAAAGGATACCACCATCCTACTAGTCACTCAGGTTCACAACCTATGTGTCAACTTTAACTTCCTCACTCTCACTCTCCATATCCAATCAGTCATCAAGTTCTATCCTGTCTACCTTCATTTACACCTCAGTAACAGCTCTCACATATATCCCCTTCTCTCTTCTGACAACCATTATCCTGGTGCAGCTCTCATCACCTCACATCTGGACTATTGCAATAGCTGGTTGGTCTCCCTGCCTCAAGTCTCTCCCTACTGTAATCCATTCTACACTCAGAGAACAAAATTATTTTCTTACAATGTAAGTCTGGTCCTATCAACACCCCCTGCCCCCCTCCAATTCAATAAACTCCAGGGACTCTATATTGCCTCTTTTAGGCTCTCAAAACCCTTTATAACCTGGTCCCTTCCTACCTTTCCAGTCTTCTTACACCTTACACCCCTCCACATAGTCTCTGATCCAGTGACACTGTCCTCCTTGCTAATCTTGGCACAGAACACTCAATCTCCCCACTCTAAGTATTTTCACAGGCTGTTCCCACACCTGGAATTCTCTCCTCATCTTTTCATTTCCCTGGCTTCCTTCTCAGCTAAAGTCCCATCTACTGTAAGAAGTCTTTCCCAGTCATTCTTAATCTTAGTGCCTTTCCCTTCAGACTACCCCCAATTTATCCTGAAAATGTCTTGTTTATGTACAGTTGTTTGAATTTGGTGACCCTAATAGACTGTGAGCTCCTTGAGAGCAGGGACTGTTTGTTTTTTGCCTTTCATCCCTAGTGCTTAGCACAGTGCCTGGAATATAACAGCTATTTAAATGCTAGTTGACTTACAGCCCAAAGCCTGGGCAAAATGGCACTTAGGACAGTAGTTATGATTGTTTAGGGCCATCAAGAGACTGTTTACTTCTCCTTGTATCTACCTATCCTTCAATAAAGTCTATGTAAGAAAGCCAACCACAAGTGTGTTCCAATGCTCAAATATCACAAATCCTGGAACCCAATAGCATGGACCAAGATAAGTGTGTGTGTGTGTGTGTGTGTGTGTGTGTGTGTGTGTGTGTGTGTG
>NW_020954590.1:62569652-62598202 GCF_900497805.2 Vombatus ursinus
TGTGTGTGTGTGTGTGTGTGTGTGTGTGTGTGTGTGTGTGTGTGTGTTGGGGGAGAAGGGAGACAGATATTGAGCATCTGCCACGATATCTTACAAATCTGAAATTCAGTGATTATGGCGTCAGTAGGCCCAAAAGTACTCAGGGCAAGGCAAAGTCACACTTTATCTAGAAGTTATCTTCAGTGCCAGAACAAAAGATTTCATCAGTGGGACAACAAGGATTCAGGATGTGTATCTTGTCCAGGGAATTTCAAGTCTTGTTCTTTTAAAGATGGAGAAATGGCCCCAGATGCAGAGTTATAAAAACTCAAGAATCTGGGTCAAACACTTGAATTTTCAAAAACAAGAAGAGATGAAAAGCACTGCAACTGATACTAAAATATTAGAAAATTAAAAACAAGTCCTAAAATTTTACTAATGTTCTGTCTAAATTTAGCAAGCCATATGTAAAGATTTTGTTGTTGTGGCCAAGTATCAGTACAAATCTGTCTTTGTAAGATCAAATTGCAGCATGTCTAAAAGCATAAAGGTAAACCTTCCAATTTGAGTAAATTTACCTGATGTGGTTAATGAAGTCCAAGGGTTGGGGAGGGGAATCTGTCCACAAACAAATGCTGGAATGAATGACTCAGAAGTTCTCTAAAAGTTCTAAGGGATAAGCAGTTCCTCAGAGGGAAGATGGGATGGGGAAATGAGCCAGCACTAAATGCTGGCAGCTAACATATCATTAAAAACTGGTTCAAGCTTTTAGGTAGGAAGACTTCCTCAAAAGATGGTGTATTCTTTTCCCTTTCAATCTATATCCTGTCCTAAAACCCCTGAACTTTCTTAGTTTCTGTTTCCCCAAAAAACACCTTTCTTTCCAAAGTTTCCACAATTATTTTCAAGGCTATCACCATCCTCCCAGTCACTCAAGTTTACAACCTAGGTGTCAGCTTCAACTTCTCATTTTTAATTTCTAACAATCATTTAAATTGCCAGTATTACTTTATAGAGCTAGATGTGATAACAAAACTCATTTGGAGGAACAAAAAAGTCTAGTATTTCAAAGGAAATAATGTAAAAAAGCAGTAAGGAAGAGGGAACATCATTTTTAGACACAAAATTATTCAATACTTAACAGAAACAAGTGTACTGGAGCATCCACTCTGGCTCCATGGGGATGGACCCTTTGGGGAAGGAGATAGGAGTCATGCTGGAGCTAAGCACATACTGGGGCCATTTTCAGTGATACATATGCTTAGCCCCTTGCTAAAGGACATGTACAATCAGAAGCTTTTAGGTGGTCCCCTTATACTTTTCCCCACTCCTATAACTGAGAGCTGTGTCAGAAACAGGTCAAACTGCTTTTCAATTTTCCCAGCAATTCCTGGCAGTCTTGTTTGGGGAAACTAAAGTCAAAGAAAAAATAATTAATATTAATGATATACTTTGCATTTAGGCTCAAGTCTGCCAGAAACAATTTTACTAAATTTAACAATAATATAATATTCAAGTATTTCTCATTTGGAGAGAGAAATGTCTAAACTCTCATGCCTTTTTATGTCACTCTTTATCCTAAGATAATTTTTGAGGTATCATTTATAGGAATCTTGAACACGGAAAAGATATGTTAAAACATAGTTTGGGTTAACCTTCCATAATAGTCAAACAAAGTCACCATCCTATTTTTTCTGGGACCACTCCTCTTTTTTTTTTCTACATTAGTCATATTGTAAAGAAGAGTTAGAACCAATGGGAGGAACCATGAGAAAGAAGAAACAAAACAAAAAAGAGAGAGAGCGCAAATAGTATGCTTCGCTCTGCATTCAGACTCCATAGCTCTTTTTCTGGATGTGCATAGCATTTTCCATCATGAGTCTTTTGGAATTGTCTTAGATCCTTGCATTGCTGAGAAGAGCTAAGTCTAACAAAGTTAGTCATTGGACAATGTTACTGTTACTATGTACAATATTCTCCTGGTTCTGCTCACTTCACTCAGCATCAGTTCATGTAAGTCTTTCCAGGTTTTTCTGAAGTTGGCCTGCTCATCATTTCTTTCTTTCTTTTTTTTAAGGGTTTTTTTTTTTGAGGCAAAGTTAAGTGACGTGCCCAAGGTTACACAGATAGTAAGTATCTGAGGCAGATTTGAACTTAGGTCCTCCTGATTCCAGGGCCAGCGCTCTATCCACTGCAGCACCTAGCTGCTCCCATCATTCATTATAGCACAATAGTATTCCATTACATTCATATACCACAACTTGTTCAGCCATTCCCCAATTGATGGGCATCCCCTCAATTTCCAATTATTGGCCACCACAAAAAAAACTGCTATAAATATTTTAGTATGTGTGGTGGACCACTCCTCTTGAGAGATCAAAGGGACTATGCCCAGAGATTAATATCTTTTTTCAAAGATTTAGAATCTTTTCTAAATAGGAGGTAGAGAGAGCCTCCCTTTCAATGGAAGAGGCTACTACCCTTGACTGGGTTCTAGTGCCAGTCTTTTCAGGGAAAGAGAAGGCAGCAATTTGATAAAGAATTTTAAAATGATAATAGCTAGCATTTATATATTGCATACTATGTTCCAGATACTAAGCTAAGTCTTTACAAATAGATAATATTTGTAAAAATCACTTCGCATAGTACCTGGCATATTGTAGGTGCTTATTCCCTTCCTCCCTCAATCATTTGATCCTCACAATAGCCCTGGGAGGTAAGTGCTATTATTATCCCCATTTTAGAGTTGAAGAAACTGAGGCAAACAAGTTAAGTGACTTGCCAAAAGTTGAATAGCTCGCAAGTGTCTGAGGCCAAATTTAAACTTAGGTCTTCCTAAGGCCCAGCATTCTTTTCACACTGCCTTTAGTCAGTGTCATTGAGAAAGGCCTTAACTTCTGTTCTTCAAGGGAAAAATCTCTAGAGAATTTTAGACTGGAGAAATATCATTTCTTAATATTTCTAAAGAAAAGTTTAGGCTGGGAAAATATTTCTTGATAATTTTAAAGAAAATTTGAAAAGGAAACTATAAATATACTACCACAATGAGCAGTAAGAGCTATCCACTTAATGGACTTTTAAAGGAGAAATAACTTCTGCAATCATTTCTCTTTTGAACCTGTGGCTTGGGACTCCAACAACTATTCCTTAGATTTATGGTGATGAGAGGAAAGGGATTTGTCTCCTCCTCCAGAGAAGGCTGTGGCAGCTACAAGCATGTGGCAGAAATTACATATTTTTGCCTAGATATCAAGTCCTTGAATGCCTCTTTCTGCTTTGCATTTCTTTCCTTGAACACAGCAGATATTTTATGAGCTCAGTTGTTTGGGAGCTACAGAATTGAGTGCTGGTTGCCCAACAGGAGGTAAAAATAAACAAATCACACTGAGACTACATAGAATGCTTCTGGGGGTAAGGAATATAAGTTGATTTCTTTGTTTAAAAAAAAAGGGTCTAACATTTAATAAGGCCTACTAAACTCCAGATACCATGCTAAACCTGATACAAATATTATCTCATTGGGTCCTCATACCAACTTTGGGAGATAGGTGCTACCATTATCCCCATCTTACAGTTGAGGAAACTGAGGCAGACAGAGAGGTTAAGTGACTTGCCTGCGGTTACACAGCAAGTACATCTGAGGCCAGATTTGGACCCTTTCTGACTCCAAGTCTATATGCTATGCTACCTAGCACCAGAATTTATGGAAAAATCTAAGAGGCATCACTCTAGCTGAAGAAGCTCAGTGGCATTCCAACTGAAGAGAGCTCTATGCTCTCTGACTAGAAAGGGTGGAGAGTTGACAGAGGAGAATTTTCTCCCAGATCCTTTGTTTATGTAGGGGCCCCAGGTCAGTCACCTCATCATTTTCCACCTGGCTACTCTCTTGGACTTTATAATTGTCTCCAGAAACTCATCTTCTTGCAACTGGAATTAAATCCGAAGCACATCTCCTCAGTACTTCCTGTCCCTGGGACCATTCTTTCTTTTTGATTGAAGAAGATAGAGAATGGACGTTTGTGAGACATCCAAGATCCTTTACTTAAGGAAGGGGGCAGACATTTCATCATTCTCCACCAGGCAATAGAACTTCATTCCCCCTCCCCCAGGTATGCTCACTCTCCTCTTTCTTCTCCCCCTTTTCAGCTTCTTTTTATATATCCTACCCTTTAGATCACCAGTCCCTTAAGGGCAGGGGCTCTTTTGCCTTTCTTTGTATTTCCATTGCTTAGCAAGTACCTGGCACACAGTAAGTGTGAAAATTAAATATTGATCCTTTATTTTATATTTTATTTCTCTCTCTAATTGATGCTATTCTGTAACCTTATTCTGTATTGTATGTAACACACCAAAGGCAATTCTTTGTCTCTGAGAGAAGAAACTCATGAGCTCAAAAGTCTTTCTCTCCCACAGTTACATGCCAAAGTTTATTCTCCATATTGATCATTTTTAGTTAAAGAAAAACTCTGAGCTAAGTTTAGAAGTTCAACACTCTCAAAAAACACTCTCACTCTAAGGGAATCGTTATCTCAGCACCACCTGCGAATCATTTTGTGCAAGGAAGCTTGTTATCCCTCCTAATTTCATCTCCTGAGGAACTCCATGATATTTGTGTGTTATCCTTGGGAGCACACAAGCTGGTCTAATCTTTGCTTATCCTTGTCCAATTAAAGGTGGTCTTATCTCATTCCCAGGCACCAATGAGTCTACTATCCCTAGTCCACTATCAATAGCCTCAGGATGCAGCTGGGTCCCATAAATCCATAAAGCATTCCTCTAAGACAAAGAGGGATGGTCCAACATGTGTGTTTAAACAGCTTCCCTTAATGTAACCAATTATGATCCCTCGTTCCATGATACTGCTGACCCCATGACAAATTGTATGATTCCTCACCTATTTTGTTTTGTTCTTTGTTCTATGTCTATAAAAAGGAATTGCATCTTCCATTCTTTGTCTTTTGGCTAAGCTGAGGCAGTCACTAGTCCTGCTTTATTAATAATTAGTTCATGCCTTGTTAATAAACTATTATATTGCTCAGAAAAAACTTGCTTCAATCCACCTTTTGTTAACTTTCACTCACTACAAGGCCTTTAGTAAATGTTTATTTCCTGACTCCAACCCACTGAGAATGCAGCTGAATGTCCTGAGAAGAGCATAGGGCTGAGGAAACAACTTGCCTGGGCAGCAACAGCATAACCTTCCATTTCCATAACCTATAGGATATCCTGAACTGGCTGTCCCATAGACATCTTAAACTCAACATGTCCAAGATGAAACTCATTATCTTTCCCTCACTTCTCCTCTTCCTAACTTCCTTATTAGTGTCCAGGACACCACCATCCTTCTAGTCACCCAGGCTCATAATCTAGGTGTCATCTTCAACTCTTCTCTCTCGTTCCTATCCCCCCAACTCTTATATAGTCACCAAGTCTGTTGTTTCTACCTTCCTATATCTCATGCATATCCCCTTTTCTTCTGACACTGCCATCACTCTGGTGCAATCCTTCATCATCTTAAATTGGGACTATTACAATAGCCTGATGATTGGTCTCTCTACCTTATCTCTTTTCTCTGCAATACATATGATATTCAGCTGTCAGACTGATCATCCTAAAACACAAGTATGACCACGTAACCCCACTCTACCCCAATCATCAAACTTCGATGGCTCCCTATCATCACCAGGATTAAATTGGCATTTATAATCCCCTCCCCACCTTTCTAGTCTTCTTATACCTTACTCAATCTTACATACTCTTAAATCTAGTGACACTAGACTTCCTCAAACAAGACACTCCATCTCCCAGTTTGAGGCATTCTCTCTTGATTGTCTCCTATATCTGCAATTCTCCCTTCTTGTTTCTACCACCTGGCTTCCTTCAGGTCCTGTGCTTAGCACAATGCAGGTAAGAACATAGTAGATGCTTAATAAATGCTCAGTTGACTTGGCTTGAAGCAAGCAGGCAGCAGATTGGCCTAACCACTTAAGACATCACACCCTAGGAGAAGCAAGCGCAATCTAATTACTGGTCTAGCGGAGACTCTGCCTTGAAAAGGGTCAGCCCAGCTGAATAGTGGAGGACACTTAGGAACTTCATGAAAACCATCTGGAGAGAGACAGGATATTGAGGCCCTGTAGTTCCAGAGTTGTAAGTTGCTGGGACCCAAATGTCCTCTACTTTATGCTCACTTTTTCTTCCTCCTGGACTCTCAGTGCCCTTGTGGGAGAGTGTGCATTTGATGTTTGGAAGTACTTTGTAACTACTACTATTGTTATATCAGGTAAGTAGATGCCTTTGCAAAAGAACTTAGTCCACTAGTTTACTAACATGAAGCACATTGATAGTAAAGATTTAGTCAGCTAGTGTTAAAGAGAACAGCCACTCACAGGGTTACTGCTAGTACCCTGGGAGTACTCTGCTAGTGGTGATGGTATGAGTTGGCAAGTGAGCCCTAAATTGGAACACTACATTTGGAAATATTGCATGTGTGTTCATTAAATTCAGAGTTTAAGAGAAAGTAATTTTTTAAAAAGAGAAAATTCCCCCCCCCCGAGTTTTGTTCTGAGATAGGGGCATAATGCCCTATTTCACAAGAACTGCTCAGAAAACTGGAAAGTGGTTTGGCAGAAAGGAGGTTTAGATATGCCAGTGTTCCTATGAACAAGGTCCTTCCCGGGCTTTTATTTCTGTTGATATTTTTAACTTATTCAAGTGTAATTTATATTGATCATATTGTCATATTTCTTTACTAAAGTTTTATTTTAATAGAGGGCAATAAGGTAGTTCAAATAACCTGGGCTTCAAATAAGCCTGAGGCATATTATATGCTTAATATGTGTGACACTAGATTGGTAGAGAGAATGCTGAGCTCTGTTATGCTATGTAACAGAGTTGGTACAAGACTTTTAGAAATGAAAAATATTCTTCAAGAGAGAAACACATATGGATGTAGACTTTCTTCAGGGCCAACTCCAGACACATGAAGAGAGAAGGAGAGAGACAGACTTTAAAAACTGCCAACTTGAAGGGCTAATTGGTTCCTCAACCTATTCCTGATTTCCAGTTTGCATCCCTGGAGATTTGGGGAAATTTCTCCTTGTATGAAATGAAGTTTCTCTCTTGGTTCAACTGAGTTCTCTTACTCCCATTTAAAAAGTTAATTTACTCTGTATATTTTATCATCTATTACAATCTTTATAATCTGCAATTTCTCTTTGGTGTTTGGTTTATATAAATAGGTTTACTGGCTATTCACTATTTGTGATGGTCCTTTGCATAACCTGTGTTTGGTGGAAAGGGGCAAGGTGATATAAGCTTGTGGCAACCCTCCTTATCAAAAGCAACCAGAAGCAGTTTTTGTTTTGAACCTATTGTATCTATAGATCAGCAATACTTAAAGGGACAGGCAGAAATAATTCTAGTCCAGTACCTTCCTGGATAAGGGTGACCATGTCTGGTGATGCTCCAAGGGCTTGCCTGCTCCTCTTTCTTAGCTATTATACTGGTTTTCTTCTTCCACTCAGAGACAGTCATCAGTTCATATCTATCAGTACCTCCCTCAAGCCACATTTAGACAACCCATGTGAACATATATTCTTATATGGTTAACAAACACGCCTCATAAAAGTAATGCCTCATAATTTAGTTTTTTTATTAATTTATTTTGATTTATCAACAATCACTTCCATAAACTTTTGAGTTTTAAATTTTTCTCCCCCTCTCTTTCACCTCCCTCTCCAACATGGTGAACAATCTGATATAGACTATACATACACATTCCTATTAAACATACTTTCACATTAGTGATGTTGTAAGAAAGAATTAGAACCAATAGGAGGAACCACAAGAAAGAGAAAAAAGAAGAAAAAAACAAATAGTATGCTTCGATCTGCATTCAAACTCCATAGTTCTTTCTTTGGATGTGGATAGCATTCTCCTCATGGGACCTTTGGAGATGTCTTAAATCCTTGCATTGCAGAGAAGGGCTAAGTCTTTCAACGTTAGTCATCGCACAACATGGCTGTTACTGTGCACAACGTTCTCCTAGTTCTGCTCACTTCACTTAGCATCAGTCCATACAAGTCTTTCCAGGTTTTTCTGAAGTCTTCCTTCTCATCATTTCTTATAGCACAATAGTATAATTATTTAGTTTTTACACATCACTTTTCTCACCACAACTCTGTGTAGTTAGCATAACTATTTTTATTCTCATTTCATAGGTGACAAAACGTAGGCTCAGAGAAGTTAAATGATCATTCACTCTTAGTTCCCTTTTTCTCTTTTTCTCTGCTTCTCAAAACCTCTTCACACCATCCCTCATTCTCTTCTTTCGTCTCTGAGGAAATTAGCCTTTCTCTTCACCAAGACCAACCCTGCTTTATTACAGTACTTCTCAGATTGCCCCCACCATCATTACCCCTCTCAAATCTTCAATCTCTCCCTTTCTCGGCTTTTCCCCTGCTACCTCCTAACATGCTCAAATCATCCTCATCCTTTAAAAAAAACAAACCATGAGACTCCACTATCCCCTCAACTTATCATCCTATACCTCTTTTTCTTGGACAAACTCTGAGATAAAGCTATCTACACTCATTGGCTCTATTTCCTTTCCTTTTACTTTTCAACCCATTGCAATCTAGCTGCTAGACTAGGAATGGGGAACCTGTGGCCTCAAGGCCATATGTGGCCCTCTAGGTCCCCAAATGCAGCCCTTTGAATCCAAACTTCACAGAACAAATCCCCTTAATAAAAGTATTTGTTCTGTAAAACTTGAACTCAATCAAAGGGCTGCACCCAAGGACCTAGAAGGCCACAGGTAGCCTCAAGACCTCAGTTTCCCCAACCATGTTCTAGACTAATCACTGTACTAAAACATCGCTTTCCAAAGTTACCAATGATCACTAATTTACCAAATCTGATGCCTTTTTCACAATGCTTATTTTTTACCTTTTTATAGTATTAGTCACTATTAAATATTCACGGCTCCTCAGTATTCTCTCTTCCATGTTTGGGGTTTTTGTTGTTGTTAGTGACACTTATTTCTGCCTTATTTCTCCATCTTCCTCTCTGACTGTTTCTTTTCCGTTTTCTTTGATTGTTTCATCATGCATTTCCCAACTCTTAACTGTAGGCAAATTCTAAGACTCTATACTAGATCCTCTTTTCTCCTCCCTCTTCACTCTCTTTTGGATCCAATCAGCTTGCCTAGATTCAATCATTAGCTCTATTTTGATGCTTCCCAGATCTATTTATCCAGCCTTGGTCTCTCTCGTGAACTCCAGTACCATATTATGAACTGTATGTGGGACGTTTTTAACTTAATGCCCAACTTCAAAATGTCCAAAAGAGAATTAATTATCTTTCCACCCAAACACATCATTCTTCCCAATGTATCTTTTTATAGAGGATACCATCATCTTTCTAATCACCCATGTTAAACGTCATCCTTGGCTCCTCACTCTTACTCATCCCACCTACCCAATTAGATGTCAAATCTTATTGTTTTGACTTCAACCACAACTGTAGCATCTGTTCCCTTCTCTGCTCATAGAGCCACAACACTAGTTCAGGCCTTCATCACCCTTCAGTGGTACTATCACAAGAACATCCTTTTAAAAATACATATATGTTATGGATTTTTTTGCATCACCAGAATTTCTCCTCATATTCTTTCCCATCCCTTCCCAGAGCACTATCTAATCAATCAACAAACATTTAGTAAGCATCTAGTATGTGCCAGGCACCATGCTACTCATGGGGATACAAAAAGAGACACGAATCCCATATAACAAATAACATTTTTAAGGGAAAAAAAAAAGAAAAAGAGAAAAAAAGACAAGAAAATCCATAAAACTGATTACTACATCAGAAAAGTCTAGAGGCAGGTAGGTGGACACATAACACTTAGTAGCTGTGTGACCCTGTGCAAGTCATTTAACCCCCAATGCCCAACTAAAACAAAAAAAAAAAGACAAGTCTGAACATATATGCAATACACCTTACCTTGGACCTCCCACCTCTGCCATCACCTTTTTTTCCCTCCTTGAAAAATTATCATGGTTTTTTGAGGGAGGTCTATACCTATTCCCCTGGCTAAATTGTAAGCTCTTCAAGGGCAAAAGCTAATTCACTTTTGTCCTAGGATCTTGAGTTCCTAGCACTTAACATAACAGGCACTTAATAACAATTGGTTGATTTCTAGACTGTTCCAAGCTTGACACTTCTATTTTCAACTGATGGACTCCCTGGTTCATTTCATCCCAGCAAAATTGTTTGAAAAGCAGCTGAGATGGGGTGGGGATGGGATTAACTTAGTCTCATTTTTTTTTTGGCAAATATTCACTTACTCTTCAAAACCATTAAATGTGATTTGAAAAACTATTGGTCAACAAAAACTCATATTTAACTCAGAGTTAATTGAGTTTGGTGTATTTTGCTTAGTGCTCAGGTATATAGATAAGAGATAAAAGGGGAGTTTTCCTTTCTGAGATGAAACATTGGTTCACCTGAGCTTAACCTGGAAGCTATAGCAGAGAGAGACAAGACTCCATTGTTAGGCTTCATAGGAAGCTCAATAGCCAATATAATAAATACCCTTTAATCTATTTTCTGTCCATTTTCATTTAAAAAAAAAACCCACAAGATTATCCAAATCACTAATAGTTGAATGCAAATCAAAACAACCCAGAAGTTCCATTTGCACTTAGCAAACTGGCAAAAGATGACAAAAAAATGGGAAGAGTCCACATTGGAGGGGCAATGTGAAAATACATACACTAATGCACTGTTACTGGAACTGAGTCAGTACAACCATTGTGGAAAACAATTTAGAATTCTGTGAAGAGAGTAACTAAAACATCCAAACTCTTTGACCCAGAAATTCTACTGCTAGGCATATACCCCAAGAGGTCAATGACAAAAATGAAAACAAACCTTATGTACAAAAATATACATAGTAGCATTTTCTGTTGTAGCAAAGAACTAGAAACTAAAGAGTGCCTATCAGATGGGAAATGGATAAACAAATTATGGTATGTAAATATAATGGAATATTATTGTATAATGTAAAATGATACAAGTGACAGATTCTGAGAAACCTAATATTAAACAAGTGGACCCAGAAGAACAATTTAGACAAATGACTATGGTAGTTGGTTGCTGTCCTTCGAGCTGGAAGCAGACCAAAATGACATCACTATGTTGCAGTCAAGGTGCAGTGTGAAAGTGATGTAAAGAAAAAGAAGAAAAGAAAAATAGAGAGGGCTATTAAGCCATTTTTAAAAGATGCACATGAGAGAATAAAAGAAAGTTTGGAAGGACTCACAAATAAGCAGGACAGCTTTGAAATAAACTTATTAAATTTATCACTTACTCAATAAAAGAAGCCATATGTAATGAAGTTGTGTTTTCCCATATAATCCTTTTTCGTGTTCTTATTTGTATATGGGTTAATGTTGTTAGTGTCTGTCAAGTCCCAAATAACAAAAAAAAATTATTTTAAGTGAAATAAATATTTTAAAAGAACAAGGGAAAGAGAATCCATAAACCCACGTAAACAAAAACAACAATAAAAGAAAGCTAGGTTACTTGTATTGACCAATACTTGTCTTGGGAAATAGAGGATGAAATCTATTTCCTTTCTTTCAGTAATGTGGAAGAAAATTCTGTACTTTATCTTTTAAGTACAAACCTGCCAGAAACAGTTTTTATTCATTTTCATTATGCTGATCTAAGCATTTTTGTTTGGGAGTGGTGGTGGGCAGATTACCCCTCCCCTATGAATGAAAAATCTCTTTGACAGAAATCACTTCAGAATGATCAGTTATCATCATCATTATTAGCTTCCAGTAACCAGTTCTCCAGTCTGATGAAATTTTATTCCCTGAGCCTTCTATTGCACTCTTGCTGAACTTAAGCAATGTTTATAGAACAATACAGAGATGGGCTGGTAAATGTTTAACAACCAGGCTTACCTGGAAAAATGTGTGTGTATGTTGTGTGTGTACACACTTTTAAGTTTTATATTATTAACACTTTCTTAAGTTTAAACAATCAGCAAAACAATAAATCAAGCCCTGATTTGTACTTATTGCTAATTTCTGAGATGTAAATGCTTACACTGAAAATTTTACAACTGGCTCTCACAAGTTGGTTAGATCTGGCTCCAGCACATCCTGGTTAATAAACCAAATTCTACCATGAAATAAAACATAGTTATAACACTCGAGATAAAGTTCATTTTGCTTTATCCACACATCAATGTTTGTTAGTGTTTATGTCAGTGTTAATTTTCTAACAGAACAACAGCCATTTGACTTGTCACAGCTCTGGAAAATCATTTGAACTACACAGATATTTCCATTAACTTAAGTAATCAAAGACTATTTCCTTTTCTTACTTAGATCATTAAATTGCTCTCTGGTCAAGACTTGGGGGATACGCAATAATCTTAACTTTTGTTGCTGTTGTTGTTCAATTGTGTCCAGCTCTTCGTGACCCCATGGATCATAGCATATCAGGCCCTTCTATCCTCCACTATCTCTCGAAGTCTGTCCAAGTTCGTGTTCATTGTTTCTTAGACATTATATATCCATCTCATCTTTTACCATCCCCTTTTCCTTTTGCCTTCAATATTTTCCAACATCATTTTCTAATAAATGCTGTGTTCTCATTATATGGCCAAAGTATTTAAGTTTCAGTTTCAATATTTGGCCTTCCATTGAATAATAAAAATTAATTCCTTTAAGTATTGACTGATTTGATCTACTTACTCTCCAAGGGACTGTCAAAAGTCTTCTCTAGTGTTACAATTCAGAAGTGCCAATTCCGTGGGACTCAACTTTCCTTAGAGTCCAACTCTCACAGCCGTATATTGCTATTGGAAAAATCATAGCTTTGATTATTTAGACCTTTGTTGGCAAGGTGATGTCTCTGCTTTTTAGTATGCCGTCCAAATTTGCCATAGCTTTCTTTTTAAGGAGTAAGTGTCTTTTAATTTCATGGCTGCAGTTGCCATCTACAGTGATCTTTGAGGCCAGAAATATAAAATCTGACACTGCTTCCATTTCTTCTCCCACTATTTGCCAGGGAATGATGGGACCAGTTGCCAAGACGTTAGGGGTTTTTTTTTATGTTAAGCTTCAAGCCAACTTTTACACTGTCCTCTTTTACCCACATCAAGAGGCTTCTTAATTCTTTTTCACTCTCTGCTATAAGGGCGGTATCGTCTGCATTCTGAAACTGTTGACATTTCTCCAGGCAACCTTAATTCTGGCTTTTGATCCATCCAGTCTGGCATTTCACATAATGTACTCTGCATATAAGTTAAATAAAAAAGGTGACAATATACAGCTTTGTTGTCCTCCTTTTCCAATTTTAAACCAATCAATTGTTTCATGTTCAGTTCTCATTGTTGCTTCTTGACCTGCATACAGGTTCCTCAGGAGACAAGTATGATGATCTGGTACTCTCATCTTTTTGAGGACTTGCCACATTTTGTTCTGATCCACATAGTCAAAGGCTTTAGTGTAGTCAATGAAGTAGAAGTAGGTGTTTTTCTGGAACTAGAATAAGGCATATCTTGTTTGAAGCCTAGCTAGCACACTTAATTCATTTTCTGGGACTTTACCTTTTATTCTTAATCTTTAATTTACCTCCTGAAAGGAAAGTAGTTAGGTTTTAGAATAAGATAATTTGAAAAATTCTTTCTTAATATTTCTAAAAGAAGAAGGAAAGAGGTGACTTTAGTCTGTTTTCATTTCTTTTCCTCTCCCAGCTCTGATTCTGACTCTTTGAACTTCACCACCATGCCTCAGCTGTCTTGTCACCCAGGAAGTTCCTTTGCATATACATGGGGTCTCTGGAACATTCTTCCATACCTTTGACCCACTTCTCCCATTGGCAAATTCCTCCCAGAACCACCATTTCAAGTAAGGGCCCAGGATAGCCTCCTTTTATCTTCTAGTCTATCTGCTTCTGACTTTCCAGACTTTGCCACCATTCCTTCGTGTGAGTGCCTCCCTCCCTCATCACCCCCAACTCCATTGCCTTTCAGTTTTCTGTTACGTGTTGTCTTCCCTCATTAGCATCTAAGCTTCTTAAGATCAGGTCTTTCCTTTTGCTCATATTTATATCCCCAGAATTTACAATAGTATCTGGAACAGAGTAAGAGTTTAATAATTGCTCATCAACTTGATGATCTTCCACAGAAGAGATGAGGACTTCTGGGGCAAAATGTTGCATATTCTATCACCTGCAGTCATGTTCTTCATAGGTTTTTCTTAATTTCATAGATTTTTCCTTATTACAAGTGAAGGTTCAGTGGAGGTTAGCCTACATTGGGAAATGAGTTATATAAAAAAATAAGCAGCATCAATAAAGCTTTCTACTTTTTTTTTTGAACTTACAGGCCATGCCAAAGTAGCCTCATTTCCTTTTCTGACAGGATTAGTATACTAGTGGATCTTACGAATGTTTTAGATACACTTTACCCAGATTTTAGTAAACATTTCACAAAAGCTCTTATGTTTTCTTGTGTAAAACATGGAGAGATGTGGACTAGATGTGGACTAACTGTGCACAGTTAGTTGGATTTGGAGCTAAATAAATTACTGGACCTAAAAATAGTCATTAATGGTTCAGTGTCAGCTTAGAGGGAGGTCTCTAGTAGTATGCTCCTGGAACCTCGGCTTGACCTTGCGCTGTTCAGCATTTTTGTCAGTGACTTGAACATAGGCATACATAGCAAAATTATCAAATGACACAAAGCTAGAAGAGACAGCTAACACATTGGATGGCAGAACTAGAATCCAGAAAATCTTGACAGGCTGGAAGGTTTGAATGAAACAAATAAAATGACACCTAATAGAGGTAAATGTAAAATCTTAAGTTTGGATTAAAACTTAAGCTCTAAATAGAAGTGGGGGAGGAAGGGCTAGTTTATTTGAAAAAACATCTGAGAGTTTTAGTTAACCGAGAGGTCAATATGAGTCAACAGTATGATATGGCAACACCCCCCCACCAAAAAAAATGCAATCTTAGGCTGCATTTAGAAACACAGTGACTGGGACTAGAAAGAGTGATTCTGTAGCACTCTGTCATATTACTCTTGTGCTTAAGAAGCTCCAGGGACTCCCTCTTGCCTATAGGGTAAAATATAATCTCCTTAGTTTAGCTTTCCAAATCTTTCACAATCTGCTTTCAGTCCACTTTTATAGGATTCCCGTACATTATTCTCCTTTGTGAATTCAAAGTCCTGCCAAAGTGACCTCTTTGCTGTTCTCTTACTTGACATTCCATCTCTCATCTCCACGCTTTTGTATAGAGTATGCCCCATGCCTGGAATGCCTAGCTTTTTTCAAAGCTCAACTTGTGTCATTTTTTAAATATATATATTTTTTATTTTCAGGCAATTGGGTTAAGTGATTTGCCCAGGGTCACACAGCTAGTTAAGTGTTATGTGTCTGAGACCGTATGTGAATTTAGGTCCTCCTGACTTCAGGGCTGGTGCTCCATCCACTGAGCAACCTAGCTGCCCCTGTGTCATTTTTTTTTAATAAGAGACCTATCACATTCCTTCCCAGAAATTGCTGTATTTATATTTTGTATATATTTTGTGTAGCCCTTGTCTTTGGGCAGTTGCCCACCCCCCCCCACCTCTCTTGAGATATTATAATGGAGTAGTCACAGCTACTGAATGCCCAGGAAAGAAAGTTCTCTTCACCAAAATCCTTGGCACAGTCAAATGGTTCAACATCAGAAATGGATATGGTTTTGTCAGTGGAAATGACATTAAAGATGCATTACCATCTACTTTGCTGATGTACTCAAAGGACCAGGGAGCTTTCTGTCTGACTTCAGCTGAAATCTCCTGTATATGTTCTCTCCCCCTAATGTAATGGGAGCTCTTGAAAAACAGTGTCTTATTTTGCTATTTCTATTCCCAGCACTAAGCACAGTGCTTTGCACATAGTAAGTGTTTAATAAATGTTTTTTTCTTCCTTCCTGAGATCTGGCAAGAAATCAGAAAGAAAGGAGAAAAGCTACATCTAGAATGTTTTTCTACTTACCGGAAAAAAAAAATTAAAAACAAGTCTGGGTAAGATACAGCCTTTGGTCTACTTACAGGAAAATAGAGGGGAAGTCTTGTTGTGTCTGCTTTTCCTAAGCTCTTCCTACTATGTCCTTGGAAGCAACATGTACTGGGTTTAGAATCAGAGGGCATAAATTTGGACTCCAGCTCTGAAACTTATTAACTACTATGTCAACATGAACAATTCACTTAATCTAAAATTTCTCATTTAAAAAGGAATATTAATTCCTCATCTGCAATAAGGTATACTAATATTCACATGATCTACCTCATAGGATTGCCATGAAGAAAATGATTTATAAACTTTAGAATTTCAAGGTCCTCAGGTATAATGTACTTTCAAAATCTGGTTTTTTAAAAAAATTATTTCTATTTGTTTTGAGCTTAACAGCCATAAAATAAAATTAGTGTTTCCATATACAAAGTAGAATGGAAAAGAAGATTACACATGAAACTGCAAAACTCTATTGTATACAGCTAACTTTTCCTTTTACGGATATATTTTTTCTTTTTGGAAACCCTATCACTAGCCCTCTCTTTTCTCCCCCCTCTACCTTGCCCCCTCCCCCGGGTTGAAAGAAAAGAAAAACAAAGCTCTTGTTAACAAATATTCACAGTCAAGCAAAACAAATTCTCACATTGGCTATGTCTCATTCTGTACCTTCAATCCATCACCTCTCTCTCAGGAGATGAATAGCAAGGAATCATGGGTTGGTTATTACATTGATCAGAGTTTGTAAGTTTAGGGCTGGTACTTCAGAGGAAAACATCCTGCCATTTTAGCAAAAGAAAATTGCTTCCTTAACCCTACCACAGAGTATGGCACATAGGAGATACATATTAAAACCTTGTAGAATGGGATTGAGTCTTAGTCACAAGATTACTGCTGACCCCCTTTCCAAAAAAAGCTACCTGGTCCTTTGAGTACATTAGCAAAGTAGATGCTAATGCATCTTTAATGTCATTTCTAGTGATAAAACTATATCCACTCATCATTCTGTAAGATGAAATCAACTCTGAATCTCTCACCTCCTCAGATCATTTACCACCCAGACACATGACTTTATTATACCTCTTCCACCCTAGATCAGGTAACTTCTCCCCTCCTTTTCAGATTATTTTTATATGTTGTCTCCCCTATTACAATATGAACTTTTTGAGGGAAGGGACTGTCTCATGCCTTTCTTTGTATCCCCAGTGCTTAGCACAGTGATGCTTAATAAATGTTTACTGATTGGCTCTACACCATGCTACCTGAATGAGGCATCAATCAATAATTCAATCACTCAACAAACATTATTTGTTGTGATAATGTTAATACAAAAGGTTTAACTTACATAGCACTTTAAAGTTGATGGATGCTTTTTGAATGTACCAGCTTTGTAATTCATCAAAGAGGCACCACATGGTTAGTGGACTGGAACCAGTTTCAGATGTCTACACATTATCAAGTGCACATGAAGATAGTATCAGCAAAGTTTACTGCACGTGCTCACCAGGTCTTGGCTCCTTGGCCAGTACCGTTACACATATAATCAAAGCAACTAATACTATTTTACTTCAATATGTTATTCTGTGCTACCAAAAAGGAGCCTTCACTAACTCTTAACAGATGTGGCCCAGTGGTCTATTCTCACTCTCTCAATCTGATGTTGTGTTTATAAATTCATGTATTTTATGATGGTTACGTTTTTAAAAATTTAGTATTTATTTTTACCCAGTTACATGTAAAAACAATTTTAACATTCATTTTTAAAACTTTGAGTTCCAAAATTTTTCTCTTCTTTCCTCTCCACCCCACCCCCCATTGAGAAGGCAAACAATTTGATATAGGTTATACGTATGTAGTCATGCAAAACATATCCATAATATTTATGTTGTGAAAGAAAACATAGACCAAAAAAAAAAACCTCAAGAAAAACAAAGAAAGTTTAAAAAAAGGTATGCTTCAATCTGTATTCAGACACCATCAATTCTTTCTCTGGGGATGGATAGCATTTTTCATCATAAATCATTCAGAGTTGTCTTGGATTGTTGTATTGCTGAGAAGAGCTAAGTCATTCACAACTGATCATCTTACAATATTGCTGTACCGTTGTACATTTCACTTTGCATTAGCCCATGCAAGTCTTTCCAGGTTTTTCTGAGAGCATCTTCATCATTTCTTATAGTACAACAGCATTCTATAATTTCTTTTTTTAAATTTCTTTTATTTATTTTTAGTTTTCAACATCCACTTCCATAAGCTTTTGAGTTTTAAATCCCCCCTCTTTCCCTCCCCCCTCCCCAAGATGGCATGCAATCTGATATAGGCTCTACCTATGCATTCATATGAAACATATCTTCACATTAGTCATATTGTAAAGAAGAATTAGAACCAATGGGAGAATCCATGAGAAAGAAAAAACAAAACTGCTGAGAAGAGCCGAGTCTATGAAAGTTAGTCATCATACAACATGACTGTTACTATGTACAATGTTCTCCTGGTTCTGCTCACTTCACTCAGCATCAGTTCATAGAAGTCTTTCCAGGTTTTTCTGAAGTTGGCCTGCTCATCATTTCTTATAGCACAATATTTCATCGCAATCACTTACCACAACTTATTCAGCCATTCCCCAATTGATGGGCATCCCCTCAATTTCTAATTCTTTGCCCCCAGAAAAGAACTGCTATAAATATTTTTGTATATATGGGTCCTTTTCATTTTTGTTTTTTATCTCTTTTGGGATACAGACCTAATAGTGATATTGCCAGGTCAAAGGGTATTCATGATTTTATAGCCCTTTGGGCATAGCTATGATGGTTATTGTTAATTAATTGTTCTACTTTGTATTAGTAACCTCTGTCTCAAGGTCCACCAGTATAGGACTCTCTCCTTACTGGTAGGGATGAAGGTTCTGCCCTACATGTGGGCCGGGATGAATTTGGTGGCAGGCAAGAGAGCACCGTCCTTTGCTGGTCTCTTTTGGGGCTCTCTAAGTGAGAGTCCCCGTTGAGTCCTTCTTGAGCCCTGAAGGCCTAGTACACTTTGGGAAAGGTCAAGCTCCAACCAAGTCTTCTTCAAGCATGAATCCTTTTGAGCTCTTCTGGCTTCCAGATTCAAAAGAGAAGATGGAAGACACCAACCTCACTTTACGTTGCTGAAGGAAAAGACTGGAAAGACATGAGAAGAGCGGGAATTCCCCATCACGTTCCTATTTCCAGGTTGCTACATTACAGACAACAGAGAGTTTCCCCTTGGGTGATTCTCTCTTGGATAGACTGAGTTATCTTACTTCCAATGGGAGATCTCCTTCACTCTGTATCGTTTGGAATTTATTCTCCTATGTATGCCATTTCTGATTTGTATTTTACCATCATTTGG
Source organism: Vombatus ursinus (assembly GCF_900497805.2). Taxonomy (NCBI): domain Eukaryota; kingdom Metazoa; phylum Chordata; class Mammalia; order Diprotodontia; family Vombatidae; genus Vombatus; species Vombatus ursinus. The sequence goes on from NW_020954590.1 coordinate 62,589,089, forward strand.
ATAAATGTAAGTCTTTACTATTTGCTGTGTGTGTTCATTGTGGAACTGGTGTTGGGGGAGGGGGGAGGGAACAAGCTTGATCAAGCTTGAGGTTCCCTGACAAAATGATCAGAAATTAGATGGACCTGATCATGTCTCCTAGACTAATTATATTTAAGGGAGCAAAAACATCAGAAACTCCTTTCTGTGAAGAGAGCAGAGTGGTAGCCTCCATCCCCGACCTCCTACTTCCCCTCCTAGCAGGAATGAATGTCTTCCTTGGAAAAGAGGCTAGAGCTATCTATTCTGTATCCCTTTGAATCACTCAAGGACAGCCTTCACCACATGTGGGGTCTCACTACACGTGAAACCTACTCTTTTTGCTACATATTCAAAGATAGCATCGTTGAGGGGATCATTTACCCAGAAAAGGAGCTCTTCTCAGAGCTGCCCTGTCTCCAATTAGGGCAAAGCTATATCTGAAATGCAGAGAAGTCAAACCATGGAGCTGCCTGGTTAAAAGAAATACCCAAAGTAAGGGAGGCCCTGAACCAAACAGAAAAAGCCAATCAGAAATTAGATCATTTGGAGCTGAAGCAAGAACTGAGAGGAGACCCAAATGTCCTGGGATAAGGGATGGAAGGCCAAGTCCCAGAGGGTTTTTCTGAGGGTGAAGGTGAAAAAAAAACAAGTGGCAAGAAAATAGTGGTCACAGTTATAGAAGAGAAGGAGAAAGCCGGAAGGGACCTCCAGAGACCATAATGATAATCAGAGCATTATTGACCCCATTTTACACATAAACTAATTTATCTAAGCTTATGAAGCTTACCAGTACTTCTTAAGAAGAATTGAGAGAATATAAATGATTTTCATGGGAAGGAAGAAGAAGAAAGAAGAGATCCACTCTGTATTTTTAAGTCCAGAAAGCAAAAATCTGACTAAATAGAAGTGAAAGGAGGACACGTTTGAACTCAATATAAGGGTACAAAACAATAATAGCTACGCTACAGTGGAATGATTGTCTTGTGAGGTAGTAAACCCTCCCCTTTGCCCCCATAACTAGAGTGAATCAAGCAAAGGCTAGATAACTATCAGGCCTGCTATAGAAAAGTAATATAAGATAGGGGAAAGAGAGTGGATTTAGAATCAGAAAACTTAGGTTTCAATCTCACCTCAAATATTTCCTGTATGATGCAACTTCTCAGAACTTCAATTCCTCATATATGAAACAAAAATAATAGCACATGCAATACCTTCCTTGCATGCTTGTTATAAGGAAAGCTCTTTACAAACCTTAAAACTCTAAATAAATCTGAATTTTCTTATTATCATCATTATTACTGATGTTGTTATTATATTTTTTGAGAGATTTAACTATGATGACTCCTAAAGTCACTTAGAAGGCTGTGAGGTATAGTGGTAAGAGCACTGACTCTATAACCCACTCAACCTGGGTTCAAGTACCCCCCTCTCAGATAATTCCTGTGTGACATAACAAGTCACTTGACCTTCCTATGCCTCAGTTTCCTCACCTGTAAAATAAGGGGGTTGGTCTATCTAGATTTTTGGGTTCTTTCTGTCTCTACATCTATGATACTCTGATTTCTAGAAGCTGCCCTTAGTTCATGGAGATCTCAGTTTGCAATAACACACACATTGTTTCAGGTGCAGACCTTTTGGATTTCCCTCTCCGTTTCCACAGGAGAGGATGGTGGTGGGTAATGGCTTTAAAAATACAAATGATTTAGCTCCAGGTCTTGGGCACACACCTCTTTAAGGTGAAAAGTTCTGAGGATTGGATTTTTAAACTGGCACTTAAAAAAGTTTCTGAGGGCAGCTAGATGGCGCAATGGAGAGAGCACTGGCCCTGAAGTCAGCAGTATCTGAGTTTGAATCCAGCCTCATACACTTGACACTTACTAGCTGTGTGACCATGGGCAAGTCACTTAACCCCAATTGCTTAAAAAAAAAGTTTCTGAATGTCAGTGATTTTTTGCTACTTTAATCAACACTAAAGATTTCTCACTTCTTGAAACTTGTCATATTCATGCTGACCCAAACAACTGTTTTTTACTGTTCAACATCTTTTTGGATGGTTAGAGGTCATGTGGCGTGATGGAAAAAGCATTAGATTAAAGACAGAAAACTTGAATTTGGGTCCTACGGGTGTCACTTTCAACCATGAGACTTTGGACAAGTCATTTACTCTCTCTAAACCTCCAGCTCCTCATGTGTAAAATAGATATAAACAATAATGGTACTGTTCATTTCATAAGGCTATTGTGAATATAAAATTGGATAAAGCATGAAAGCACACTTTGCAACTGCAAATTGCTAATTAGATATGCGTAGATATGAGAAAAACCTAGCTAAAACAGATGCAGGCCAACTCCCCTACACTCTGGATGTCAGCCATTTTTAGTACTATTTTAGTTCTACTAAAATAAACAAGTTCAAGAGCTCAGTTATACTTCATCAAGTTATTCAAGATTTAGAGAAATCCATTTCCGAATTTATCTGTGGTAAATAAAAGCTTGGGCAGCTAGGTGGCTGCAATCAGGAAGACCTGAGTTCAAACCTGGCCTCAGACACTTTTACTAGCTGTGTGACTGTTAGAGTCACTTAACCCTGTTTGCCTCAGTTTCTTCATCTGTAAAATAAGGTAGAGAAGGAAATGGCAAGCCACTCCAGTGTCTTTGTCAAGAAAACCCCAATGGGATCACAAAGAGTCAGACACGACTAAAACAACTGAACAACAACAACAAAAATAAAAGCTTCTCTCAAACATTTCGTCAATATACATTATTGAAATATTGTTTTCTTGATGTCAAGCAGAATACAAAGAGTACTAATTGTTGGATCTTGTACCACATATATATATGTGCCAAAAAGATTTCAGTGTATTTTGTGGACTGCAGACCAATTTATACATTTTCTCAAGAAAGAAACCAAAGAGAACTTTGCAGACATTGATAGTTACATTTTTCTAGACTGATAATATCATTTGGGCTTCCTTCCATAAAATAACTGACCTTTAAATAGTGCTTTACATAGTTTAATTCACTTAAGACTCAATAGAGTCAAAGACCCTGAGATGAAGATATTATCTTCGTTTTCCAGACAAGGAAACCTTGAATCAGAGAGGTTAAATAACATTCCAATAGCCACACAAATTGTATGCACCAGAAGCTAGATGGGAAAGCAGGTCTTGCTGATTCCAGTTCAATATTCCAAGCACTACACCATTTTGCCAGTGCCTCTGTTAGGCCCCATTTTAAATGTGCACCTCTGGATAGACTATCCTTAACAAACTATGTGAATTTTCATAAAACTAAAATAAATAATTTTGACCACTGAACATTTCCCAGGAGCTTCTTTCCTGAACCAGTTATTTAAGCTCAAAATCTTAACATTGCTATTATAAAACAAATACTTGATGAGTATTTTTGCAAGTAAAGTTGTGATTTAATTTATTTCCTCTTGATTATCATAGAAATATTGTGTTTTTCTGAGATTTAATTTTAGGGTTTTACAGCACTTATGCATTATTTTTGTAATCCAGAAGCTTAAAATGTGTATTTGGAATGTGTACTGTATAATTTTATCAATAAAGATGATTAACCTTTAAAAAAAGAATAACAGAGATGGCTACAAGAAATTTTGGGCTCTCTCAGGTCTTGGACCCACCCAAATTATTTATGTTTTGGGTAACCACAGCCAGATGTTGTTTTGTGTTCTTTTTGTGTTTCACTTTCTGCTCAAATATTTTTGAATGTTTACATTTACTGATATCCATCTTGAGCAAGATTACTCAACTGTGTACTTATGATTTGTGTACAGATATTCTTGTCAAATTCCTTCATGATATAAACCTTTCAGAACCTGGGAGAGATGCCATCCCTTCTTTCCAGCTCTCTCACTCTCTACCAAATGACCTATCACATTTATTTCTAAAAACTACTTCAGCTTTGGAGATTTGCTCTCATAAACAGTAAGTTCATACAAGTCTCCTTAAGTTTCTCTGAATCCCTTTCATCATTTCTTATAGAGCAATAATATTATATTACATTCAATTTCCATAATTTGTTCAATCAATCTCCAATTGATAGGTACTCCCTCAGTTTCCATTTCTTTGCTAAAACTAAAAGGGCAGCTATAAATATTATTGCATTTGTCCTTTCCTTCTGTCTTTAATATCTTCAAGGTATGACCTTTCTCTTCCAGTAACTCACACCCTTGACCCAGATTCCAATCCCTGAGCTTAGAGCAGAAAAGAACAAATGAACAGGTTAAGTAGATCCCATTTTTCAGGGGCCATATGGCCTCAGAGGGAGAAAGCCTCATTGGCCTTTGCCTAACAGCATGGCGTCTTTTTTTTTTTTTTTTTTTTTTTTTTTAGTGAGGCAATCGGGATTAAGTGACTTGCCCAGGGTCACAGAGCTAGTCAAGTGTTTGAGGTGGATTTGAACTCAGGTCCTCCTGACTTTAAGGCTGGAGCTCTATCTACTGCATCACCTTGCTGCCCCAACAGCATGGTCTCTTTACCAAATACTATCATGCCACTAGAACAGAGCTGAAGATAATGAGGTCAAGAGTGACAAAAGGAGGCAGCCAAAGTTCCTGGACTTGAAGATTCTAGCAATTCTGGCTATGCAACCAATAAAGAAAGACTCCTCCCAATCAAGTGACCAGCCAACTGGAACTGGTTACAGAATATCTATACCTGCTCAAATACGTCCAAGGTATTTCCTTTACACATCATCACAATTCTCCTGGATGTAGTTCCCTAGAGTACAGGGAGAAATGCCATTTCAGGTGGTTTGGTTATATGCCAGACCCCTATTCCCCTTGTTTAACTATGAATTCTTCCCCTATCTGTAGTTACAAAGGGTATTTCTTTCTTTGATCCTCTAGCTTGCTTATATGATCTTTTATATGTAAGTCATATATTCATTTGGAGCTTATTATGACATATGGTGCGAGCTGTTGGTCTAAGCCTAATTTCTCCCAGATTTCTTTCCAATTTTCCCAACAGTTTTTATCTACTACTATTTACCCTAGAAATTGGAATAATTGAGTTTATCGAATACTATGTTGCTATTTTCTCTTGTTTCTGTATGTTGTATACTTAGTTTGTTCCAGTGAATGACTTTTTTTTTTTAACCAGTACCAAATAATTTGGAAGATGGTTTGAGATCTGGTACTGTAGGCCCTCTTCTTTACTGCTTTAAAAAATTATTTCCCTTCATTTTCTTTACCTTTTGCTCCTTTAGATTAATTTTGTTATTATTTTTTTCTAGCTTTATAAAGTAATTTTTTGGTAGTTTGTATGACACTAAATAAATTCATTTAGGTAGTATTGTCATTGTTATTATATTGACACAATTCAACCATGATCAATTAATGTCTCTCTAATTATTTAGGTCTATCTTTATTTCTGTAAAGAGTGTTTTGTAGTTGTATTCATATCGTTCCCTTATATGACTTGGTAGATAGACCCAAAAATATTTTAAACATCGTGTATCTATTTTTTAATGGAATTTCTCTATCTCTTCCTGCTGGGTTTTGTTGGTTATATCTATATAAGTCACTTTTTTTTGTTCTACTTTGTTTATGGACATTTTTGTGTGTGTGTGTGTGTTCATTATGTTCAGAATAGAAAATTAATATTTTAAAAGACAAGAAAAAATGATAATAATTGTTCATATTTATATAAGCTCTCTGTTTCAGTGTTTTTCTTATGTTATCCCATTTAATTCTTATGCCCTCCTGTAAGATAGGTAATGCAAACATTTTTATCTGCATTTTACTTTTTAGGACAAACACATTATTACAGTAATATCTGTGCAGGGCAGAAACCACTAGCTCCAACCTGGCTCCTTCAGTGTTGTTAAATGAGTACTTGGTGAATTTTGAGGTGAGTATTATGATACTCATACGAAATGCCAGAGTATGAAAGCAGGACGAAGGAATCAACTTTGACAAAGTCATTCAGCTTACCTAAACTTACAGGTAAAGTCTGGAGACTTTTCATTGAGAAAGGGATAAATGGAAGGATGAAATTGGAGGGAGAGGGAGAGAGAGACAGGGAGAGACAGAGAGAGAGAGAGAGAGAGAGAGAGAGAGAGAGAGACAGAGAGAGACAGAGAGAGACAGAGAGAGACAGAGAGAGAGAGACAATCTTATACCTGCTTGAGGAGCCCTTTTGGGGATCTGACTATCAAGAACTAAAAGTATGTTGATTAGTCCCAATGAAGTTTGGGGCATTTTCTTGAAAAACTGATTCCCCTTTGAAAGACGCAAACTCAGCAGAAGCTGACTCCTCCAGCAGGTGGCAATAGCAACTCAATGGAGAAACAGCAGAGGAGCCCCATGGGGAAGCAATGAGGCACAGTTGACCTCTGGGAGATGCATCTATAAAATGTACATCAACCACCATGCCACAATAGGAATGTGAGCTGTCTAGGGCATATTCCTTATCTCCCTGGCAAGGGAATCTTTGGGCATTTATACCCTTTTTGTGTAGGGTATAGGTATGATGATAATTCTATGACTTTATTTCCCCACGTTATTTACTTTGCTATTCTGTCACAATTAAAAGCTTTGCAATTTGATTTGTGGTTCCTTGGATCTGTTGGAAGAGAATGTACTGGATTGGGGATTGAGCAGTGACAAAAAATCAAACCTCTGATAGAGGAAGGTTACTTGGGCAGAAGTGGGAAGGATGAATTGGACTGAGGAGAGGCTGAAAAGAGAATTACCAGTTAGGAAACTATTATAAAAATCCTAATGAAAAGTAATAAAGGCCACTGCTATGTTGGTAGCAGCAAGAATAAAGAGAACGAGAGGCAGCTAGGTGGCACAGTAGATACAGCACCGACCCTGGAGTCAAGAGGACCTGAGTTCAAATCTGGCCTCAGACTTGACACTTACTAGCTGTGTGACCCTGGGCAAATCACTTAACCCCAATTGCCTAAAAACAAACAAATAAAAATAAAGAGAATGGGATGGATGCAAAGAAATTATAGAAGCAAAATCAAACAGTCTGAGTTTTTTGAGCCTCGATAATTGGGAGAATTCTGGTATCATCCAGAGAAACAGACAAATTAGGAAGAGGGGAAAGGCTAGGAGTGATGATGATTGAGGATGATGGATTCAATTCTTATGGATTCAATTCTGGAAAAAATGTCTTTATGGATATGTTGAACTGAAGCAAAGGCAGGACTTTTGGTGGAGCTATATTTCAATCACTCTGAAGTAAAACATTGGAGCACAGGGAAAAGATAAAAGACCAAAATAGATCTGGGAGTCATACATATAGGTGATCATTGAAACCATGGGAGTCGATTAGGTCATCAGGCTAGAGAATGTAGGAACAAGCGAAAGGTTTAAGCAAACTCTGTGTTGGGAGACACCAAAATTTAAGGGGTAAAGAAAAAAGGAACCCACAGAGGAAAAAGAAAGAGAGGAATTAGAGAAGTAGGAGGGTCAAGTGCAACCACAAAATACAAGGGAAGAGAGAATATTGTAGCAAGAAGAGAATAGTCACTAGTATCAAATGCTGTAGAGATCACAGAACATGAGGGCAGGGAAAAAACAGTCAAATGAGCAGTTTCAGCAGAATGGTAAAGAGAGAAGCTAGATTGCCAAGAGCTGAGAAACGGACAAGAGACTGGAGAGAGAGAATAGAGATTACTTGTTTCTAGGAGTTTGGCAAGTGAAGGGGACAGGAACCAGAGGATGACATCTTGAAGGAATATCAGGGTGAAAGGAAAGTCTTATTAGAATAAGGAAGATCTAAACATATTTGTAAGTAGAGGGAAGGAACCACTAGAGGGAGAGTGAAAAGAAAAGAAAAAGGGAGTGATTGCTAGAACAAATGCCAGAAAAGATGAGAGGGAACAGGATTAAGGGCCCAGTTAGAGAGGTTAATTTTGGCTGAGAGTAGGATTACCTCCTATTCTGAGACAAGAGGGAAGACAGGAATGAGTGCGTACATTAAGACATTTGGAGGAAGGGAATTAAGGTTCCTGCCCACTACCACCTCAGAGCTCACCATTTTGTGAGGAATGCTAACAGTTTGGTTCCCACAGATCTGATAAGAAAACAGGACAGGGGGAGATCAGGTTATTGATTCCAGGCTTTCTGGCTCTCCCCTCCTTTTTTCTTACTTTCCTGCTGAACCAACAGTTCCTTGTTTCCCGCCTTTTTGCAAACCTTGTTGCTGGGGAAAAGTTTCCAAGCTTAGACTGTGAGCTCTGAAGCCCAGCCAATGGGAAGAGGAGCTAGTGGGAGGGTGGGGGTTCCCCCTTAGGGTCTACATAAACTGGCTTTGAGCTGCACTCCCTTGCACACCCTGGCTGGAGCTATCTTGAGTGGATGCGGGGTGTGTCCTTTCTCATGAGAAAGCAATAAAACTCCTTTTTGCCTTTCTTAAGAAAAAGTCTCTGATTTGATTATTTTGGGGGTCACAAACACCCCACACAATTTGGAGACTGACTTCCTACTTTGACTATTTGAAATGTTAGTTTTGGCTATATTTATATACTGTAATGAAGGTGAACAACTTCGTAAATTATTTACATCATCCAATATCTTCTGAACCTAGAACAGTAAAGAACAGATGAACAAACCATGAAGGCCCCATTTCTCAGGGGCCATATGGGCTGTTTACATCTCAAATACCCCCAATTTCTTTAAAAAGAACACCAACAATGCATGTGTCAGTTATTCATTCCACCTTGGCTATGTAAATACAACATTTTACAGGGGAATTCATAAAGTATTTCAAAAAGGTAAAAAGATTCACGTCACTGACTGGTGACCTTGTACTTGAACCTGTGTTTATCAAAACTTGGTGGGGGGTGTAAACACAGAGTACAAAGTTTGTGCCACAGCTGACTCAGACTACCTTGTTGCTTCTGTTAACATATTATGGTTCCTATTTAAATCTTTGGGAAACATACTGCTCTTGTAGATAGAGTCAGCAGACCCAGGCTCTTACCCAGGCTTCCCTACTCACTGACTGACTCTAATATTGAACCTAATTTACATATTTACATACATACATACATATGTATATGTATATGTACACACACACACACACACACACACACACACACACACACACACACA